>NC_137776.1:93747728-94251494 GCF_963455305.1 Plecotus auritus | reverse complement strand
GCAGTCCTGTTAACATTTTTTGCTTTGGTGGTTTGGCGGTAATATACTCTTTTAATCTCTTTTTGTCTGGAAAGTTTTTTATTTCTTCTTCAATTTTAAATGATAACCTTTCTGGATACAGTTGTCTGGGATTTAAGTCCTTGCTTTTTATTACTTTGAGTACTTTATGCCACACTCTTCTGGCCTGAAGTATTTCTCTTGAGAAGTCAATTGACATTCTAATGGGAATCCCTTTGTATGTAATTTTCTCTCTCTTTCTCTTGCTGCCTGTAAGATTCTTTGTCTTCAACATTTGCCATTTTAATTATGATGTGTTTAAGTGTGTGTCTCTTTGGGTTCATCTTGATTGGGACTCTCTATACCTCCTGAACTTGTGTGGTATTTTTCTTCACCAGGTTGGGGAAGTTGTCTGACATTATTTCTGTAAACAGGCTCTCTGTTCCTTGCTCATCCTCTGCCCCTTCTGGTATTCCTGCAATGGGAATGTGGTTACATTTCATGTTGTCCTATCTTCCTGCTTTTTAATTTTTTTTTCTATTTGCTGCTCTAATTTGGTATTTATTTTTACTTTGTCTTCCAAATCACTGTTGCAGTTCTCTGCTTCTTCCAATCTACTTATAATCCATTCTTCCAATCTACTTATTTTCATGTCAGATATATCATTCTTCATTTCTGTCTGGTTATTGTTAATGTCCTCTATTTCCATTCTTATGCTGTTACAATTTGCACTAAGTTCCTTTAGAATCTGTATAACCATTACTTTGAACTCTATTTCTGATAGGTTGATTGTTTCCATCTCATTAGTTCTTTTTCTGGAGATTTTTTCGTTTCTCTTATTTGGAAGTTGTTTCTTTGTCTCCCCATTGTATCTGTCTCTTTATATTTGCTTCTATGTATTAGTAAAACTGCTATGCCTCCCAGTCTTTGTGGAATGGCCTTTTTAAAAGGTGTCTTGTGGGGTTCAGTGGTGTAGTCTCTTTGTTCACCTGAGCTGGATGCTCTAGGAGTGTCCCTTGTGTTAATTTCTTGTGCTCTCCTGTTGTAATTGGGACTGGATTGTTTATGTCCCATTTGTGGGAGTAATCTCCCCTTTGACTTGCTGCCAGTGAGGTTCAACCACAATATTGTCATGCCATCTGTCTAATGGTTGGCGACTCCTTAGCCCAGAGGCTGTGTCTGCCTTGAGTCTCATACCTTGATTGACCCTGTTCTGCGATCTACTTCCTTCACCCATGGAGTTGATCCTGCAAGTGTTAGCTGCAGGTGCTTGTCGTACTGTTGGCTTTTACCTTGCTGAGCATTCTGGGATTGTGTTTGTGGTGGGGACCCAAACTGCTGTTTTTGACTAATTAGTTCAGGTAAAGACTCAATATCTCTAGAGAACTGCCTCTGCCTGCAGACTGATTGGGTTCTGTCTGGAGTGTCCTCAAGCAACCATCCATAGGTGGGTGACAGGTTTTCCAACAGGGTGGGAGAATTGCTTCTGACTGGAGGCTTATTGTTATTCTCAGTCTCTTTACAGGCCTCAGAAATTCCACAGGGTAAGGCATGGGATTTTCCAATAGGGTGGGACAACTGTCTTTCCTCCAGGCAAAAATATCAGGATAGCAGAGGTTGACCTGAGAAAGATGACCGCCACAGCATGAGGGAATGACTCAATACAGGAAAGCAGAGTGTCTGCCTTCTGAGCTCTATTCCATGATCCACCAACTCCAGCTTCTGTTTATACATTTCCAGTCCACTCTTCCCTCCTTGTGCCAGAGTACAAGGTGAGTGGCTGAACACAGAATTTTGTGCATTGGCCCTTTGAGAGGGTCCCTGCATTTCCAGCCATCTTTCCCTGGCAGACAGCAACCCTGCTCTTTTTCACATCTGGATGTTATGTGGGAAACTTTCTATGTTCTGGTGCTCTCTCTTGGGGGGCCCAGCTAGGGGATTAAACCCCATATTTCTCACTGGTAACCCTCCACAGCTGAGATATCTCTCTGATACTTCAGCTGCTGTCTGTGGGAGTCCGCCCAGCCCTTTTGCACTTCTGCCCTTTCTACCTTTCTCTATGCCAGGGGTCCTCAAACTACGACCTGTGGGCCACATGCAGCCCACTGAGGACATTTATCCGGCCCGCTGGGTGCTGCTGCCTGTCCTGCTTAGCAGCGGACTCATCCCAGGCCTGCAGTGTGCATAGGAATTTGTTCATAGTTTTTTGTTTTTTTGTTTTTTTTTTTTTTTTAACTATAATCCGGCCCTCCAACAGTCTGAGGGACAGTGAACTGGCCCCCTGTTTAAAAAGTTTGAGGACCCCTGCTCTATGCAGTCTCCACTTTCTGTCCTTGGTTATCAGATTTCTCTCCAGCTAGTTCTCAGTTCATTTTTCAGGGTGTTTTATCTGTATTTTAGTTGTAATTCCAGTTTGGTCCTGGGAGCATGTCTGTGAGCTTCCACTTACTCCACCACCATTTTTAATTCTCCCATCTAGTGTGTTCTTGATGTCAGATATCATTCTTCATTTATGTTTGGTTCTTGTTCATGGCCTCTATTTCCCTTTTCATACTGTTGTAATTTGCACTAAGTTTCTTAAGCATCTTTATAAGCATTGCTTAGAATTCTATGTCTGATAGGTTGCTTGCCTCTATCTCACTTAGTTCTTTGTATGGAGATTCCTTCTTTTTTCTCACTTGGGAGTTGTTTCTTTGTCTCCCAATTTTAGCTGTCTCTTTGTATTTGCTTCTATGTATTAGATAGAACTGTTATGCCTCCAAGTCCTTGTGGGATGGCCTAATGTAGAAAGTGTCTTGAGGGGTCCAGTGTCTTGTTCACCTGAGCTGGATGCTTTAGGAATGCCCCTTGTGTATTTTATGTAGGCTCTCCTGTTGTAACTGGTACTTGATTGTTGATGTGCAGTTTGTGGGAGAAATCTCCCCTCCAACTTGCTGCTAGTGGGGTTCAATCCCAATGTCAGTGTTCCAGCTGTTATGCAGGTGCTTTGTGTCTGCTGTTTGTAGGGGTGGCTAGATTTTGCTCTGATCTTGTTGAATCTGGTCCCCTGGTGATTCTATCCTGAGCCTCCTGGGAACTTCTCTAGTGAAGATTAATGTGAGTCCCTGTCCCTTTCTGGCCCTGATCCAAAAGGTTGAAGCTTCTACTAGTCCAGTGGTCAGGGACTACTTAGCCCCGCTTGTCCAGCCGTGGGCAAACTACGGCCCGCGGGCTGGATCCGGCTGTTCTATCCGGTTCTCTTGCTCTCCCCTCCACTCCTTTACTTTGAATTTATATTAGTTCACACAAACACTCCATCCATGCTTTTGTTTCGGCCCTCCGGTCCAGTTTAAGAACCCATTGTGGCCCTCGAGTCAAAAAGTTTGCCCACCCCTGGGCTAGTCTGCCTTGAGCCTCACAACTTGATTGTCCCTATTCTGAGCTATGCTCCTTTCCCCCACAGAGCTGTTACTGCAGATGTCAGCTGCAGGCATTTTGGGTCCTGCTGTGTGAGAGCCTATTGGTATTTGACTATGTGTGCTGACTGGGACTGCGCCAATTGGGACAGTGTCAGAGGTGGGGACCTAAATGCTATTTCTGACTAATTAGATCTGAAAAATACTCAGAGCCTTCAGAGACCCGCCTCTACCTGCAGACTGATTGGATTCAGCCTTGAGTAGCCTCAAGCAATCGTCCACAGGTGGAGTGAGTGGTTTTCCAACAGGGTGGGTCAATTGCTTCTGCCTGGAGGCTGATTGTCATTCTCAGTCTCTTAATGGGCCTCATAAACTCCACAGGGTGGGGCAAAGGGTTTTCCAATATAGTGCATCAACAATCTTCCCCCCAGGCAAAAACCACCTGGATATCAATGATCTACCTGAGAATGTTGACCTCTGCAATGTGAGGGAATGCCTCAGCTCAGTAAACTGGGGTTTCTGCCTTTGGATCTCTATCCTCAGAGCCCCCAACCCTCACTTATGTTTACACAGCTCCAGCCCACTCTGCCCTCCCTCTGCCGAGGCCCAATATCAGTGTTTGCACACAAAATTTTGTGTGTTGGCTCTTTAAGAGTGCACCTGCATTTCCAGCCATCTCTCCCTGGCAGACAGCAACCCTGCTACTTTTCACAACCAGATGTTATGTGGGCACCTTTCTCAGTTCCGGTGCTCTCTCCTGGGAGACACAGCTTGGGGATTAGACCCCAGAGTTCTCAGTGGCTACCCCTTGAAATAGCTCTCTTGAACTTCAGCTATTGTCTGTGGGGGTCAGGCCAGCCCTTTCACACCTCTGCCCTGCCTACCAGTCTCTATGTGGTGTCCCCTTCTATGTCCTTCATTATCAGGGTTCTTTATAGCTAGTCTTCAATTGACTATTCAGAATTTTTGTTGTTGTTGTAATTCCTGTTTGGTCCTAGGAGCTTGTCTGTGCAGCATCCATTTACTCTGCAGCCACTTTAAATTCCCTTTATAGATAGTTTATAATGTTAAATTAGCATGATATTTTATGTTGAATAGTTTTTGAGTTGTTGAGGAACAAATATTTCTAATGAATATCTCTTACTTTGCTTAAAACTCATCTCATTTCTTATAACTTATCACAAATATGAAGAAAGAAAGTAACTAGTCAGGTTAGAGGAAAGCATTTATACAAGACATTTTGATGAGGTCATTTTGGTACTTATGTCTACTCTATGAACACATTAGAAACTGTATGCACATTTTAGAATCTTTAGTGCCATATGGTATGAGCAGCAGACACCCACACCATACTTCACTTCTTATTCCATCTTTGACCCACAGACATCATTTTGGTACATTTTTTTTTTTTCAAGTTGGATAGTGTAGGATCACAGTTATGGCAATACTCAAGGGTAGCACTGGCTTTGGTGCCCTGACAGGTGATATTAATTTATCTCCATGAAGTACACCATCCATCTTTGCAGAGGAACTAGAATCATAAATCAAAATTATATCAGATGTCCCAACCACCTTCTCCAGTTTCATATCCCATATTCATGATGATTCTATTGTTTTCAAAATGCTACAGAAGTGAATTAAAATATACATTATTTCAAAGAAAATTTGAGATTCTGAAAAAGGCTTGTGAACCATTTTTTTCCCCACTTGCTACTCTTTTAAGGACCTAGGCATGACCTAAGTCAATAAATGTAGATTTTTGAGTCCAGAGGTCATACCTCTTTCCAAAACTATGAATATTACTATTTAATATCTTAAAATGTGGCAGAATAAGCCACCCCAAAATATGCTACTTTGGCATGATTATTTTGAACTAAAGAAACTTGAAAAACAGTGGGTGCAAGAAGAGCATTCCAATCTTCCCTTTATTCCTGAAAATGGGAGATGAAACTCCCATGTGAAATATGACCTCCTTGTACTATGAGAAAATAAACATTTTTTAACTGATAGCAAAGCTGAAAAAAAAAATTCTGTACAAAAAAAAATTCTATATATTTTTTTAAATTTTTTCTTTAGCTTCTTTATATATGTTTGCTTCTCTTTATTCAAGCTAGAATAAAAGCATTTAGATATTGTCTCTTCTTTGGTTCTTCATTTTATTTCTTTAAAATTAAATTTATTTTTATTGTTGAAAGTATTACAGATGCCCCCTTATTTTCCCCATTGACCCCCTCCACTTCACATCTGTCTGGCACCCCAGACCTTCACCACACTATTATTCTGTGCCCATGGGTTATGCATATCTATACTAATAAAAGGGTAATATGATAATTAGACTGGGAGACCTTACGGATGTCCTTCTGGACAAATCCATGGTGGTGGGGCTGATGCAGAGGCAGTTAGGGGTGATCAGGCCAAGAGGGGAGGGCAGTTGGGGGTGATCAGCCTGGCAGGGGGGGGGCAGTTGAGGGTGAGCAGGCCAGCGGGGGGGGCAGTTGGGGTGAACAGGCCAGCGGCGGGGGCAATTGGGGGTGATCAGTCTGGCAGGGGGGGCAGTTGGAGGTGAGTAGGCTAGCAGGGGGGCAGTTGGGGGCAATCAGGCTGGCAGGCAGAGTGGTTAGGGGTCATCAGGCAGGCAGGCAGGTGAGTGGTTAGGAGCCAGCAATCCCGGATTGCGAAAGGGATGTCTGACTGCCAGTTTAGGCCCAATCCGGGACTAAACTGGCAGTCGGACATCCCCCGAGGAGTCCCAGATTGGAGAGGGTTCAGGCCAGTCTGAAGGACACCCCCCCCCCCAATGCATGAATTTTGTGCACCAGGCCACTAGTATGCATATAAGATCTTTGGTTAATCTCTCCCCACCCACCCCCATCTTCCCTCTGAGATTCATCAGTCTGTTCCATGCTTTTATGTCTCTGGATCTATTTTTTTCATCAGTTTATTTTTTTTCATTAGATTCCACATATGGATGAGATCATCATTTTCTTATGAGGTTTCTTGTGTCATGTAAAATCTTTATTATTTTGGTACTTACCAAAATACACTGCTAAATAAATGTGTATTCTCCTGCTAATCTGAATAATTTAATTCTCAAAAGTGCAAAATAGGTAAAGTTTTTTACTCCACTACAACAATACCTCAGAGTTGAGATTATATTTCTGCTTCTGCCTCTATACTGACTTTGTTCTTTGGTGAAAGGTTACTGAATTTTCTTATTCTTCATGTTATGATGTCAGGCAAAATTTATTGTATACTAGGGGCCCGGTGCATAAAATTTGTGTACGGGGAGGTGCCCTTAGCCCAGCCTGCACCCTCTCCAATCTCAGGGACCCCTTGGGGGATGTCTGACTGATGGTTTAGGCCCAATACCTTGGGCCTAAACCGGCAGTCGGACATCCCTCTCGCAATCTGGCACCGCTGGCTCTTAACTGCTCACCTGCCTGCCTGCCTGATCGCCCCTAACTGCCTCTGCCTGCCTGCCTGATTGCTCCTAACCTCTCTGCCTGCCTGCCTGATTGCCCCTAACTGCCTCTGCCTGCCTGCCTGATTGCCCCTAACTGCCCTCTTCTGCCAGCCTGATCTCGCCCCCAACTGCCCACCCCTGCAGGCCTGGTTGCCCCCAGCTGCCCTCCCCTGCAGGCCTGGTTGCCCCCAACTGCCCTTTCCTGCCAGCCTGATCAATCCTAACTGCCTCTGCCTTGGCCCCCACCACCATGGCTTTGTCTGGAGGGAAGTCGGACATCCGAAGGATGGCTGTTGACCAGGTCTAATTAGCATATTACCCTTTTAGTAGTATAGATAGGTTATATAGGATAGGATTGCTTAAATGGGAGGGGAAAGCCTTTTTCAGCAGGAGGAGATGCTCTTGGAGGACAAAAACACATAATCCTTATATCTGGACTGATAGCCAGCCATATGCACTACACTACCAAACCTGTCATGAAAAAATTGAACCACTTTCTTACACCTTAGACCAAAAAGCTGTTGCCCTTAAAACCCCTTCTCAACCCCCACCTTAGGTTCTGCCTTCGCAGTTCACCCAGATTTGGTTCTGATTGGTCAGTTTCTATGCCAGTCAGTGTCCAAAGCTTCGCCTCCTAGGCAGCCATTGGCAACTCGTACTTCACCCAGATTTGGTTCTGATTGGTCAGTTTCTATGCCAGTCAGCATCTCTGGGCCTATCTCTGGGCCTGATCAAAGAGGTGTGGCTGATCAGCAGCCCTGGAGGAATCCCAGAGAGAAACAGAGGCGTGGCTGCTGGCGAAGCTGGGAGAGAAAGAGAGAGGCAATGGCTGATCAACAGCTGCCACAGAGGCTGGGGATCAGACCCTGCCTCCCTCTCTGCAGGCCTCTCTCTGGGCCTGATCCACAGCCCCCTAGGCAGTCAGTGCTGGGTCGCCATGGCAAGCCAGCACTGACTTCCAGTGTTCAGTCGAGCCTTTGTTGTTAGGGACAATGGCTCTTTATATATATAGGTAGATGTTAGATAGGCAACACCTTTTTTTATGTTGGGGAGACAAGAGGGGATGAATTAAAATGTATAGTAAATGATATATCCTGACCATCCTCTATGTGCAACTAACCACACTAAGTCCCTTATTTACTATCTTGCTTAATATTATCAGCATTGCTTAAAAATATCATTATTTACCTTTTTAACAAAGAAAGAAAACAGGCTTTGAACAGGTTGAACACTTATCAAATACATAAATTTGGAAAATAGAAACATTGAAATCAGTATTTATGTGTGATTAATTCTAAGTACCTATGCTCTTTGTAATAGTTTCCTCCATTTTTGAGAAAAATACACTGCTTATTAAGTACTGAGACCTGAAATGCGTTTCAAAAGGTTTTGCTCAAAAAATAATAAAAATATAAAATATTCTATTGCTTAAAATATGAAACTTTGATTATCTGAAGCACATCATTCTATATCACTGCTGCATAGATGAAGCATTGTATGACTCAGAGAGAATTCAATGATTGATGAATCACCAAATGTCACATTTGAATGTGTTTTGGAAGCTTGGAACCATTTTGTGTTTGATAAAGATTCAAACCAACTGGATTTGACATCTGGAAACAGTTATTTCTGCTAGGTCTAGTTTTAAAGGAGGACATCAACAGTGACAGCATAGAAAGCATGTTTGCCTCCATATATTTTTACCCTGAATTATATGTCTATTTAGATTCAATTAGAGTAATTGAAATAAAGATTTTCACATTACTGGGTGAAACGTTCCTCCTCAAAACTAACACAGTGCAACTGCAAGAGAAATGCAGCATGCCTCCGGATGCAGTGCAATAAAACACACATCTGATGCAGAAATTGTCACATAATAAATAAGGTAAAGGGCAAAGTGAAGAACAATTAGGCAATAAAGTGAAAAAATAAAACTCAAATATAAATCCTAATGAATCTGCAATTTCTCCTTCAGTATCTGTCTCTCCCTAATCTTTCTCCATTTTTAAGAGCTCAGAAATATACATACAAAATGATTTTCCACATATGGAATGCACTCATAAAAATATTCTAATGTGCTTATGGTGAAGGTGACTCAGCTCGGTAGAGGTAGTATAAATTGGTGCAAATATCTTAAATATAAATTATATACACTGAGTGGCCAGATTATTATGATATCTGAATGCACTGAGTGGCCAGATTATTATGACCACCCCATCAGTACTTCATTGGGCCACCTTTTGACTTCAATACTGCGGCGATTCTTGTTGGCATTGACTCCACGAGATGTTGAAAGGTGATGCTAAGAATCTGACACCATGCCTGATGAATAGCACTGTCCAATTCTGTGAGATTTGAAGGTTGTGGAACCAGCTGCCTGATGGCTCTTTTAACTTTGCCCCACAAATGCTCAATTAGATTGAGATCTGGTGATTATGGGGACCACCTAAGCAAGGTAAAGTCTCCCTCATGTTCTTGAAACCACTCCTGCACAATATGAGCACCGTGGCATGGCGCATTGTCTTGTTGGAAGAAGCCATCTCCATTGGGATACGCCATCAACATGATAAGATGAACTTGATCAGCAATGATACTTAGGTATGTTGTGCTATTCAGACGTTGTTCACACCAATTAAAGAGCCAAAATCATGCCAGGAAAACATGCCCCAAACCATAACACTGCCCCCACCAGCTTGAAGGGTTGAACTCATGCATGTGGGGTGCATGCTTTCATGCTGTTTTTATGAAATTCTCACTCTGCCATCTGCATGATGCAACTGGAAACGTGATTCATCGTACCACATGACTTTTTTCCAATGCTCACCTGTGTTCCTGTGAACCAATCCTTGTGTTCCTGTGCGAATTGGAGATGTTTTATCTTGGTAACTGCAGACAGCAAAGGTGTTCAAACAGGCCTTTGGTTTCCATATCCCATACGATGCAGTGTACGGCTAATTTGCCTACAAATGTCAGGTGGTCATAATAATCTGGCCACTCAATATATATATATTGGAGGCCCGGTGCATGATCGTGCATGGGTGGGGTTCGGCCAGCCTATCCAGGGGGAGGGGACATGGGTGGTTGGCCGGCCTGCCTGCTGGTCCAACTCCTGGTCGAGGGGACAATTTGCATATTAGCCTTTTATTATATAGGATATACACTGAGTGGCCAGATTATTATGTGTTCAGAGGTCATAATAATCTGGTGACTCAGTTGTAGATAGATAATAGGTAGATAATGCTATAAAATTAGAAATATTTATTTCCCAATTCTATCTCTGAAAATCCAAGCAAAAGATACAGAATTATTTTAATTGGCATTAATTAAGATTAAAATTTAAAACATTTAAAATATTTCATCTATACAATTCTTAATGAGGATATGTAAACAAGAAGGTTATTAAAACAAGTGTGACTAAATATTAATTATATATTTGTATATACAGATAGAAACACAGACTAAGGAACCCAGGCTAGATTATATATAGAAAAAAGGTGTAAAACACAAAAATACAACCTGATGTTAACATTGTAATTTTAAATAAAGTTTCCTTTTATTTACATTTTCAGTATCTAAATTTTCTAAATTAAAAAAAATAATACCCTCTTCTGGCTTTATATCTGAGGAAACCCACAACATGAATTCAAAGGAATACATGTACCTCTGTTCATTGCAGAGCTATTTAAAATACCAAGATAAGGAAAAAAACCTCAGTGCCCATCAATAGGCAAGTGGATAGGAAAGAAGTGGTGCATATATACAATGGAATATTGCTCAACAACAACAACAAAAAAATGAAGTCTTGTCATCTGCAATAGCATTGATGGACATAGAGGGTGTTACTATGCTGAGGGAAGTGAGTCAACAGAGAAAGACAGATACCATATGATTTCATTTACTAGTATATATGGAATCTAAAAAACAGAAATAGACTCACAGATATAGGAAATAGACTGATGGTTGCCAGAGGAAAGGGAGTTTGGGAGAATGAGTAAAAAAGGTGAAGGAATTGAGAAGTACAGATTGGTAGTTAGAGAATAGTCACGGGGATGTAAAGTACAGCAAAGGAAAGTAGTCAATGCTATCGTAATAACTATGTGTGGTGCCAGATGGGTACTAGAAACATCATGGGGAACACTTTGTCAAGCATATGCTTCTCTAAAACACTATGATGTACACCTGAAACTAATAAATATTGAATGCAAACTGTAATTTAACTTTTTAAGATTTATTGCTCTTATATTCAGAAATAAAATAATGATTTGCTCTTAATTTCTCCAGTCATATGAGAAACAGTAATATATTCACTCATTCACACTTATACATGAAAATAACTTACTATATGTTTATTATTGTATTCTGGGCTTGGATAAATAGAGGAAACAGAAAGATAATACATTTTTTTTCTGTAGTATCTTACCATCTGTTCATGACTGTTTACAAAATGTGAGAACATGATATCAATCAGATAAGCACAAAATTAGATTAATGTTGAGACAATGTTACTCCCTCCTTCCCCAGAAATTTTGATTTCAAGAAAATGATAAAACAAAAAATTATTGGGTTGGTCAATATAGAGTTATCAACTTTTATTTTGAAATATAACAAGATTAAAATGAATTATTTTATACATACTTTTAATACAACATCATCCATTATCCAATTTCCTTAATTGATATAACATTTAATAATATTATTTTCTTTAGACAAAAATTTGTAAATTAAATATTTATCTTTAACATGATATACAGATAAAAATTAAAATGACTTACTTTTTCTAGTACCTTATTTTGATTATAGTTATTTACCAAAATCTTGTTTCACATGAAAATAATCACTAAAATTATAACAATGTTCTTAATACTATTACATTCAATTTAGTGAATTCTGACCAATTGTTTGAGGCCACTTACGATGAACTCTGAACATTTTTTGAGTGCTAATGCTCAAGTCAAAATAGTTTAATACTAAAGAGATTCTATAAAAATGTGATATTCAGACAGTGATTATTTCTTATTCGAAAAATTTATACAGAATAACAAAAAATGTTTTCAAAAAAATTAAACAGATAGGAAGAACATGATAGGTGACATCCTCAAGTATGGGTATGGGGTACTTCTTTCAAAGAAAGAGTAATTGGTATCCTTACACTCACATCACAAAACAAAAGGTATTTTTACACTTTTATGAATAAAAATCATACCATAATATTTAATGTTATTATATTAAAATAAATTTTAAACAGATAATCTCTATTTTCTAATTAAAGCTAAAATAAGATTAATAACTCATGTTCATTAATTACACTGTACTGAGACTTCACTTTATCATAATCATTATGAACATTTTTTTAATATATTTTATTGATTTTTTTACAGAGAGTAAGAGAGAGGGATAGAGAGTTAGAAACATCAATGAGAGAGAAACATTGATCAGCTGCCTCCTGCACACCTACTGGGAATATGCCTGCAACCAACGTACATGCCCTTGACTGGAATCGAACCTGGGACTTTTCAGTCTGCAGGCCGACGACGCTCTATCTGAGCCAAACCAGGGCTTGGTTTTATATAATATATTCACATAAGCTATCGTGAGCCCTCTTTCCACTCATCATACCCAGATAGGCAGGCACCAAATCTGAATCTGAGCTTAGTTTGCAGTTTAGTCTCTCAAGGACACTGCCAGGCCCAGTGCAATGGCAACCATCTTTAGATAACTTTGTAGCTCATACCAAGTGACTCTGGGCAGTGTAAAGGCAGCAGTAGACCTGGGCCTAAACCAAAGCCCCTCCCAAGAAGTTCCAGAATCAACGCACCTGGTGGCCATCTTCACCCCACATCAGAGCACCACCCAACCACCTCCACAAATGACACACCCAAAGCTCTGGAGCCTCATTAAAGTGAATCCAGCTCTACAGGGTTACAGCTCCTTCATTATAGTCATGGCCAGTCCTCACAACCAACAAGCCTGAGGTCAATACCTCCTATGATGTGCCAACAAAAATCAATGCTCAACCACAAAAGGAGGGCAAAACACGATCTACACAAGGGACACCCCTGGAGCATCCAGCTCAGGTGATGAGGGAAACTGTGCTAATGGGCCTCCGAGCCACCCTGTCAAGCCTGGTGGGACATTGCAGCTCTGCTTAATACATAGAAGCAAACACAGGAGGCAGCCAATTAGGAGGCAAACATGTCCCAAATGAACAGAACAGAACAAAACTCCCAAAAAAGTAATAAACAAAATGGGTAAAATAATTTAACCAAATGCAGAGTTTAAAACACTGATTATAAGGATTCTCAATAAAATTAGGTAAATATAGATAATCTCAGTGAAAACATAACCAAAGGTATAAGAAACATAAAAATGGAAATATAGAATATAAAATAAACCAGTCAGAAATAAAAAAAAATACAATAACTGGAATAAAGAACATCTTAGAGGGAATCAACAGTAAAGTAAATGATCAAATCAATGATTTGGGAAACAAGGTAGGAGAAAGCACCCAATCAGAACAGCACAAAGAAAAAAAAAAATTAAAAATGAGGATTGTGTAAGGGGTTTTGAGACAACATCAGTATACCAATATTCTCTTCATCAGAGGCACAAGAAGGAAAAGAGAGAGAGCAAGAAATTGAAAACCTATGTGAAGAAATAATGATTGAAACCCCTCCTAACCTGGCAAAGGAAATAGACATACAAGTCCAGGAAGTGCAGAGTCCCAAACAATATGAACTCAAAGAATTGCAACCAAGACACATTATAGTTAACACTAGAGTCCTGGTACATGAAATTTGTGCATGGGGGGGGCGGTGGTTCCTCAGCCTGGCTTACACCCTCTCGCAATCTGGGACTCCTCGAGGGATGTCTGACTGTCGGCCAGTCAGATATCTTTCTCATAATCCAGGATTACTGGCTCTTAACCACTCACCTGCCTGCCTGAACACCCCTAATCCCTCTGCCTGTCTGCCTGCCTGATTGCCCCTAACCACTTGCCTGCCTTCCTGATCACCCCTAACCACTTGCCTGCCTGCTTGATCACCCCTAACTACTCTGCCTGCCTGCCTGATAGCCCCTAACCACCTATGCCTCGGCCCCTGCCACCACGGCTTCATCGGAAGGACATCCAGAATGATGTCCAGAAGGTTGTTCAGCTGTCCAGTCTAATTACCATATTATGCTTTTATTATTACAGATACCTTAAGTTAAAGACAGAGAATCTTAAAAGCAGCATGAGAAAAGGAATTAGTTACCTATAAGGAAGCTTCCATAAGACTGTCAGCTGATTTCTCAACAGAAATTTTACAGGCCAGAAGGCATTGACATGAAATATTAAAAATGATAAAAATCAAGGTTCTACAACCAAGATTACTTCACCTAATAGGCTATCGTTCAAGATCAAAGACTAGATAAAGAGCCTCCCAAATAAGAAAAAGCTGAAAGAGTTCATCACCACTAAACCAATATCACAAGAAATGAAAAAAGGTATTTTTTGAATAAGGGGAAACAGAGATCAAAATTTGAATAATAAAATGGCAATACTACATACCTATCCACAATTTCATTAAATGTAAATAGATTAAATGTTCAATCAAAAAGCATTGGGTGGATGAATGAGTAAGAAAATAAGATCTATAGACAAGTTGCCTACAGGATACCCTCTTCAGATGGAAATATACACAGACAATGAAAGTAAAGGTATGGAAAAAGTTATCTATATATATAAAAGCCTAAATGACCATCCAACTGCAGTAGCTATGATGCGCACTGACCACCAGAGGGTAGATGCTCAATGCAGGAGCTGCCGAGCTGTGGTCACTTGGCAGCGGCGGTTCTCGGGCAACGCACCCGGAACCAGAGAGGAGGGAGCCCGATTCCAGGATGCGACACCCGAGAACCGCCCTCTCGCAATCCAGGACCCCTCAGGGGATGTAGGAGAGCGGGTTTCGGCCTGATCCCCACAGGCCAGGCCGAGGGACCCTACTTGTGCACAAATCCATGTACCACGCCTCTAGTTTTATATAAATGGAAACAAATGAAAAATTCTAGGGTAGCAATACTTATATCATACAAAATAGACTTTAAAACAAAGGTTATAATAAATAACAAAGATAACCCAGCAATTCCACTCCTGTGTATTTATCTGAAGAAACCCAAAATACTAATTTGAACAGACATATGCATCCCTATAGTCTCAGCAAAATTTTTTACAATTACTAGTGTATAAAAACAACCTAAGTGTGAATGATAGAATGAGGAAGAAGTGGTGCATGTATACAATGGACTATTGCTCAGCCATGAAAAAAAAAATGAAGCCTTGCCATCTGAAATAGCATTGATGAAAGTAGAGGGGATTGTGGTGAATGAAGTGGGTCAGACGGAGTGATATATCCCATATTATTTCATTTATATATTGAATCTAAAAAAAAAAAAAACACAAAACAAACAAACCAAAAAAACAGAAACAGACTCATAGATACAGAGAACAAACTAGTGGTTGACAGATGGGAGAGGGTTTAGGGAGCTGGGTGATCAAAGGCTGGGATTAAGAAGTCTAATTGTTAGTTACAAAATCATAATGGGTATGTACAGTTCAGCATAAGGAATATATAGTCAAGCCCTAGCCAGGTGGCTCACTTGGTTGGAAAGTTGTCCCATATACCAAAAGATTTTGGATTCAATTTCTGGGCAGGACTCATACCTATGTTGCAGGTTTGATCCGGTCAGGTACGTACAGAAGACAAATGATAGATATTTCTTTCTCACATCAATGTTTCTCTTCTCTCACTTTATCTTTCTTTCTCTCTTCTCCCTTCCTCTGTCTCTAAAATAAATAAACATATCCTCAAATGAGGATAAAAAAGAAATATAGTCAATAATATTATAATACCTATATATGGTGCCAGGAGGATACTAGATTTATTGGTGTAATCACTTTGTAAGTTATATAAATGTCTAATTACTATGCTGTACACCTGAGACTAATGTAATATTGAATGTCTACAGTAATAAAAAATAAATACAGTGGTTGGCAATGTAGGTTTACAGTTGTTTGTATAGAAAAAGACATGCAGGTTCTGAATATTAAAATAGCTTTTTTTTAACTCAAAGGAGATATCACAACGACACTGTTAACCTACTTTTGTCAACCCCTGTATAAAAAATAATAGCCATTTGGCCTTTGGGTTAATATTTGAAGTTAATTGAAAACACATGACAACGGTGTTTTTATTGCAAACATGAGTTTTTAAGAGATCTCATCCTCTTACGTGTATCTGAAGGCTAGCATGCATTCCAAGGTGCTTTGAGAGTGTTTGTCAAATACCACTATTTAAATGGCTCCATAGTTTCCATCAGAGCTTTGTTATGATGGAGAGAGTTTTACATACAACAGACTGAAATAAGCTGTAAAATTGTCAGTTGAAGTAAATATATTGGGTTTAATAATTTATCATTGTCATAGTTTGGATGCATTCTGTCATATTCTTCATAAACTTTCCTCAAGCTAAAACAACACTTTAAAAATCTTAAAAAACAGAAAAATGAAATGGGAAAATTGCCATATCATTGTAGAATCTTGTGACAAAACATATTTATATTGAATAACACAGTTGTCTAAAAATTATCACATAGCCTCTAATTTGATCCTCATAATAAACCCAAGGTTGACAGAGCAGGTTCTCTTCCCTTTGAGAGTTAAGAAAGCATATATGCAAGGGATTCGTGAGCCCAAATCACTGAGCTAATAAGTTTTAATGCACGATTTCAGTTTCCTTTACATTGCATCTCTGCTTTTACTTACTAACATCACTTAGCTCCTGGGTCCTATTAATGCATATATTACCTTCCGGTAATGGCCAATTATTAAAGACAATTACTACATGTGTTAGGCAACTGCTTAATTATAAACTGCATTTCTTTATTTAAATGTCACCACAAGCTAGAGCTGATTCTATGATCTGTGAAGTATACAAGAGGAGATTATATGACACATTGGTAGATTCACCTCTACTAGCTCTACCACTAGCAATCACTTATAGGCAGGGGAATGCTGATTCTATTGTGATTCTGTGCTTCACAACCAGTATGATGTTATATGTCTGCTCAACAGAGACTGATACTTTATGCTGTGGAAATCACAGTCATTAAATAAAGTTCTGTTAACAACTTAATATCATTCTTAATTATAGAGAGGACAACATTAGAAAATGACGATGTTCCCTATAAAATACAGTCATCTGTAGTGCCCTACGAACATTATTAGGCTCTTGTATTTCCCATTTTCTAAATATATTTCATTTAAAACAAAGCAAAACACCAAATGGGTGTGTTCTTTTTTGAATTACAGACATTCAACAGAGAAGTGGGTGCTGGTGCCATTTATTTACATCTCTTCAAAGATTCCAAATGCTGCTTTTTATATATATTTTTTCTGTGTGTGTGCTTAGTGTTTGTTATGCTGAAATTAAAACAACCAATTGTGCAGAAAAGAAGATAAATTTTTGAACACTTCTATCAAATATTTCAAGTAAACAGACCAGCTCTTCTCTCAGACACTGACCTGTAGTTAACCTTAGTCTGTGTATTTTCTTATAATAAAGAAGTAATATGCAAATTGACCATCACTTCAACACACAAATTGGCCATCCCCATGTGGTCAAAGATGGCTGACCCCATGTGGACACAAGATGGCTGCCACAAGATGGCCGGCAGGGGGGCGGGGGCAATTGTGGGTGATCAGGCCAGCAGGGGAGGGCAGTTGGGAGGGACCAGGCTGGCAGAGGAAGGCAGTTGGGGATGACCAGGCCTGCAGGGGAGGTCAGTTGGAGGGGACCAGGCCTGCAGGGGAGGGCAGTTGGGGGAACCAGGCCTGAGGGGAGGGCAGTTGGGGGGACCAAGCCTGCAGGGGAGGGCAGTTGGGAGTGACCAGGTCTTCAGGGGAGGGGAGTTAGGGGCAATCGGGCCAGCAGGGGAGCGGTTAGGCATCAATCAGGCTGGCAGGGGAGTAGTTAGGGGTGATCAGGCTGGCATGCAGAAGCAGTTAGGGGCAATCAGGCAGGCAGGCAGGTGAGTAGTTGGGAGACAGGGGTTCCAGACTGGAAAGGGTGCAGGCTGGGCTGAGGGACACTGTCCTGCCCCCACCCGCCATCCCCGTGCATGAAATTCGTGCACTGGGCCTCTAGTTTTCTTATAAAGAAGTAAAACAATTCCAAATAAGGGCCAGGAGAGAGCCTCCAGCCATTCTGATGTTAGAATCTTTATGTTGAAAATGTGCTGAGGCTGTTATAGGTCTATTAAATCAAATACATTTTGTGACATTTAGAAAGAAAACAAAGAGTTTGCATCACTTATGTTGTGGAAACTTTTCTTCTTAATTTGTTTCTTCTCTTAATTTTCTTATATTTTATTTAATTCTCCCCTTGTAGCAAGATTATAGAATTTAGCTAATAAAATTTTAATCTAACCTCCAATCTCCCCCCCCCCCAAAAAAAAAAAAATATATATATATATATATATATATATTTTTTTTTTTTTTCTGTTCTGAAAAACCAAACAGTTTTCTACACATCTTTTTGGATCATGATATATTGCAATGGTTTCCAAACTTCAGTGTACATAAAAATCACCTGGAACCTATGCTCGCAGTGAAACTCGCTGGCCTGCACCCTCATATTGTGAGTACAGAATGGTGCTCAGGGCCTTTTTGACTCAGATGGCTTTCATGTACGGTTTTTGGTTTAAGCACACAGAATCAATAGTCTAAAGCTGGGTTGACAAACTATAGACAATGAGCAAATTCTAGCATGATGCTTCAAAAAAAAATAAATTGATCTTTTTAGAGAGAGAGGAAGGGAGAGGGAGAGAGAAAAACATCAATGTGAGAGAAACATTGATCAATCAGCTGCCTCCTAAAACGCCCCCTACCAGGGATTGAACCTACAACCCAGGCATATGCCCTGACTGGGAATCAAAGCTGCAACCTTTTGGTGTACAGGATGATGCTCAACCAACTGAGCCACAACAGCCAAGGCTGATGCTTATTTTTTAAATAAAGTTTTATTGGAAAACAGCCAAGTTGATTTGTTAACATATCAGTGCCTTCATTTGTGCTATAAGACAGAGTTGAGTAGCTATGACAGAAACCTAAGGAATTGTAAAGCCTAAAATAGTTACTTTCTAGCACATTATAGAAAGCTTTTGCTGGCTCTGTCTCTGCCATTTTAGTGCTTGTGGTTGATTTCTTTGCCATGTCTACTCATAAGACTTTCAGAATCAAAAGGTTCAAGAAAAAAAAAAAAAAAGAAAAGCAGATTTGGCTCATTCTCTAATGAATTCAAGTGAAAAGTGGTAATAGAACCAGGTACAACTCCAAGAGGAGACATTGGAGAAGAACCAAACTGGATCTATAAGGAATCACAAATGAGAGATGGCTTACATATTTATGCTATCCATGTTGCCTGCATCTTTAAATAACAGAAAAGATCACTACTGTCTGGACAGTTGGGCATTTTAGTTTGGAAATTATTGGAAGCATGATTTTTCTCTGTTTATTTTCTTTTGATGTTGTTAATTCTCACCTGAGGATATTTTTTTCCATTGATTTTTTTTTTTAAGAGAGAATGGAAGGAGGGGAAGGAGGAGGAAAAGCACAAGAGAGAGATAAACCTGGGTATGAGAGAGACACATTGATTGGTTGCCTCCTGCATGCACCCAGAATAGAGCCAGGGATCAAACCAGCCACCCAGATGCATGTCCTTGACTAAAAAATCAAACTTGCATGGGCTGATTCTCTAACCACTGAGAAACACTGTTGATTTTTTCTTCAGTTATAGGTTGGTTCAGTAATAAATGTGATACTTTTATTCTTTTTAATTTTTATTTCTTTAAATGTGAGACTTTTAAAGAAAACATTTGCTGATGTCTGGTCTAAAGTCCTAAAATGCATTTGTATTATTTGTCCAGGCTTATTTTTTTTCTAAATATCATCAAATACTACCACTATCAAAAATAAAATACCAGCCAAACCTCCATTCTCAATGTCTCCCATCTTGAACAATTTGTTCTTGACCAAGTTGTTCACAGAAAAATTGTCTGTGTTTTCTAATGAAACCTAGGTTCTGGACCTGTTAATCCTTTCATGCTGATGTATCAGCATGACAAAAAGTGTCTCTCAGGCCACAAGCAAAGGAAAGAATGTGAGTCAGGTAACAGCTAAACATTTCAGGAAATCGTGCTGTGAACATTTTTGTGTTGTTTTTTTTTTTTTTTTTTTGCTTTTGTTGCTGGAAAAATTGATGATTAGCATAATTTTAAAACATAAAGCAGCCATCAAGAATGCTGATGTTGTCAAGGTTGTAAAAGTTCTCACAAAACAATGATCACAGGAAATTGAAGAAGTAGAAAAACTGTTGTTGACTGGATAAAGCAGTTGGTAATCAATGACAGCATTTCAGAAGCAATGATATGTGAAAAAGAGAAGATGTTACACCTGACCTCCTGAAAGATACCCCTGGAATGAATGCTGAAAGTGATTTGTTCAAGGCTAGTAGGGGTGGTTAGGTAAACTTAAGAAAAGAAGTGTGTGTACTGAGTATAAGAAAGGTTAGACATGTACTGAGTGTAAGAAAGGTTAAAACGGTATTATTTGATATAGGGGTGGGCAAACTTTTTGACTCGAGGGCCACAATGCGTTCTTCAACTGGACCGGAGGGCCGGAACAAAAGCATGGATGGAGTGTTTGTGTGAACTAATATAAATTCAAAGTAAAGGAGCGGAGGGGAGAGCAAGAGAACCGGATAGAACAGCCGGATCCGGCCCGCGGGCCATAGTTTGCCCAAGGCTGGAATGATTAATTCAATTTACATTATTTCTAGTAAGAAAAAGAAAATGATTCAGTTCTCAAACAAATTGCTTCTCAGCCTTCCAGAATGAATTGTTTGAAAACCAAGGTTCCACTGTACTACAACTTTACAGACAACCATCCTTTCAAATTCCTCCAGGGGAGCTTCCTTTCCATGATCCCTGATCTAAATGGAGTGACAATAGCATAAAGTCAACTTCCCTCATAGCATGGTGCTAAGGTACTGGACCAGGTGAGCCTGAGTACACATTATGTGCCACCTCTGCCACCCCACTGTAATTAGGAAGACTGGTTTGTCTCTGAGGAGATCTAAATGTTCTAGCCTATCATGAAAGGTGGGAAAAGAGTTTAGAGCATGTAATGGACTGAGTACCTTTATCTCCAGCAGTGATCTTGATACGTATGATATGGAATTTTTGGACTGGAACACATGGTGTTCCCTTGAACTGGAACCTGGATTCTTTATTCGCCGGAGTTGAATCCCCAGACAGAAGGTGGAAATTTATTAAAGAACAAGTACAGACTCCCACATGGGGAGGGGGAAAGGGTCCCACCGACTTCCTGTTTCCATGGTTTATGAAGGCTGCAGTTTCTGTGTCCTGATATCCCCTCTGATTGGTCAATATTCCCTTTCGAATTGGTTATTATAGTGACTCCTGCGGCTCTCCTCCCTCATTGTCCTCCTATTCCCTATGGGCTTTCTTCCTTCTTCTTTATTTTGTAAATATAGACCTTTTTAGGCTACTTCCAGCTCCCTTGTCTTATGGAAATATAACTGCACCTGGCTTCCTTGTTTATGGAGATATATCTGTTGCTGCTCCCTTGTCTTCCTTGTGTTATGGAAATGTACCTTCTCCCAGTCTGTAGCCCTATGTTTTTTCCATGGACCCCAATTCTAAAAATTCCCTAAGCATGCCTATATTCCCCTAAAATTCCTATTTCACTTAGAAATAGTAAATGTTGGACAGTGCAGATGTTTCAGCTGCAACCATGAGCTGGATTGCATAATGTTATGCAACTACTTAATAGTGATAACTACATATAATGAATTATTCTAATGATTACCCCAATTTATAAAAGTTTTAAATCATTAAATTTAAATGTCCTCTCTACCACCCCATGAAAGCAACATTTAAGTTGAAATTTCAAATGCCATTCACTATACACTTATCTTACATCTGAAATATATCATTCATATTCTCATATATGGAATTTAATTAAGTATTTATACAAATTTATAATTACCTTTGTTACAGAATTTACCAGGCGACTGAAAAACACAGGAGTACCCGGAGATAGAGAAAAAAACACACACATTTATTTCCAGATGTACTAGTACCATGACTCAGGGGATCCTGTTTCCAAATCCTGAGCAAACCAATATAGAGGAAGCTTTCTCTTTATACCCTTTGGTTTCTTTGTCCCTCAAATAAGGATCAGACTTCCAGACCTTTGACAGGCTTTGCAAAAAGCCCTGTGTGTTGGGATGGGGACCGTGAGACCACACCTAAAGGCCTAGCCTAGTGCAAGCGCTGATAACCCCCTCCGGGGGTCGTGTATGGGTCATGGTTTATAGCCTCTGTAAAATGTGAGTATTTAGGTAAACAGGTCTTGCAAGACCAGATAATTAAGGAAGGGGCAGTGACTAGACTATAGGCTAATAAGAATGTTTATTAGGGATACTGACTAACTAGGTACAGAGTATGGCTGCTTGTCTCCCCCCTACAAATGTCTCATCACCTTAACAAGACAATCTAATCATTACCATCATTAAAAATATATTTTTAGTTAGCAAAATAGGGGACTAGAAAGCTACAAGTTCTTGTTTTGTTTTATTTTTTTTCCAAGAAATATTTAAAAATATTTATACAGATGATTGAATTAACTTTTCTAAGCTCTACAAAACAGTCAAAAGTTTATAGCAATCAATCAATTGCCTGGTCAAGAACTTTCCTCAAAATTATAAGAGAGCATTGTAGTGTTGTTGTTGTTTTAATTTAAAAATCCATTTTATTGATTTTGGAGAGTGAGAGAAAGGGAGAGGAAGAGAGAGAAACATCAATGAGGGAGATACACCTATGGGCTGCCCATCCCCCTGAGGCTCTGGCCCACAATCTAGGCATGTGCCTGATTGGCAATTGAACCAGCAACCTCTTGGTGCATGGGACAATGGTCAACCAGCAGAACCACACTGACCCAGGTGCATTGTAGTATTTTTTAAGCCCTTGCCTTAGTCTCTGTACAGCACAGTGGTGGTTTTCATTTGAGCAGGAAGCTCTCAGTTATGTCTCAACCTTCCCCCTACTTCCCATAATGGACATAGCTGAGCACACTGTATTTACAAATTATTGTGTAAAATTGTTCTTATGTTTCTGGAGGACACCTGAATGACTGAGAGCATATATGTCTCTATTTTGCATAAATTAGAGGGCAGGGAAGGAACATGTGGAACACCACTTTTAAGAGATACAAGGGTACTACAAACCCAGAAAGCTTGGGGCATGATATTATGGGTGAAAAAATATAATAGGACATCAAAAAATCTGAAGGGGAATCTAGGGTAAGATTCAGTGGGAAATTAAAGTATTTGAAATAATCTTAATTTATGTGGGTGGAAATTATCCACCCATATGCCTTGGGAAGATGCATATTTACAATCTTCCTAAGAGAAACATAAGCATTTACCTTGCCCAATCCCTAAGTTTAGATAAAACTTATCTAAGTAAAGTGCTGTTCAAGCATCGTATCTATCTGAAAATAGTGCAAGAAGTAGCTTTTTACCTTTTATAAATATATTTCGTGTTTTGTTTGTTTGCTTGTTTATTTCATGTTAAAGTCACTGTGAAAATCACTGTGAAAACTTTGAACACAAACTAATGAAACAGACTTAAGTGATTGCACATGACAAAGAGAATTTTCTAAAATAGTTTGGAAAAGTCTGAAAAAAAAAGATGACTACAACCATCAATAACCAAAAGAGAAAAAAAAAATGTGTAAAAGAAAAAGAAGGACAGAGAAAATAAACAAACATAAAAACCCTGGAGAAGAGGAATAATTCTATTATCAGAGTTATTATTTTATAATAGTAAAATACCCAGTTCTCAACAAGAAAAATCATAAAACATATAAAGAAACAAGACAAATATGCTTAATTTGAAAAATAGTTAAATTGACAAAAATTGTTACTAAGAAAAACCTGATATTGGCGTTAGTATTCAAATATTTTAAAACAAAAGGTGACTTAAACATGTACAAAGAACTGAGAAAGAGAGAGAGAGAGAGAGAGAGAGAATGAAGAATGTTAATAGAAATTGTAAAAAAGAGTCAAAGAGAAACTTTGAAGTTATAAAGTATAATGACAGAAGCAAATAAATTATTATGAATATTTGACCACAGATTTCAACAGGCAGAAGAAAGAATCAGCAAAGTTAAAGATAAGACTGTTGAACTTATTGATTCTGAGGAGAAAAAAAGTGAACAGTCCCAAATGGACTTGTGGGACATTGACCACTTGATTATAATGCATCACCTTGGGGTCATTTTGTATTTAGAGTTAATTTCATATCTTGGGACAGTATCAAACAGACCAAGATACACATTATGGGAATTAAAGAAGGAGAAGTGAGAGAGGAGAAGCATTATTTTAAAGAATAATATACAAAACTTACCAAACTTTGATAAAATAATATAAATCTAAAAATCTAAGATATGCAATTAACTCTAAGTCCAAAATGACCCTGAGGTGATGCATTATAATCAATTGGCCAAAGACTGAAGACAAAGAAACATTCTTCAAAGCAGCAAGAGAGGAAAAATGGAATTTTACTTCTAGCAAATCCATCATGCAAAGTTGGGGTAGAAATTAAAATATTCTAAGATAAACACAAGCGGAGGGTGTTTATTACCACAAGATCTGCCTTATAAGAAATACAAAAGATAATTCTTTAGTTTGAAATAAAAAGATGCTAGGCAGTAACTCCAAGACATATGAAGATGTAAAAATCTTCAGTGAATGTAAATGCATAAGCAAATATAAAAACCAGTATTATGATTATGCTTTGTCATTTAAGTTTCTGCAGAATGTAAAACCAAATGCATATATTTATATAGATGTATGACATCAGGCACATGATGTATGAAGATGTAATTTTTGGCATCAATTACAAAAAAGGGGGTCAAAGTTATATAGAAGTATATTCTTTGCATGAGGTTGAACTTAAGTTAGTATCAATTCAAATTAGATCGTTTCAATGAGGATGTTATATGTAATCCCCATTGTAACCACAATGAAAATAACTTTAGAATATTCATAAAAGAAGCTATAAGGAATTCTAAATGTAGCACTATAGGACATCAGCAAGATGGTGGACTAGTAAGTTCCAGGTCTTCATTCCCCTATGGGAACATGGAACAACAGCATAAAGACCAAAGTAACTTCTGGGAACACTAGAAATCAGCTAAGAAGTTGCTGCAACCAAGTGAATGCCTAACCAAGAAAAAAGCAGAAAATGATGTGGCATTTTAGCTTAACTTTCGCTTAGCCCTGAAAGACCCCCGGAGGGAGACCCTCACTCTGTCCCACGGATCGACGGCAACCCCAATCAACCGCAGGAGGCGTCACTTGATGCAAACAGCAAGAGGCTTTATTCCAGCGCGCTGGGGCTCGACTCGTAGCTCACACAGGAGTAGAGAAGACGAGCCCCAAGCAGAAAATTTTACAGGCTTATAAAGGCAAAAATCACACATTGGGAGGGGTCACACATGTGAGGGAGGAAGAGAGGACAAAGCCGCCGGGAAATTCCAACAGGGCTCGTTAATAACATGTTTTATGACAGGGCTTAAGTTTTCAGTCAACAGTCCCATCTGGTAATCTCATATCCTGTTTTTCTTATCTGTCAGAGCACTATTTGCTCTGTCTGCTCTTTACTTGGGGTTATTTCCTGGAACAGCTTTAAGGGTCTCGTTCCCATCACTGGGAGGGGGACCTTGGGGAGTTGAGATAAAGCAGACGGTTTGAAAAAAATGTTTTATTCTTTCAGCCCCATGCCCACAACAATGTGGCATGGTCAGAAAAAAGCCACACAATTAAGCCAGTTCCTGGCTCCTCCCTCGGAATGGAAATAAATAAATGAAGTTTGCATATTCTGGCTTCATTAAAGGCTGCCTAAGAGACTGGCTACTTCTCTCCTAACATGGATAACTGATGGGAATGTTGGCAACTTGAATATGAGTTTTCTTAGGATTGTTTTCTGGAGATTTATTTCATTTGTTTGAATGTGTCTTGTTTCCCTGTTTCTTTTTATACCTTGTGATACTTTTGTTTACAATTGGACATTTGAAGAAACAACTATTTTTCTCAATTTGTGCAGTCTAGCATAAATACCATGATCCTTTTGTTCTGAGGATGTGTCTGCAATTTGAACGGAGGCCCCACTATGCAGTGAAAGGACTATGGCACAGGAAACCTGCAGTGAGCTAGGCATCACTGATGCCTGTAGGCGAGAGATTATGAGCAGAGGGATACTATAGAACAGCTAAGGCTCTGGGAAGAAACCAGGGTAACACATTAGAAAAATTAAGACATTTAAAAACAACAATGTGTACAGGGAAATTTCTGAGAAGAAACTAGAACAAAAATTCATATACATATTCAAAGAAGACAATCCTCAGAACAAATTTGAGAGGTACTTATGCCAGACTGCAAAAATTTATTCAAATGTCCAATTTTAAACAGTATATCAAATGTATATGAAGAAACAGGAAATAAGACACATTCAAACTCCAGAAACCAACCATAAGAAAACTCAGATTTCTGACTGACTTAATAACAATTTTGAAATAATTTTCTTAAATATGTTCAATGAGCTAAAGAGATTAAAAAAAAAGTACATAAAAATATTTAGGAACACAACACATGAAAAAAAATGAAAATAAAAAAAGACATTAAATTAATTTTAAAAAGAGACCAAAGCAACATTCTAAAACTGAAAGACACAAGGGGTGAGGACTGGGTTGAGGTGGGCAAAGAGTGGGGAGGATATGGACATCTCTAATAGTGTCTATGATATAAAAATACAGTTATAATATAATTAGAGGAGATCAACAGCAGCCTAGGACAGTTAGAATCAAGAATTGGGGAATTAAACTCAAGTCACTTGAAATTATTCAAAGAAGCAGAAAAAAAAATAAAGAAAAGTGCACAGAGCCTAAGGGTTCTATGGGACACCATCCAGTAGACTGACAAATGTTTATAGGATTCTTAGAAAGAAAAGAGAGTATTAAAGGTGCAGATAACTCATTGAAGATATAATTGTTGGGAATTACTGGAATTTAAAGAGACAGAAATACAAAGGTACAAATACAAGAAGTTAACAAAATGACTTTCAACAACAAAGAATTAAAAAAAAAATTAAAAAGAAGTTATCAAAATGTAAGTAGGGGAAAAAATCAGATACTTATACTAAAGCACATTATGATTAAAATTTCCAAAGTTAAGACGAAGAAATTGCAGAGTAGAATGCAGAAAACCAATAATTCTATATCTAACAAATTTGCCTTTCAATAATGGTGGGAGATTTAAAGACTTTTCCAGGTAAATAGAACCTGAGGGAATTTCATATATCCTTTCTGTTAAATAAAGACCTTCAAGTTGAAACAAAAGAAAAAAGACAGTACTAGATGCCACGTGAAAATATAAAGTTCTCTGATAAAGGGAAAATATATGGACAAATGTAAAACCTGTGTTATTGTACATTTTAACTATAATTTTTATTTCATAAAATTTAAGAGCAAAAGCATACAAAATAATTTCAGATCTATTTTATTGGACACACAATACATAAAAATGTAACTTAAGACATACAAAACAAATGGGGAATAGGCAGAACTGAAAATGGGTAGATTTTTTATGTGATCAAAGTTAAATAAAATAGACAGGGATAACTTCAAGATGTTTTATATAATCACCATGGTAACCACAAAGAAAATATATATGGGGTATATCACAAAAAAGTAATATGAACACACAAAAAACAAAACAAAAATAGAAGACAAGAGAAAGAAAAAAAAATCTAGAAAACAAAGAAAAACGCATAACAAAAATAGTCCTTTATCATCATTTGTAGTAAATTATAAGTGGGTTATACTCTGTAGAAATAAATTAGCAGAATGAATAAGAAAAAATAAATAGAATCTAACTCTAGGTTGTAAATGAAAAAAGGAAAAGACAGTTTATAGAAACTGGAACCAAAAGGAAGAAAGGTGACCATATAGATATTTAATAAATGAACTATAAGTAAATAACTCTCATAAAAGACAAATTAGAACTTTATGTAATAATCAAAGGATAATTTCTTCAAAAGGTCTAACAAATATAATCACATGTGCACCAAAAACCATAAATCTTTTTTTTTCTTTATTTTTTTATTAAGGTATTATATGTGTACATATCTTACCATTTCCCCCCCGCCCCACCCCACTCCCATACATGCCCTCATCCCCAATGTTTTGCATCCGTTGGTTACTCTTATATACATGCATATAAGTCCTTCAGTTGATCTCTTATTTCCCCCACCTCTCCCTAACCTTACTGCTGTAATTTGACAGTCTGTTTGATGCTTTACTGACTCTGTAACTATCTTTTTGTTCATCAGTTTATAATGATTTTCATTATCCCCAAATGAGTGGGATCGTGTGGTATTTTTCTTTCATTGACTGGCTTATTTCACTTAGCATAATGTTCTCTAATTCCATCCAGGTGCCTACAAATGGTAGTAACTCCTTCTTTTTTATGGCAGCATAGTATTCCATTGTGTAGATGTACCATAGTTTTCTGATCCAGTCATCTGCTCACGGGCACTTAGGCTGTTTCCAAATCTTAGCTATTGTAAATTGTGCTGCTATGAACATAGGGGTGCATATATCCTTTCTGATTGGTGTTTCTAGTTTCTTAGGATATATTCCTAGGAGTGGGATTACTGGGTCAAATGGGAGTTCCATTTTCAGTTTTTTGAGGAAACTCCATACTGTTCTCCACAGTGGCTGCACCAGTCTGCATTCCCACCAGCAGTGCATGAGGGTTCCTTTTTCTCCGCATCCTCGCCAACACTTGTCGTTTGTTGATTTGATGATAGTCATTCTGACAGGTGTGAGATGGTATCGCATTGTCGTTTTGATTTGCATCTCTCGGATAATTAGTGACTTTGAGCATGTTTTCATGTGTCTCTTGGCCTTCCTTCTGTCTTCTTTTGAAAAGATTCTATTTAGGTCCATTGCCCATTTTTTATTGGATCATTTATCTTCCTTTTATTAAGTTGTATAAGCTGCCTGTAGATGTTGGAGATTAAACTTTTATCAGTGATAACATTTGCAAATATGTTCTCTCATACAGTGGGGTTTCTTGTTGTTTTGTTGATGGTTTCTTTTGCTGTGCAAAAGCTTTTTATTTTGATGTAGTCCCATTTGTTTATTTTCTCTTTGGCTTCCATTGCCCTAGGGACAGTATCAGTGAAAAAGTTTTTTGGCATATGTCTGAGATTTTGCTGCCTGTGGATTCCTCTAGTATTTTTATGGTTTCCCGTCTTATATTTAAGTCCTATAACCATTTTGAGTTTATTTTTGTTTATGGTGTAAGTTGGTGATCTAGTTTCATTTTTTTGCATGTATCTGTCCAATTTTCCCAACACCTTTTATTGAAGAAACTGTCTTGACTCCATTGTATGCTCATGCCTCCTTTGTCAAATATTAATTGCGCATATTGGTTTGGGTCGATATCTGGATTCTCTATTCTATTCCATTGATCTATATGTCTGTTCTTGTGCCAGTACCAGGCTGTTTTGAGGACAGTGGCTTTGTAATACAGCTTGAAATCTGGTATTGAGATCCCTCCTACTTTATTCTTCTTTCTCAGGATTGCTGTGGCTATTTGGGGTCTTTTTTTATTCCAGATGAATGTTTGGAGAGTTCTTTCTAGGTCTGTGAAATATGCCGTTGGTATTTTAATGGGGAGTGCATTGAATCTATAGATTGTTTTGGGTAGTATGGACATTTTAATGATGTTGATTCTACCAATCCATGAACATAGTATGTTCTTCCATCTATTTATGTCTTCCTCTATCTCTTTTTCAGTGTCCTGTAGTTTTCCGCGTATAGGTCTTTTACCTCCTTGGTTAGGTTTATTCCTAAATATCTTAATTTTTTTGGTGCGATGGAAAATGGGATTGTTTTTTTAGTCTCTCTTTCTGTAAGTTCACTATTGGTGTATAGAAATGCCATAGATTTCTTGGCATTAATTTTGTATCCTGCTACATTGCCGAATTCATTTATTAAGTCTGTTAGTTTTTTGATGGAGTCTTTTGGGTTTTTTATGTACAATGTCATGTCATCTGCAAATAAGGACAGCTTTACTTCTTCTTTTCCAATTTGGATGCCTTTTATTTCTTCTTCTTGTCTAATTGCAGTGGCTAATACTTCCAGTACTATGTCAAACAGGAGTGGTGAGAGTGGGCATCCCTTTCTTGTTCCTGTTCTTAGGGGAAATGATTTTAGTTTTTGCCCATTGAGTATGATGTTAGCTGTGGGTTTATCACATAAAGCTTTTATGATGTTGAGGTATGATCCTTCTATTCCCACCTTGTTGAGAGTTTTTATCAAGAAAGGGTATTGGATTTTGTCAAATGCTTTTTCTGCATCAATTTATATGACTATGTGATTTTTATCTCTCAATTTGTTTATGTGATGTATCACATTTATTGATTTGCGGATGTTGTACCATCTTTGCATTCCTGGGATAAACCCTACTTGGTCATGGTGTATGATCTTTCTGATGTAATGCTGGATCCGATTTGCTAGAATTTTGCTGAGGATTTTGGCATCTACATTCATGAGGGATATTGGCCTGTAATTCTCCTTCATTGTGTTGTCTTTATCTGGTTTTGGTATTAGGGTGATGCTGGCTTCATAGAAGGAGCTTGGAAGTGTTCCTTCCTCTTGAATTTTTTGGAATAGTCTGAAGAGGATAGGTTTTAGTTCTTCCTTGAATGTTTGGCAAAACTCTCCTGTGAAGCCGTCTGGCCCTGGGCTTTTGTTTGCCGGAAGCTCTTTGATGACTGCTTCAATTTCTTCCATAGTTACTGGCATGTTGAGCTGTTTAGATTCTTCCTGATTGAGTTTTGGAAGGTTATATTTTTCTAGGAATATGTCCTTTTCCTCCAAGTTGTCCAGTTTGTTGGAATAGAGTTGTTCGTAGTATTTTTTAACAATCCTTTGTATTTCAGCGGGATCTGTTGTTATTTCACCTCTTTCATTTCTGAATTTGTTTATTTGGGTCCTCTCTCTTTGCTTCTTGGTGAGCCTGGCTAGAGGTTCATCAATCTTGTTTATCCTTTCAAAGAACCAGCTCTTGGTTTTGTTGATATTTTGTATTGTTTCTTTGGTCTCTATGTCGTTTATCTCTGCTCTGATCTTTATTATTTCCTTCCTTCTGCTTACACTGGGCTTTTCTTGTTGCTCTTTTTCTAACTCTTTGAGTTGTTGGGTTAGGTAATTTATTACCATTGTTTCTTGTTTTTTGCAGTACGCTTGTAGAGCTATGAACTTCCCTCTCAAGACTGCTTTCACTGTGTCCCATAGATTTTGGATTGTAGTGTTTTCATTGTCATTTGTTGCCATGATGTTTTTTATTTCTTCTTTGATCTCTCTGGTAACCCAGTCATGGTTTAATAGCATGCTGTTTAGTCTCCATGTGTTTGATTTCTTTGGGTTGTTTTTATTGTAGTTGATTTCCAGTTTTATGCCACTGTGTTCTGAGAAGATGCTTGATATGATTTCTATCTTCTTGAATTTGAAGAGACTTTGCCTATGTCCCAACATATGTTCTATCTTTGAAAATGAACCATGTGCACTTGAGAAGAATGTATATTCTGTGGCTTTGGGCTGAAATGTTCTGAAGATGTCAATTCCATCTGGTCTAGTGAGTCATTTAGGATTGATGTTTCTTTGCTGATTTTTTGTTTAGAGGATTTGTCCAATGGTGATAGTGGGGTATTAAAGTCTCCTACTATGATTGTATTGCTGCCAATCTCTTCCTTGATATCCTCCAGGAGTTTTTTTATGTATTTGGGTGCTCCTCTATTGGGTGCATATATGATTACCAGAGTTATTTCTTCTTGTTGGATTGCTCCCTTTAGTATTATGAAGTGGCCTTCCTTATCTCTTGTTATGTCCTTCACTTTGAGATCTAATTTGTCAGATATAAGTATTGCTACCCCAGATTTTTTTTTTCAGTTCCATTTGCCTGGAAAACCTTTTTTCATCCCTTCACCCTCAGTCTGTGTGCGTCCTTTTTTCTGAGGTGGGTTTCTTGTAGATAGCAGATATATGGGTCGTGTTTTCTTATCCAATCCGTTACCCTATGTCTTTTGATGGGGTATTTAATCCATTTACATTTAAAGTTATTATTGATAGGTACTTATTTGTCACCATTCCTATTCTTTACCCCTGTGTTCCTTCTTCTCTTCCTATTTCTTTTTTTTTTTTTTTTTTTTTTTTTTTTTTTTTTTTTTTTTTTTACAGCAGACCCTTTAGCATTTCTTGCATTGCTGGTTTGGTGGTGATAAATTCCCTTAGTCCTTTTTTGTCTGTGAAGCTCCAGATTTCACCTTCAATTTTGATTGATAGCCTTGCTGGGTACAGTATTCTTAGATTCAGACCCTTCCTTTGCATTGCTTTGTATATTTCATTCCATTCCCTTCTGGCCTGATGAGTTTCTGTTGAGAAAGCAGTTGCTAGTCTGATGGGGGTTCCTTTGTATGTAACTTTGTGTCTCTCTCTGGCCGCTTTTAAGATTCTTACTTTGTCATTGGTGTTTGCCAATTTAATTATAATGTGCCTTGGCGTCGGTCTTTTGGGGTTCATTTTGCTTGGGACTCTGTGAGCTTCTTGGATTTGTGTGGGTTTTTTCTTCTCTATATCAGGGAAATTTTCTGTCATTATTTTTTCAAATAGGTTTTCTATTCCTTGCTCAGCTTCCTTTCCTTCTGGAACCCCTATTATGCGGATGTTGTTTTGTTTCGTGTTGTTTCAAAGTTCCCTTAGGCTCTTCTCCTGCCTTTTAATTTTTTTTTTCTAGAAGCTGCTCTACTTGGGTATTTTTTCCCATCTTGTGTTCTAGCTCACTGATGCGGTCCTCTGCTTCTTCTAGTCTACTCTTGATGCTTTCTATTGATTTCTTTACAGCAGCGATGTCATTTTTCATTTCTTCTTGGTTCTTCTTCATTTCCTCTTGGTTCTTGCTCATAATGTCGAATTTGTCTTCCATTCTTTTCCGCCACCTTATGACCATTTCTCTGAATTCTTACTCAGGAAGGTTGCTTGCCTCCATTTTGTTTACTTCCTTTTCTGGTGATGCCTGCTTTTCTTTAATTTGCGGGCTGTTTCTTCGTCTCCCCATGGTCTCTCTTCTCTGTGTGTCTGGTTATGCAGTTCTCTCTCTCCTTATGCCAGGCGAAATCTGACCTTTCCGTGGTGGAGTGTAGAGCTCCTCTAAACCCATGTGTTTGCGCCAATTGGGGAGCGTTGTTCTGGGGCTCGCAGCTGTTCCGTGGGTGCCGCAGTTGTGCCATAACTCTTAACTATATGAAATAAACTTTGATAGAACTGAAGTAAACATACTATAGGCAACTCTACAGTAATAGTAGAAGACTTCAATATCCTACTTTCAATAATGGATAGAAGAACCACAGAGGGTCAATAAGGAAATGAGTATATCAACAATACTATGCACCAGGTGGAACTAAAAGACATTTATGGAACACTCAACAAAAGCAGAATATTTATTTTGTCAAAGGCACATGGAATATTCTCCATGATAGATCACACAATTCTTAATAACTTTAAAAATCCTATATAATACAAACTTTATATGCTAAGTGTCTGGTCATCCGGTTGTCCATTCAACCAATCAAAGAGTAATATGCTAATTATATGCTAAGGCCATTCAACCACTCGCTATGACATGCACTGACCACCAGGGGGCAGACGCTCCTACCTATAGGTTAGCTTGCTGCTGGGGTCCAGCCAATCAGGACTGAGGGAGACGGGCTAAACATGCTCTGGAGCCCTCCCACAGTCCCTCCCCAGCTGGCCAATCTCCTGTGTCCCTCCCCAGCCCTGATCGTGCACCAGTGGTGTCCCTTGGCCTGCACCCTCTCGCAATGTGGTTCCCCTCAGGGGATGTCGGGGAGCCGGTTTCAGCCCGATCCTGCAGGCCTGGCCAAGGGACCCCACTGGTGCACAAATTCGTGCACTGGGCCTCTAATGTTTAAATAAAATAAAGTATCTAATCACAATGGAATGAAATTAAAAATCAATAGCTGAAGAACTGAAAATTAAAAAAAAAATCTGAAAATTAATAGACCTTTAAACAACTAATGGTTCAAAGAAGAAACCACAAGTAAATTGGGAAATATTTTTGAGAAAAATGTATATGAATCCACAATATAAACTTATAAGATGTAGTAAAAGCAGTGCTGATAAGGAAATTTTATAGCTGTCAATAAACACATTAAAGAGAACAAAAATTTAAATTTTACATTAAAGAACTAAAGAAAAAAAAATTAACCCAACGCTATCAAAAGAATGAAAATAATATATATTAGGTCAGATATATTAAAAATAGAGAATACAACAAAAATGGAAAAAATAAAACTAAACATTGGTTCTTCAAAAAGATTGAAAAAATTTACAAACTTTAGCTACTCATTAAGAAAAAGTGAAAACGTAAGTAAAATAAGAACTGTAAAAAATATTACAACTAATATAGAAACAAAAATAATTATGAGAATATTATTATATACTGAATATATTACATATTGAATATATTTTATATTGAAAAATTAGATTATCAAGATGAAATTGATAAATTTCTTTTTAAAATAATATAAAGAGCCTAAATCATGGAGAAATAAAAATCTGACAAACCTATAAAGGGAACTGAGTCATTAATAAAAATCTCCCAAAACAATAACAAGACTAAAAGTCTTTACAAGCAAATGCTACCAAACATTTAAAGGATATTAAACATTAATCCTCTTTTAACTCTTTCAAAAATTTGAAGAGAAAGAAATCATTCTAAATTTATTCTCTAAAGCCAGCATTTGCCTAAATCCAAAGCCAGACAAAAACACAACAGTGAATATAACTATAGAACATTAACCCTTAAGGTTATTGAAGTAAAAATCTTCAACAAAATACCAGAGAGAATTTAACTGTATATTGAAAGGATTATACACCACAGCCAAGGGTATTTTATTCCTGCAATGCAAGGAGCGTTCAACATATAAAAATCAATCAACAAAAAACTACATTGACAGAATGAAGAAACATTTTGTTTAAAATTTTGATTATATCAGTTGATGTAGTAAAAGGATTTGAAAAATTCAAATATATGGTGACAGGAGATTTGACTTTGGGTGGTGGGCACATGGTACAATATACACATCATGAACCTACACCTGAAACTTATATGATCATGTTGACCAAATGTCACCCAAATAAGTTTAATAAAAAAAAAATCAATAACCTTTCATGACAAAAACAATAAAAGAATAATTGAAGAAAACGACCTCAAAATTATCATGGCCATATATGAAAAGCCCACAGCTAATAATAAGAAATTGAAAGATTTTTTTTCTCTAAAATCAGGAATAAGACAAGGATGTTGACTTTTAACATTTCCATTCAACATAGTATTGAAGTCATAGCCAGAACAAATAGGCAAAAAATAAAATTAAAATAAAATAAAATAAAATAAAAACAAATAGGTAAGAAAAAAGAAATAACATCAATTGATTTGGAAAATAAACAGTAAAATGATCTCTGTTTCCACTTACATGATCGTATATTTAGAAAATACTAGGAAATTCACAAAATACTGTTAGGACTAATTAAAAATGCAGCTAATTTGCTTATATAATATCAATAAAAAATTTTGTTGTGCTTCTCTACATCAACAATGTACAATTTGAAAATGCATTAAGAAAGCTATTCCAACAAACTGGACAACCTGGAGGAAATGAACATATTCCTAGAAAAATATAACCTTCCAAAACTCAATCAGGAAGAATCTAAAAATCTCAATAGGCCAATAACTATAGAAGGAATTGAAGCAGTCATCAAAAAGCTTCCAGCAAACAAAAGCCCGGGGCCAGGCAGCTTCACAGGGGAGTTTTACCAAACATTCAAGGAAGAACTAAAACCTATCCTCTTCAGACTATTCCAAAAAATTCAAGAGGAAGGAACACTTCCAAGCTTATTCTATGAAGCCAGCATCACCCTAATACCAAAACCAGATAAAGACAACACAATGAAGGAGAATTACAGGCCAATATCCCTCATGAATGTAGATGCCAAAATACTCAACAAAATTCTAGCAAATTGGATCCAGCAATACATAAGGAAGATCATACACCATGACCAAGTAGGATTTATCCCAGGGATGCAAAGATGGTACAATATCTGCAAATCAATAAACATGAAACATCACATAAACATATTGAGAGATAAAAATCACATAGTTATATCAACTGATGCAGAAAAAGCATTTGACAAAATCCAACACCCATTTTTAATAAAAACCCTCAGCAAGGTGGGAATAGAAGGATCATACATGAACATAATAAAAGCCATATATGACAAACCCACAGCCAACATCATACTCAATGGGCAAAAACTAAAACCATTTCCCCTAAGAACAGGACCAAGACAGGGATGCCACTCTCACCACTCCTGTTCAAAATAGTACTGGAAGTATTAGCCATTGCAATTAGACAAGAAGAAGAAATAAAAGGCATCCAAATTGGAAAAGAAGAAGTAAAACTGTCCTTATTTGCAGGATGACATGATACCGTAGATAGAAAACCCTAAAAACTCCATAAAAAAACTATTAGACTTAATAAACGAATTCGGCAATGTAGCAGCATACAAAATTAATGTCAAGAAATCTATGGCATTTCTATATACCAATAGTAAACTTACAGAAAGAGAGACTAAAAAAGCAATCCCATTTACCATCGCACAAAAAAAATTGAGATACCTAGGAATAAACTTAACTAAGGAAGTAAAAGACCTATACTTCGAAAACTACAGGATACTGAAAAAAGAGATAGAGGAGGACGTAATCAGATGGAAGAACATACCATGTTCACGGATTGGTAGAATCAACATCATTAAAATGTCCATACTACACAAAGCAATCTATAGATTCAATGCACTCCCCATTAAAATACCAACGGTATATTTCACAGACCTAGATAGAACTCTCCAAAAATTTATCTGGAATAAAAAAAGACCCTGAATAGCCACAGCAATCCTGAGAAAGAAGAACAAAGTAGGTGGGATCTCAATACCAGATTTCAAGCTGTACTACCAAGCCACTGTTCTCAAAACTGCCTGGTACTGGCACAAGAACAGACATATAGATCAATGGAATAGAATAGAGAACCTAGATATTGACCCAAACCACTATGCTCAACTAATATTTGACAAAGGAGGCATGAGCATACAATGGAGTCAAGACAGTCTCTTCAATAAATGGTGTTGGGAAAATTGGACAGATACATGCAAAAAAATGAAACTAGATCACCAACTTACACCATACACAAAAATAAATTCAAAATAGATAAAGGACATAAGACGGAAATCCATAAAAATACGAGAGGAATCCACAGGCAGCAAAATCTCAGACATATGCTGAAGGAACTTCTTCACTGATACTGCCCCTAGGGCAATGGAAACTAAAGTGAAAATAAACAAATGGGACTACATCAAAATAAAAAGCTTTTGCACAGCAAAAGAAACCATTAACAAAACAATAAGAAAGCCCACTGTATGGGAGAACATATTTGCAAATGTTATCACTGATAAAGGTTTAAACTTCAACATTTACAGGGAACTCATACAACTTAATAAAAGGAAGATAAATGATGCAATAAAAAAATGGGCAACGGACCTAAATAGAAACTTTTCGAAAGAAGACAGAAGGAAGGCCAAGAGACATATGAAAACATGCTCAAAGTCACTAATTATCTGAAAGATGCAAATCAAAACGACAAGAATGGCAATCATCAACAAATCAACAAATGACAAGTGCTGGCGAGGATGCAGAGAAAAAGGAACCCTCGTGCACTGCTGGTGGGAATGCAGACTGGTGCAGCCACTGTGGAGAACAGTATGGAGTTTCCTCAAAAAAACTGAAAATGGAACTCCCATTTGACCCAGTAATCCCACTTCTGGGAATATATCCCAAGAAACTAGAAACACCAATCAGAAAGGATATATGCACCCCTATGTTCATAGCAGCACAATTTACAATAGCTAAGATTTGGAAACAGCCTAAGTGCCCGTCAGCAGATGACTGGATCTGAAAACTATGGTATATCTACACAATGGAATACTACACTGCTATAAAAAATAAGGAATTCTTACCATTTGCAGCAGCATGGATGGAACTGGAGAGCATTATGCTAAGTGAAATAACCCAGTCAATGAAAGAAAAATACCACATGATCTCACTCATTTATGGACAATAAAGAACATTATAACCTGGTGAACAAAAAGATAGATACAGAGGCAGTAAAATATCAAACAGACTGTCAAATTACAGTGGGAAGGTTGGGGAAAGTGGGGGAGATAAGAGATCAACCGAAGGACTTGTATGCATTGCATATAGGCATAACCAATGGATGTAAGACACTGGGGGATGAGGGCATGTATGGGAGTAGAATGGGGGGCAATGGGAAGATATGTACACATGTAATAGCTTAATCAATAAAAAAATGGGAGAAAAAAAGAACAAAGTTGGAGGTCTCACACTTTTTGACTTAAACTTATTATAAAACTTTGGTAATTAATTCAGTGTGGTACTACCATAAAAGCAAATATATTGACCAATAAAATTGAATAGAAGCCAGAATAAATCCTTGCCTATATGGTCAAATCATTTTCAGCAGGGGTATTAATACCATTCACCAGAGGACAAACAAATGTTGTTGGGAAAACGGGATATCTGCATATAAAAATAATGAAGTTGAAAGTTGCAACTTTTTATACAAAAATTAACCCCAAATGAAACAAAGACCTAAATCTAAAACTGTAAAATGAAACTCTTTGAAAAAATCGTAGGGGGAAAGCTTCATAACATTAGATATGGCAATGATTTATTGGATGTGTCACAAAAAGAACTCAGGAAAAAATTAAACATAAATTGCACTACAGAAAAATTTATAACTTCTGTGCATCAAAGGACACAATCATCAGAGTAAAAAGACAACCCATACTATGGAAGAAATATTTGCAAACTATGTGTCTGATAGAAGTTTTACATATAAAATATGTAAAGAACTTTGATTTATCAACAACCAACAACCCAATTAAAAAATGAGTGAAGGATTTGAAAAGACATTTCTCTAAAAAGACAAATGACCAAAAAGCACATGAAAGCTTGCCTAACACCACTAATCATTAGGGAAAATTTAAATAAAACGACAATGAGATATTATCTAGCACATGTTAGTATGGACATTATGAAGAAAAAATAAAAATAACATAAGTGTTGGTAAGGATGTGGTGAAATTGGAATCCTTCTGTAATGTTGTTTTGGAATATAAATGGGACAGCCACTAGAAAAATGATGTGGTGTTTCCTCAAAAAATTAGAAATCAAAGAACATATGATTCAGCAATTCTACTTCTGAATATATATTTAAAAGCTTTGAAAGTGGTTTCAAAGAAATATTTGTAGTTTCATGTCTATAACAGCATTGTTCACAATAACCAAAAGGTAGAAATAACCCAAGGTTCCATCAGCAGATAAATAGAAAAACAAAATGGGGTCTATTAATACAATGAAATCCTTTTCAGCCTTAAAAAGGATATTAAGGACTGGACTGGGCTGGGAGAGAGGGAGGGAAGGGGGAAGAAAGAAAAGGAGAAGGGGAAGGAGAGAGGAAGAGGTTGAGGAGAATGGGAGAGAGGTGAGAAAGATGAAAAGTGAGAGAGAAGGAAGCACCCAGCTTAAATGCTAGATGGGTTATACATTATATGCAAGTTCTTTAGAAAAATACTTGAATTTTCACAGGCTCATTTTCTGCTTTTTAAATATCTAGTTTTTAAGTTTGTTTACATTTTATATTGAAATCAATGTGCAATTTATCTGTCTTCATTCTAACAATTGAATCAATTGTTTCAAGGAAATTTAGTGCTAGCTTGCAAATATAAAATAGCATGATAAGTTAAAAAACTTTTTAATGTGTTTTTAAGATTACACACAGCTTGATACAGGAAACATATTTCTTACTTTTTCTCTTAGTTGTTGTACCAGAGCCATTAATATAGCTACCATTATTTTTTTTTTTTTTTTTTTTTTTTTTTTTTTTAAAATATATTTTATTGATATTTTACAGAGAGGAAGGGAGAGGGATAGAAAGTCAGAAACATCGATGAGAGAGAAACATCGATCAGCTGCCTCCTGCACACCTCCCACTGGGGATGTGCCCGCAACCAAGGTACATGCCCTTGACCGGAATCGAACCCGGGACCTTCCAGTCCGCAGGCCGACGCTCTATCCACTGAGCCAAACCGGTTTCGGCTATAGCTACCATTATTTAGGTGTTTTTAATTATATTTGATTAAGATTAGTGTACAAAATTTTACTAACTAAAACAAACAGAGGTTTAGGGATAAACTAGAAAATTCAAACTACTGCAATTTTATCTGTTTCTAGGTTTTAGTTTACAGTAAGTCTTCAAGAAGAGTCTGGTCTCTACAAAGTTATGTGATCACTAAAAGTTAAGACTCCCAAGGATGAACAGAGAAATAATTTGAATATTCCTAGGGCTAGTACTGTGGTTCCTGGATGTCATTGAAAATATACAGATATATTTTTATAGAGGCCTGGTGCACCAAATTCATGCACTGTGGGAGGGTCCCTCAGCCCAGTCTGTGCCCTCTCGCAGTCCGGGACCCCTTGGGGGATAGCTGGCAGTTGGACATCCCTTTTGCAGTCTGGGGCCCCTCGCTCCTTACTGCCAACCTGCTCACTGCTCCTTAATGCTTGGCTCACTGCTCCTTAGCGCTGCCACAGAGGCGGGAGAGGCTCCTGCCACCACCATTGTGCTTGCCAGCCCTGAGCCCGGCTTCTGGCTGAACAGCATTCCCCCTATGGGAGTGCACTGACCACCAGGGGACAGCTCCTGCCTTGAGCATCTTCCCCCTGGTGTTCAGTGCGCATCATAGCAACCAGTCATTCTGGTCGTTCTGCCCTAATGGTCACTTAGGCTTTTATTATATAGAATAGAGGCCTGGTGCATGGGATTCGTGCACTGGTGGGGAGTGTGGCCTGCGGGGATCAGCCTGCTGTGTTAGCGCTGCTCATCCTGGTCAGCCAAGCATCTGCCCTCTGACCACCAGGAGGAAGCTTCTGCATTGAGTGTCTGACCCCTGGTGGTGAGTGTGCATCATAGCAACTGGTCGACCAGTCGTTCTGGTCGTTCTGCCGTTCTGGGCTTTTATTATATAGGATGCTATAACAATATATTCCTATATAATAAAACCCCAATATGCTAAGTGTCCAGTCATCCGGTCATCAGTTCAACCAAAGCATAATATACTAATGATATGCTAAGGCCACTCAACTGCTTGTTATGACGTGCACTGACCACCAGGGGGTAGATGCTCCAACCAGTAGATTAGCTTGCTGCTGGGGTCCAGGCGATTGGGACTTAGCAAGAAAGGCCGGACATGCCCTGGAGCCCTCCCGTGGTCCCTCCCCGGCTGGCCAACCTCCTGTGTCCCTCCCTGGTCCTGATTGTGCACCTGGCCTGCACCCTCTTGCAATCTGGGACCCCTCAGGGGATGTCGGAGAGCTGGTTTTGGCCCGATCCCATGCACCAGGCTTCTATATCTATATATATCTGTATCTATATTTGTATGTGTATCTGTGTCTGTATCTGTATCTATATCTATATATCTATATCAACTATCATCATGTATTTATATCTATCTATGTATCTCTCTGATGTATGTGTAATCTACCAAATCTCAGAAGCACTGAACAACAATTGGGAACCTTGATAAATGAAATAATGTTGTTACCAACTTTAAAATAGCAGATTCACAAAAGTTAACAGGAATCTCTACAGGGTGATGGTGGTGAATAATTTGTCAGCATCAGGGCAAAAAAATGTATCAAATATATTCTTTATTTTAATTCAGGCACAATTGCCCAAAATCTTTTTGAAGCAAACTCATTTCTAATATTTGCATCTTATTCCTGGAACAAGTTATTTTTATTTTTTTTATTTTTTATTGCCACTGTTTACATAAAATGTTCTGTAATATAAATTACTTTCATAAAAGTTGCCAACTTCCAACCACCTGCTGTGTGCTCACAGCAGTAGCAGCAATTCTATTGCTGCAAAATAATATTGAATTGCAATATCTACTGTCATACTCACAAATTGTTCTCTTAGGTTATGTTGGAATAAGACTATTTACTAATCCTACTTTGCTATCTCTCAGTCTTCCCAGCATTATTTGCTTTGATTGATTCCAGCAAGATATGGAACAAGCAAGAGTGGAATCCTGTTTGGAAGCCTCATTTCCCTGCAGTTCACATCAGAGCCACAACTGAAAAGTAAAAGATCTGGCAACTTTGCAGATGGAAACAGGCCCAATGAGAGAAAGTTCAATGTAGAATGGAAATGCCCTCCTGCCAGTTCGATTTTCCTGTGCTATTTTGCCAGCAATGTCCCATTGCTGCTCTTGGAATTGTATCGGAGTTTATAGATAAATTAGGGTGTCAGAAAGAAAAGGTTTGGGAAGCTACCATTATTAATCTGGTTCCTGGATGGACTTGTATGAATAATATATTTTCTCTATATACCGAGACATGTTATTATTATTTGGAGGAAACAAGAAAGGAATAAAAGTTAGGTATTTTTATTTTTATTTTTTCAGTGAAAGCTCTAAAATGTAAATCCTTCATTAGCACACAAATAATAGCCAATATAAAGGTTTTAAGCAATTCAATAATATGTTCGTAGGTGTAATGTGGGGAGACCATCAGGAACTGTACTGGACAGTAATTGCCCCATTTAAAATATGTTTGCTTCCCAGTCTGCCCCATCATTGCCATGCGAGAATGTTATCCCACATCCCAGATCCTCAGGTGTCAAAATGTGTACCTCCCTTTAACAATTATAGCCCAAATACTAATTTGTTAATTAATTTTCTACTCAATAATTCTATTGGTTATCTCCAATGATAACATCAAATTTATCAAGTCCAAAACTAACATTTTATTTATTTTTTAATCCTAACCTGAAGATATATTTATTGACTTGAGAGAGATAGAGAAACATTGATGTGAGAGAAAAATATTGATTGGTTGCCTCTTATATAAGCTCAAACAAGGAGACTGAACCTGCAACCTATGTATGTGTGCAACTGGGAATTGACCCCATGACCTTTCAGTATATGGGATGATGCTCCAACCAATTGAGCCACACTGGCCAGAGCCTAACATTTTATTTTTTATCCTAAGCTGCTTTACTCTAGTCTTTAGCTTTTTATTAAATTGTAACACTACACAAACACACATGGAGACACCTGTTTTCCACATTTCCCACTAAACAATTAGCTACCTGAGTCAGGCAGCTTTAAGTCATATCCCTCAACAGAATTGAATTCGAAATCACTCCCTTCTCCTGTGGTCCCACTGCTTTTCGTCATTGATCAAAATTCAGCTTGCCATCACCTTTATTGAGGTAAAATAGCTTCCTTCAGAGACAAATATTTATTTGTTCCTATACTAAATATATGTCTATTATTGAATGCCCATTTTTTGCATTTATTTATTTTTATAACCCGAGAACTTGCTATAGAATGAATGATTTTGCAGATATGTGGCTAAAACCAGCTTGTCAATAACACAAGCAAACACAAGAAACAGAAATAAAGTCATATGACAACTCTGATAGATGGACATGGCAACCTAGAAGACTATGCATAAGGCAGAGCAAACTAAGTAGGAAGCAAGTAGTCTGTCCTGGGCTTGGAGACACAGAGCAAACACAAGCATAACAAACCTTTCTATTCTTGCACTTGTACCTCCCCTTGGAGCCTCATAGATAAAAAGGTCATTACTTGACACAAGTGTCCCATGTAAAAACCAGACTACTAAAAATATTTCTGCATTAACTACTTTTTCAATAAAATATAACCCAAAGCATATTTCCTGAGTGAGGTCTGTTCATGACAATAGTTCAAAATTAACAAAGAACATTAGCCAAATGTAATAGAAAACACATGGGCCTTGACCAATAAACTTTGGTCTGAAATGCCAGTTCAGCTACCTTTTAGTTGTCAAATTTTAAAAGTTGATTAAAAACTTTATACTTAAGGTCCCTTTTTATGAATAGAGGGATAATGATAATTACTAACTTGTTTGCTTTGAGCATCTAAATAGCATATTAGGAAGAAAGCACTAGACAATTTAACACATTAAAGCAGATTTTACTGCTCAGTATAGACTATATTGTGTGGCTGCTCACCTGGCTCAGATCCTCCCACCAATGGAACATCATTGACACTCATGGCATGAAAGTACACTCATATTGATCTAAGTTACTTATTCCACTGATATTTCCCATGCACCTATTATGTGACAGGTACATGATCCAGGATGCTGGGACATGAGAAGAGGATCCAGCACACATTTAAATATCCCAGAGACCTGTGAAGAACACACATTCACACATATATATAAATATGTCATATACAGTAAAATTTATTTTCTAATTATTTACTGTCCCATGTAAGGTAAATAATGTTATTTGTATATGTATATGTGAGACATGAAATAAACAATATATTTTATTTAATTAATTTTTGTGTACCTGCATAGTACCAGGCAATATGCTAACAGCTAAGGATGCACAAGTCATAGGTATTGGCCTGAAAGAACTTTTTAAAATTTCCATCTTTAAAGTCGATAACATTAAAATATCTTTACCTGTGCCTCAATATCCCATCATAATAAAAGAAGTACATGAACGAAAAGGGAATTACCTGTCCAGCATAGTGTGGCCAATTAAATAATAACTCCCAAAGTTCACACTTTAATCCTTGGAACCTATCAATATGCTGCTGTACATAGCAGACTTGCAAGTGTAATTAAATTAAAGCTTTTCAGATGGGTAGGCTATCATGAACTATTTTGGTGCCCCAACATAATTCTAAGCATCCTTATAAGGAGGCAACCATGTCAGAGGCAGAGAAGATAATATGAAGGTGGACACAGTGATCAGAGACACTAAGAGAAATTTATGGACACTGTGCTGCTGGCATGATGATGGAAGTGACTATGAGCTACAGAAGGCAGTAGCCTAGAGAAGCTGAAAAAGACAAGGACAAGCATGGTTCCCAAGCACATCCAATAGGAGCACAGCCACAGCTCTGCAGACATCACGGTTTTAGCCTCCCAAAAGCCATTGTAGATTGCTGAGATCCAGAACCGTAAGGTAATAAATGGTGTTGTTCGGATTCACTAACTTTTCCTTATTACAGCAGGAATAAGACACTAGTACAGATATGGGGGGGGGGGGGTTCCTCAGTGAATTAGATAGTTTAAGACATTAAAATATTAAAGCTAATAAAAAGCATGCTAATGTGTAAAACATAGTGAAGACAGTAGCAACTGCTGTATTGTGAGGACGGGGCTGTAGTCTGCATGGGGAACGGAGCTGCTTCACAGTGGGCAAGAGCCAGGTGGCAATGAAAAGTAAACTAAGATTATGAGAATAACTGAAGGTCAGTCTGCTAAATAGATGAGAAAATAAATTATTAATAGAAGTTATTTCCCAAAACTTCTCTCACAAATAGCAAGGATCACCATGAAATATACAGAATGGAACCATAACAAAAAATAAAGCAGAACAATTGCTTCCTAAGGAAGTAGAGGCAACTTAATGGACATAAACAACAACAATGCACAAACAAACAAAATAACTTAATATCTAAGAGAAATTTGGGAAATGTTTGCTTCATTAAATGAGAACAATTAGAACATTTAAAAAATAGAAATCTTGAAGAGTATAAATTACAAAAAAATCAATTACTTTTAGGTAAATTTGAGGGAAAACTAGAAAATTAGCAAAATTAAGGTAAAGAATACAGGAATCATGGAATAATCCTATATAATAAAGAGGTAATATGCAAATTAACCCTCATGCCCTCACAAGATGGCTGCCTATGACCAGGCTGGCAGGGGGCTTAGTGAGGGACGACCAAACGACTGAACAAGCAGGCTATGTGGGGCAACCAGGCCACCTAGGGGGTTAGTAAGGGACGACCAAACGACTGAACAGCAGGCTGCGTGGGGTGACCAGGTCAGCAGGGGGATTAGTAAGGGACGACCAAATGACTGAACAGCAGGCTGTGTGAGACTACCTGGCAGGTGTGGGGGCAGTTGGGGGTGACCAGGCTAACAAAGGGGGCAGTTAGGAGTGACCAGGCTGGCAGAGGGGAGCAGTTGGGGGTGACCAGGCCAGCAGGGAGGGCAGTAAGAGGCAACCAGGCTGGCAGGGGGTACAGTTGGGGGCCAGCAGGGGGAGGCAGTTGGGGGTGATTAGGCTGGCAGTGGGGGCAGTGAGGGGTGACTAGACTGGTGGAGGGGGCAGTTAGAAGCGACCAGACTGGCAGGGAGAGGGCAGTTGGTGGGTGACCTGGCCGGCAGCAGGGGGCAGTTAGGGGCGATCACGCAGGCAGGCAGGTGAGCGATTAGGAGCCAGCAGTCCAGGATTGTGAGAGGGATGTCTGAGGGGTCAGATTGGAAAGGGTGCAGGCTGGGCTGAGGAGACCCCCCCCCTCCATGCACGAATTTCATGCACTAGGCCTCTAGTAGTTATAATAAATATAATCAGTCCAGAAGTCCAATATTCTTCTATAAGGCGTTTTATAGAAAGAAGTCAGAAGTAATATAAGAACATTTTCCAGAGATGGAAAAAAAACACACACACAAAACCACAAAACATGAGTTTTAATATGGAGAACTCCCATCTAGTACCAAATGGAATATATAAAGACCCTACCTAGACCAACATTAACCAGAAGATCCTATAATTGTCTAGAAAAAGAGGAAAGGTTGAAAAAGAAGAAACAGAGGACAGGGGAAAGAGAAGGGAAGAAAAAGATGGAAGACAGGTAGGTAGAAAGAAATAAAGGTTTGATGTTAAATTCCTTGTTAACAATCTTGGATGACAGAAATAAACAATGTAGTCTTCAAAGTTCTTGAGGGAAAATTTGAATATACAATTTAATATCTTGACAAAATATTAGTTAATGTTGGTAGGGCAAAAATAAAGTTATTTTCAGACTTGTAGGAATTCAAAATATGTTTTCCATGTACACTTTCTAATGAAATGTCTTTACCCTGGTCAAAAACAAAACAAATCATTACAAAGCAAAAAAACAAAATGTCTCAAAACCAAGAGAAAGGTAGACATGGAAAATAAAAGAGTGGGACTTACTCAAAAGTCTGTCTGAAGAAAGGGCAGAGTGAACACTAATCAGCAGGCTTAGGAAACAGACAGCCAAATTAGGTCAGGAGTGCAGGAACTCTGATAAGAAAGGCTCCAGCTAAAATGAAAATCTGTTATAAGGATCTGCATGGTCTGCTATGATATGGTAAAAATTACAGTATTTCTCTAAAAAATTTGATAAAAAGAAAAAAATAGGAACATCAGAAAAAAAAAGCACTTTTTAAGAAATGGATAATCTGACCACAAAACAACCCTACCACCCTATAGAGAGAAAAGATGAGTTATTATGGTTACACAATGGATACTCTAAAGACAGTTGAGAGAATTTGGGAAGATGAAGCAGGGGAAGAAAGTGAAAGGAAGGTTTTGGATTTCCACTATGTTTACATTGGCAAGTAGTTGATCTACAGCTATAACTCAAAGAAAGATAGAAAGCTAAAAGTACTAGTATATCATTTAAATTCATCATATTTGTAAGAATTTTAAAATAACTTCAAAGCTCAGTATCAGAAAAAGTGGAGTGGAAGGACAATGTAAACAAACTGAATATCTATTCTTTTACTGGATAAATAACAAATATTATTTAAGTTTGAGGAATGAAAAATAATTATATATGCAAATGTAGGATTATACCAGTGACACTGAGATTAAAGAACTGAATTGGAGGATTCCACATTAGGCTTCTGGTCAAGATGTCAGAATAGGTAAATGTGATGCTTCCACAACAAGCACTTCAAAATCACAACTAAAGTACGAACAGCCCTCATTCAGTACCATCTGAGATCTAGCAGAACCCAAGACCTATAACTAAGAATATAAAAGTGCCATCTGGAGACTGGCAAGATGGGTAGAGATGCAAAATGAGCAGGTTCCACATCCACGTGTGGCAGCTGAAAACTGGGAGGGATATCTGAGCTGTAGAGGTCCTCCCGGAGATGTGAAGGGTCCCAGCCCCACACCGGGCCCCCCAGCCCGGGGTTCCGGAGCCGGGAAGACAACTGGCTATGGAAACCAGTGGGGATGGTGGCTGAGTGAGAGAAGGGTTGCTGAAGTCCCAGGCATTTCTCTGAAATGGCCCCCACACAGACTTACTCAGGCTCACCTGCTCTGAGTTCCAGTGTTCGGGCAGCAGCCGGAGTGGAGGGTGCGGGGGTCTCAGAGACAAACAGGGAAGAAGTGAATTGTACACTGAGAGCTGGAGGGCAGCTTTCTTTTGGACAGTATTGCTGGCAGAGTCCATCGTTCTTTTGCTGAGCCTTTACCCGCAGAGCTCATGGGTGGGCACGGTATCTGAGTCTCCATCAACATGGCTGACACTGTTCACGCTGCCCTGCTGGATCCTGCCCCACCAAATTTGATGTCCCACCGCAGATGTTTCCAGTGGCTTTTCCATATAAATTGCCTGTCTTGACTCATGATGTGGACATTCCTGAAATCGCTCAAAGATTTACAAACCCCAAACAAGCAGCATCATGTCTCTCATCGTATTGTTAAATGGCTCCAGAACTGGCACTAGCAGCCACTGGTCTTGGTTTGAAACAGCCTTCCCCCAGCACTTCCAAGCCCAGCACTATTAAAAGTCATCTGTAGATTGCTATGTAGCTCATGCTGGGTGTCCCTAGGAAGGGCACAAGCTGTTGTATACCTTTGCCTTCCCCTCCTGGGGCATCCAGAGCCAGCACACCCAGTGGCAGTGGCAGACCATGCTGAAGCACTACCCAACAACCTCCATGAGCAACAGACTCAAGGGTGACTCATCAGGCATCAGAGCCCAGCTGAAGCAAGTCCTGCTCTGTGGTGTCAGTCCCTGCACAACAAGTCCTCCAACGGTGGTATATCCCTCTCCTTGACATGTCATCAGCAATCAAGACTCAACTATGACAGGAGGGTACACATAGCCCACTTTAGGGGGGTACACCTGGAGTTCTCAGCTTCCTGACCAAGGAAGCTAAACCACTGGCTCCAACAAGCCACCATCTACCAAAAATGGGAAACATAGCAGCGCTGCCTAACACATGGAAACAAACACAGGGTGGCTGCAAATGAGGAGACAAAACCACATGCCCCAAATGGACAGAGCAAACTCCAGAAAAAGAACTAAAGAACATGGAGGCAAGCAATGGACAAGATGCAGTTTTCAAAACACAAACTTTGAGGATGCTCAATGAATTTAGGGAAAGAGTAGGTGCACTTAGTGAGAACTCCAACAAAGAGATGGGAAACACAATAATGGAGATAGAAAAAGAAAAAAGAACCAGTAAGAAATACAATACAATAACTAAAAAGAATCAACACTAAAGTAGATAAAACACAGGATCAAATCAACAATTTGAAGGTTAAGGAAGCAGAAAATGCCCAATCAAAACAGCAAAAAGCAAGAAGAACCCAAGAAAATAAGGACAGTGTAAGGAGCTTCTGGGAGAAGAAGTATAACAACACTTGCATCATGGAGACACTGGAAGAAGAAGAGAGAGCAAGGAATTGAAAAACTATTTGAAAAAATAATGTTGGGAAGCTTTCCTCACCTTGTGAAGGACTCATAGAGGTGCACACCAAGACACATCATAATAAAATGCCGAAGGTTAAAGACAAAGTGAGAATCTTCAAAGCAGCAAGTTACCTACAAGGGAGCAGCCATATAATTGTCAGCTGATTTCTCAACAGAAACTTGACAGACAGAAGGGGGTGATAAGAAATATTCAAAGTGAAGAAAAGCAAAGACCTACAACCAAGATTACTCTACCCGGAAAAGCCATCATTTACAATCAAAAAACAGATAAAGAGCTTCTCAGATAAAGAACAGCCTAAAGAAGTTCATTATCACCAAACCAGTATTATAAGAAATGTTAAAGGGTCTTCTTTAAGAAGAAGAAAAGAAGATAAAAAATATTAATAATAAAATGGCAAAAAATATATATTTATCAATAATTACTTTAAATTCAAATGGATTAAATGTTTGATAAAAGATATAGGAAGCTGAATGGATTAGAAAATAAGACCCACATATCTTGTCTCAGAGCTTCACTTTATAGATTGAAAGACACACAGAGACTGAAATAAAAAGATGTTTGTTTGTTTAAGTTCACTGACTTTTTAGAGAGAGAGGAGAGGAGAGAGAAACATTGATCAGTGGCCTCTCACAGCACCCTGGGGTTCAAACTTGTAATCTTTTTTGTGTAGAGGATGACACTAATCAACCAAGCCACCCAGGCGGGGCCAGCCATATGTTTTTTAATAGTGTAGTTAAGAAATGTTTCACATACCATAACATTCACCTGAGTCTACAATTCAGTTTTAGTATTGTCACAGAATTTGCATCACCATACTCAATTTTGTATCTCAATAACACCAAAGAGAAGTCCTACACCCTTAGCCATTTATCCTCAATCCCTTCACTTTTCCCATCTCCAAGTGACCACTGGTTTGTTTTTAGTCTCTACAGTTCTGCCTTTTCTGAACATTTCATATAAATGAGTGATACATTATGTGGTACTTGGTGACTAGCTTCTGTAATTGGCATAATGTTTCTTAGATTCATCCATGTAATTGTATGTATCAGAACTCCATATTTTTTTTTCAAACGAGATTCTACATAATGTGTATAACACATTTTATTTACCCATTCATCAGATGATGGGCATTTGGTTTTGTTCCAATTTTTGGCTACTAGGTGTATTGGTTAATAATGTGGGTTTTGTAATCAAAGAAAACATGATAATTTCAAGAGAAACATCAAAAGTGCTTTATTCAAAGTAATGTCCATCTCTAGCTACACATTTCCCCATCTTTCAGGTAATTTGTGGATACCGTCCCAATAGAACTTTTCTTGTTTTGCAACAAACCATTCAGAGACCCAATTTTCACTTATTCGTATGTTTTGAAGTGCTGCTCAGAAAGTGCATGTGCCATCGATGGGAACAAGTGGTAATCTGAAGGAGCAAGGTCTGGTGAATACAGCGGGTGGGTTAATACTTCACAGGCAAGATCTTTTAAAGTGTCTTTAACTGGTTTTGAAGTGTGTGATGGTGCATCATCATGAAGCAAAATTACTTTGCCGTGTCTTCTGGTCCATTCTGGTCATTTCAAGATCAAAGGGTGGTTCAAATCAATTATTTGTCTTCGGTAGTGATCAGTATTAATGGTTTCACCTGGTTTTAGAATCTCATAACACACCACACCTTCCTGATCCCACCAAACGCAGAGCATTGTCTTCTTTCCGAAGTGATTTGGCCTTGCAGTCGATGTTGATGGTTGACCTGCATCAACCCATGATTTTGTGCATTTGTGATTCTCAAAATGAATCCACTTTTCATTGCCAGTCACAATTTGATGCAAAAAAAGACTTTAATGCCATTGAAGCAACATTTTACTGATGACTTTTTGGTTTTCCATTTATCTTTCGTTCAGTTGATGTGGCACCCATTTTCCTCTCTTTAAAATCTTTCCCAGAGGAGGGAGACAAAATGGCAGCGGAATAGACGGACGTGTCCTGAGCCTTGTCCCAGAGCAAATAGAGGGAGCAGCTGAAACGAGTGGAATCCAGCCCTAATTGGTGAAGGAGGTGCAGCTGGTGAGACAGTTTGCAGCTGGGAAGGGTAGAGATCCCCCCGATAAAGGTAAAATCAAAGATCTAGGCAGTAGATTCTGCCAGACCTCTGTTCCCAGAAGGTTGGGGAGAAACTACATGGCGCTAAGCCGCGTCCCTGAGGACAGGCAAAGTGTCTGACTGAAAAAAAAAAAAAAATGGGGGTCCATGGGACTGCGGGAGGTAAGGGATTGTAGACCTTGGAGTCTGGATTTGGGATCTGAGCTCAAAGGCAGCCCTGAAGAGCTGCCGGACAGCACAGTGCCGGCAACAGAGGAACTTGCAGAGACGTGGTCCCTCCCCGCGCTGGGGCCTGCGCCTTTCTACACGGAACCTAGTTCATAGGATCTTTAGGATAAAGACACTTACCTGTGGCAGAGGTGCAGAAGAAGGGGTGGGCTTGTGGAATCTGGGGAGTGTAGGCAGCGGACTGTCCAGGAGAGGTGGAAGCGAGTCTGGTGCTGAGTCATATCTAAGCCCCAGTCGCCATTTTCTCCTGAGAGATAGCCCCTCCCTCCAGTCTCCAGGCAACCAATATAGCCACACCCAGATCCCACCCTGAATAACACCATGGAATCTGAATACTCCCTGAGGCCATAGGATCTGCCCTAAAGAGAAATCTTTAGAAGTTAGACACCTCAATTACACAGCTACACTGCCAGGACCCTTCAGATTGCTTCAGTGGGCCTCGCTGGCGAACTTACTGCGGGTGCTCCTGTGAGCCGCCACTGGGAGTAAGTGCCTATCCACCACAGGTGCAGCAGCGAAAGCTGAGTCTACCCACCCCATAACTACAGAACTCTGGGCATCACAGTCACACCTGTCCAGAGGGCAGGCCCCGTGAGCAACATCACCCCAACAGACAGTTCCTTGGTGCCACTGTGAGTCCCCACTGGGCATGTGTGATTTCAATTAAGGGTGCAAGACAGCAAAAAGTGGGATACTCCCTTTCACGGCTGCTGACTTCTAGACACGGCAGTTGTGCCTCTCAAGCTTGCAAGCTTATATCAAGAAAACCCAAATAGCTCAAGAAGGGAGCTACACTAGATTACCAAGCCCAGGAGAACTGAGAGATTACACCAGTAGCACCATTACCAAAAGAACCTGGGTAGCAAAGCAATTGGATCTGCAAGGAAAACATTACAGGAAAACATGGGGAGACACAAAAGCAACTCCCAAAGGAAAGAAAAAGAGGAATCACCAGAAAGGGAGTTAAATGAAATTGAAGCTAGCAGCTTAACAGAGAAAGAATTCAGAGTAATGGTTATAAGGATGTTTAAACGGATGGATGACAAATACACACAACTCAAAGACAAATACACACAACTCAATGAGAACTATAAGGAGCTGAATGAGAATGTCACCAACATGAAAAGAAACCAAGAGGAGATGAAGAACGACATAGCTGCAATAAAGAACACATTAGAAGGCTTAAACAGTAGACTAGAAGAGGCTGAGGACCGCATCAGCGAATTAGAAGAGATGGTAGGAAAAAACACAGAAACACAGCAGCAACTGGAAAGAAGACTTAAAAAGCAAGAGGAGAGCCTAAGGGAGCTGTGGGACAACACAAAACGAAACAATATTAGAATAATAGGGATACCAGAAGTAGAGGAAGAGAAGCAAGGAATAGAAAACCTGTTTGAAGAAATAATGACAGAAAACTTCCCTGATATTGGCAAGAAAAAAACTATGCAAGTCCAAGAAGTACATAGAGTCCCAAACAAGTTGAACCCCAAAAGACCAACACCAAGACACATCATAATTAAATTGGCGAACACCAATGACAAAGTAAGAATCTTAAAGGCTGCCAGAGAGAGACAGAAAGTTACCTACAAGGGATCTCCTATTAGAATATCAACTGATTTCTCAACAGAAACACACCAGGCCAGAAGGGAATGGAATGAAATATACAAAGTGATGCAAAGCAAGGGTCTGAATCCAAGAATACTGTACCCAGCAAGGCTATCATTCAAAATTGAAGGTGGAATCAGGAGCTTCACAGACAAAAAAGGGCTAAGAGACTTTATAACTACCAAGCCAGCAATGCAAGAAATGCTAAAGGGAATGCTGTAAAAAGAAGAAAGAGAAAGGCAAAAATAAACACAAACACTAAGGAAAAATATGACAACAAACATGTACTTGTCAATAATAACATTAAACGTAAATGGATTAAATGCACCAATCAAAAGACATAGGGTAGCTGAATGGATAAGAAAACATGATCCATATATTTGCTGTCTACAAGAGACCCATCTCAGAGCAAAGGATTCACACAGACTGAGAGTGAAGGGATGGAAAAACATTTTTCAAGCAAATGGAAATGAGAAAAAAGCTGGGATTGCAATACTTATATCTGATAAAATAGACCTCAAAGTAAAGGCCATAACAAGAGATAAGGAAGGCCACTACATAATACTAAAGGGAGCAATTCAACAAGAAGATATAACTCTGGTAAACATATATGCACCCAATGCAGGAGCGCCCAAATACATAAAAAAACTCCTGGAAGACATCAAGGGAGAGATTGACAATAATACAATCATAGTAGGAGACTTTAATACACCACTGACATCACTGGATAAATCCTCTAGACAAAAAATCAGCAAAGAAACAGCAATTCTAAATGATGCGCTAGATCAAATGGACCTAATTGACATCTTCAGAGCATTTCACCCCAAAGCCACGGAATATACGTTCTTCTCAAGTGCACATGGGACATTTTCAAAAATAGACCACATACTGGGTCACAAGAAAAGTCTCCCCAAATTTAAAAAGATTGAAATCATATCAAGCATTTTCTCAGACCACAATGGCATAATATTAGAAATAAACTATAATAAAAACATTCCAAAAAATTCAAACACATGGAAGCTGAATAGCATGCTATTAAACAATGATTGGGTGAGCAACGAGATCAAATAAGAAATTAAAAACATCCTGGAGACTAATGACAATAAAAACACAACAATGCAATTGCTATGGGACACAATGAAAGCAGTCCTGAGAGGGAAGTTTATAGCTCTACAGGACTACCTCAAAAAACAAGAAAAAATGGTAATAAATGATCTAACTCAACAACTCAAAGAATTAGAAAGAGAGCAACAAGAAAAGCCCACAGTGAGCAGAAGGAAGGACATAATAAAGAACAGAGCAGAAATGAATGACATAGAGACCAAAAAAACAATACAAAAGATCAACAAAACCAGGAGCTGGTTTTTCGAAAGGATAAACAAGATTGATGAACCTCCAGCCAGGCTCACCAAGAAGCAAAGAGAGAGGACCCAAATAAACAAAATCATAAATGAAAGAGGTGAAATAACAACAGACCCCACAGAAATACAAAGGATTGTTAAAAAATACTATGAACAACTCTATTCTAACAAACTATACAACCTGGAGGAAATGGACACATTCCTAGAAAAATACAACCTTCCAAAACTCACTCAGGAAGATTCTAAAAATCTCAATAGGCCAATAACTATGGAAGAAATTGAAGCAGTCATCTAAAAGCTCCCAGCAAACAAAAGCCCGGGGCCAGACGGCTTCACAGGGGAGTTTTACCAAACATTCAAGAAAGAACTAAAACCTATCCTCCTCAGACCATTTCAGAAAATTCAAGAGGAAGGAACACTTCCAAGATCCTTCTATGAAGCCAGTATCACCCTAATACCAAAAGCAGATAAAGATAACACAATGAAAGAGAATTACAGGCCAATATCCCTCATGAATATAGATGCCAAAATCCTCAACAAAATTCTAGCAAATCGAATCCAGCAGTACATCAGAAAGACCATACACCATGACCAAGTAGGATTTATCCCAGGGATGCAAGGATGGTACAATATTCGAAAATCAATAAACATGATACATCACATAAACAAATTGAGAGATAAAAACCACAGTCATATCAATTGATGAAGAAAAAGCATTTGACAAAATCCAACACCCTTTCTTGATAAAAACACTCAGCAAGGTGGGAATAGAAGGACCATACCTAAACATAATAAAAGCCATATATGACAAACCCACAGCCAACATCATACTCAATGGGCAAAAACTAAAACCATTTCCCCTAAGAACAGGACCAAGACAGGGATGCCCACTCTCACCACTCCTGTTCAATATAGTGCTGGAAGTACTAGCCGTTGCGATCAGACAAGAAGAAGAAATAAAAGGCATCCAAATTGGAAAAGAAGAAGCAAAATGTCCTTATTCGCAGATGACATGATACTGTACATAGAAAACCCTAAAGACTCCATCAAAAAATTACTAGACTTAATAAATGAATTCGGCAATGTAGCAGGATACAAAATTAATGCCAAGAAATCTATGGCATTTCTATATACCAATAATTATCTTACAGAAAGAGAGACTAAAAAAGCAATCCCATTTACCATTGCACCAAAAAAATTAAGATACCTAGGAATAAACTTAACTAAGGAGGTAAAAGACCTATATGTGGAAAACTACACAACACTGAAAAAAGAGATAGAGGAAGACGTAAACAGATGGAAGAACATACCATGTTCATGGATTGGGAGAATCAACATCATCAAAATGTCCATACTACCCAGAGCAATCTATAAATTCAATGCACTTCCCATTAAAATACCAACGACATATTTCACAGACCTAGAACGAACTTTTCAAAAATTTATCGGAATAAAAAAAGACCCAGAATAGCTGCAGCAATCCTGAGAAAGAAGAACAAAGTAGGTGGGATCTCAACACCAGATATCAAGCTGTATTACAAAGCCACTGTTCTTAAAACAGCCTGGTACTGGCACAAGAACAGACATATAGATCAATGGAATAGAATAAAGAACCCAGAAATTGACCCAAATCACTATGCTCAATTAATATTTGACAAAGGAGGCACGAACATACAATGGAGTCAAGACAGTCTCTTCAACAAATGGTGTTGGGAAAATTGGAAAGACACATGCAAAAAATGAAGCTAGATCACCAACTTACACCATACAAAAAAATAAACTAAAAATGGATAAAGGACTTAAACATAAGATGGGAAACCATAAAAATATTAGAGGAATCCACAGGCAGAAAAATCTCAGATATATGCCGAAGGAACTTCTTCACTGATACTGCTCCTAGGGCAATGGAAGCCAAAGAGAAAATAAACAAATGGGACTACATCAAAATAAAAAGCTTTTGCACAGCAAAGGAAACCATCAATAAAACAACAAGAAAGCCCACTGCATGGGAGAACATATTTGCCAATGATATCAACGATAAGGGTTTAATCTCCAACATTTACAGGGAACTCATGCAACTCAACAAAAAGAAGATAAACAATCCAATCAAAAAATGGGCCTCTGATCTAAATAGACACTTTTCGAAAGCAGACAGAAGGAAGGCCAAGAGACATATGAAAACCTGCTCAAAGTCACTAATCATCAGAGAGCACCAAATCAAAACAACAATGCAGTACCATTTCACACCTGTCAGATTGGCTATTATCAACAAACCAACAAATGACAAGTGCTGGCGAGGATTTGGAGAAAAAGGAACCCTAGTGCACTGCTGGTGGGAATGCAGACTGGTGCAGCCACTGTGGAGAACAGTATGGAGTTTCCTCAAAAAACTAAAAATGGAACTCCCTTTTGACCCAGTGATCCCACTTCTAGGAATATATCCCAAGAAACTAGAAACACGAATCAGAAAGGATATATGCACCCCTATGTTCATAGCAGCACAATTCACCATAGCTAAGATTTGGAAACAGCCTAAATGCCCATCAGCAGATGAGTGGATTAAAAAAACTGTGGTATATCTACACAATGGAATACTACGCTGCAGTAAAAAAGAAGGAGTTCCTACCATTTGCAACAACATGGATGGAGATGCAGAGTATTATGTTAAGTGAAATAAGCCAGGCAGAGAAAGATAAGTATCACATGATCTCACTCATTTGTGGAATATAATGAATGGCATAAACTGATGAGCAAGAACAAATCCAGAGGCTGAGAAACGTCAAACAGCACATCATACCACAGGGAAGGTAAGGGAGGGTGGGGGTAAGGGGGAGAGATCAACCAAGGGACTTGTGTGCATGCATATGAGCCTAATCAATGGACACAGACAACAAGGCGGTGGGACATAAGTAGGGGGTGGGGGGTTATGGGGGAATAACTTGTGTTTTTGCCTCCCTGACAAAGTTTATATAAGGTTACAAAAAGAAACTGACAGCCAGTTTGAAATTTAATTGCCATGGCCTAGAGCAAAGAATATCCTTACATGATATTATTCTACAATGTCACCAAAATTTTAGATATTTTACAACAGCATATTGTACAATTATCCCAAACAAACTTACAAACTAATTCTTGGAATGTTTGGCAGCAATTTAAAAAAAAAAAAAAAAGGACATGAAAGGATATAATCCATTTCAGAAGAAATAAAGTCACTGGGAAGGCACTTGAGCATTCTATATTGGCCCCTCTTGCCTTTTGTGCCAAGAGGGACCCTCTTCTCACAATCCAATTGCCCTCAGCTATTGCCTGAGCTTTCTGTTCATGCTGAGCTTGAAGCCCCGTGGTGGCTGGTACCATGGTTCTGTCTCTCGCCCAATCATGTGAGCTGGGCCCTCCCTGGAGAAGAAAACTGAGTTCCCTGAGATATGTGATCAGTGTTGAGGCCCCGCCAGCAGGCCAGGGGATCTCAAGGCAGGTACTGGGCATGGAGGCCACGGGGGCATAGGCTACCAAGGAGACAGAACTGAACCTCACATCACCCTGCTTGGCCCTGGAGGATGACTGGTTAGCCAGAGACAGGTAAGATTCCTCAGGGAAGGAACAACCTAAGACAGGCACAGTCGCAGAGGGGCCATCAGGAGAGAACTTGGGGGTCAACAGAGGTGGGGCACAGACCCTCACCCCCCCCAACCTTGCAGGGGCCTGAAACCTCACCCCGTCTGAGGGAGGTCTCCTGCCCCCATGGCTGCTTTGCTTCCCACACCCAGCTCAGATCGGGACACAGGTGACAGACAGTGACTTGGCCGACAGCAGCTGCCCTATATCTAAATCTAGCCTAGCACCAGGAATGCTCAGGGCCTACTCAAGAATGCAAATAATCCTTTCCACTAATATTTACAGGGTAAATTAAGATTGTTGGTAGAGAACTAAATTTGACAGTAAAATAATAATCAAGTTTTCAGATTAATTTAAATAGGCTAATTGAAATAAGTGAATATTCAAGAAAATTTAATTGTACTGGACAAAAAGCTGTTCCTAATGTAGTAACTAAAATTCCTATTGGTAGTTCATCTCATGGTAAAATTCCTAAACATGCAATGAAACTAAAGCAGTCATATTTTTGTGCAAAAAATTAAAATTTAAAGTTATCAAGACTGCATTATAAAAGTTACAAAAGCCTCCATTAATCAAAAAGGGGGGGATAGAAGGGTAATATCATGTAAGGAAAAATATCCTATAAGTAAATTACATCTAGAAAACTTTTACTTTACAAAATTAGTTTTCATTTGTAATGCTAATAGCAAGACACCCATGAAAAGCACACATGGCGTCTAAATAAGACAAAGGAAAATCGTTTGGGCAAAAATAAAAAGGATCCCAAATCAATTATATAGAACAGATTCCTTTATTAACTTTTGGTCGAGAATATGTTTGTATATTTTCAGATAACAACTCCAAGACCATGTGGATTCCTGCAACAGAGAGGAATTGACAGGTCTGCTCCAACCACGAAGACAAGAGGAGAAACAGTCCATAGATGGAAGACGCTGATGACGCCTTGTCACGCTAGCAGTCAGCAGCTGTGCGACGCAGCAAGTTGCCTAGGACCAAACCAGAGAGGGTCGGACCTGCATTGCCACCATGTGCCCACCATCCAGATATCATTTCTGACATGTACACTTAAGGAACTGTTTGACATTGAAATGGGGACTCAGAACTTTTGGACATGGAAATTGGGACTCAAACATTTTTTTGTTATTATATGTTTATTTCTAGTCTGCAGAGGCAAGATTTTTTAAAGGAATGAAATGGGGGAAAAAATAGATATAGAGGCAAAGAAGCATTGAACAGACTGTCAAACTACAGCGGGAAGGCAGAGGAGGTTGCGGTTGCGGGGGGGGGGGGGGGGAGGTGCTGTAGGAGATCAACCAAAGGACTTGTACGCATGCATATAAGCATAACCAATGGATAAAAAACACTGGGGGGGGGGCAGGTAAAGGCATGTACTGGGGGGAAGGGGAGGCTGGGGGAAGGTCAATGGGGGAAAAAAAGGAGACATATGTACTACTATTTGTAATACTTCAAACAATTTAAATAAAATAAAATAAAAATAAAATAAAATCTTTCCCATTGCTTATAAACAATTGGAAATTGTTTGCTGAGCCACATTTAATCTTTCTGCAAGTTGTTTTTGAGTTTGACATGCATCTTCATCCAATAATGCTTGTAATTGTTGGTCTTCAAACTTTTTCGGTTGACCTGGACGTTCTTTGTCTTTGACATCGAAATCATCACTTTTAAAGCATAAGCCAGCGTTCACAAGTATCTTGAGATGGAGCATGTTCACCATAAGCTTCCCGAAGTATACGATAACTTTCAGTAGCACTTTTCTTCAAAATAAAATGATGAATTAAAACTTCCCATAAATGCTCTTTTTTTGGCATGAAATTTGACATTTTTAAACGTAAAAATATCTATGATGTTAACACCTTCAGAAAATTTGACATGTGAAGTTTTGAAGCTTGTTGTCAATACAACAAAATAGAATACATATCAAATCGCATATATATTAACATATGTGTAACTCCATCTATTGAAAAAATCCGCATTATTAACTGTTACACCTAATATTATGTAAAATGCTTCTTTGCAAACGTGTATAGAAGTTTTTGTGTGGACACATATTTTTAGTTCTCTTGATTGAATATCTAAACCATATGATAACTATGTTGAATCATTTGAGGAATTACCAGATATTTTTACAAAGTGATGCACCATTTTACATTCCTAATAGAAGTATATGAGTGTTCCAATTTTTTTTCACATATTTGCCAACAAATTTTTCATGGTTTTGAGTATAATCATGTTAATAGGTGTAAAATGGCATCTTACTGAAGTTTTGATTTGCAATTCCCTGATTAATAATGATGTTTAACATTATTTTATGTCCTTATAGCCATTTGCATATGTCTCTTCTTTGAATATGTCTCTTCAGATACTTGACCATTGTTAAAATTGAATTATTTGTCTATTATCATTAAATTGTTATTTTTTTAAAATGTATATATTTTTATTGATTTCAGAGAGAAAGGGAGAGGGAGAGAGAGAGAGAGAGAGAAACATCAAAGATGAGATACAATTTGATCAGCTGCCTCCTGCACGCCCCCTACTGGGGATTGAGCCCACAAACAGGGCATGTGCCCTTGGCTGGAATCAAACCATGGACCCTTCAGTCCTCAGGCCGGAGCTCTATCCACTGAATCAAACCCCGGCTATGGCAAGTTGTGTTAGTTCTTTACATATTCTAGAAACAAGTCCCTGGTCAGATATGTAATTTTCAAAAATATTCTCTCCTTCTGTGATTTGTCTTTTAATTGTATTTTTGGTATCTTTTGAAACACAAAAGCCTATATAATAAAGAGGTAATATGCTATTTAGACCAGATGGCAAAATGACCTTCCGGAAGGACCTTCCAGAAGGACCAGTGGGCGGGGCCACGGAGCCTCGAGGGCCGAGCCCCTTGCAAGAATTTTAATACTGATAATGCCATGTTTTCCTCCTTTATTTTTTGTTACTTACATTTTTGTATTTGTATGTGAAAAAATACATTGCCTTAATGTCACAAAGGTTAACACCTCTGTTTTCTTATAAGGGTTTTGTAGTTTTAGATCGTACATTTAAGTCTTTCATATGTTTTCAGTTAATTTTTCTACATAAAAACAGAAGTCCAACCACATCTTTTTTGCTTGTGCATATACATACCGATTCTGGAAAAGAATGTTTTCCCCATATAATTGTCTCAGCATCCAGGTCAAAACAGAATTTACATAAATGTGAGGATTTATTTCTGGGCTTTCTCTTCTCTGTCATTAATCTATGTGTTGCCAATGCTAACACTGCATTGTTTTGATTACTGTAGCTTTGTTGTAATTCTGAATGCAGGAAGTATAAGTTTTTCAGGTTGTTCCTCCTCAAGTTTTTCTTGGTAATTCTGAATATATGTATGAATTTTAGGATGATATTGTAAATTTCCCAATGAGGTCAGCTTGTACTTTGATAGAGATTACATTGAAAATGTAGGTTAATTGAGGGAATGTCACCATAGTAACAATATAAACCTTCCAAACCAAGAATGAGATATCTTTTAATTTGTTTTGACCTTCTCTAATTTCCTTTCACAATGTTTTAGTTTTCAGAATATAGGTGTTATATTTGTTTTGTTAAATAAATTCTTAAATATTTTATTACTTTTGATATAATTAAAATGGAATTGTTTTAAACTTTAGTTTTTGCTAATTGTTACTGTACAGAAATAAAATTGATATTCATATATTAATCTTTCATGCTATATTGTTAAACTAATTCATTAATCGTAATAGTTCTTATTATATTTTTTAATGTTTTAGATATAAATGTTAATGCCATTTGCAAATAGAGATAGTTTTACTTTTTCCTTTGAAATCTGGAAGACTTGTTTTTCATTTTCTTGCCAAATTTCTCTTACTAGGATCTCTAATATAATTTTCATTAGAAGTAGCAAGAGTAGGGATTCTTGTCTTGTTTCTGAACTTAGGGAAAAAGCATTCAGTCTTCCACTATTAAGTAGGATTCTTTTTAATATTTAGATATAAGATATTGTATTATTTGATTTCCAATATTAAGCTAACTTGTGTTTAAAATAAATACCAGTTGGTCATTGTGTATAACTGTTTTTACATGTCCTAAATTCAATTAGTATTTCAATGAGGATTTATATAATCATATTCATGAAATAATAGTTGGTAGTTTTCTTTACTTCTAATGTTTCATGTCAATAATATTGGTCTCATACAATAAGTTGGAAAACATTTCTTCCTTGCAAATTTCTGGAAAAATACTTAAAGATTTTGGTATCAACCCATTTTAAAATCTTCTATAGAATTTAATAGTAGATGGCTCTGATCCTGGGTATTTGTTTGTGGAAAGTTATTTGATTACCCTTTTAAGAATAATAAAGTAGAAGCATGATGGTTGATTTGAAATATTCCTTCTTTTTCCATTGTATAGCTATAAATTTATCTGTAAGCACTATTTTAGCTGCATCCAGTATGTTCAGGCATGTTATATCTTCATTTTCACTTATCTCTAAGTATCTATATATATATAAAGATAGATACTATATATTGTGTGTGCATATATATATATATATATATATATATATATATTTACTGGTTATTTGTTACTGTGTAATTACATATACATACACACACACACACACACACACACACACACATATATATATATATAATTCTACTGGTTATTTGTTACCGTGTTGTTTAACTTCCACATATTTGTAAATTTCCAAAATTTTTAATTTTTATGAATCTGTAAATTCACACTTTTTTTTTAATCAAAAAAACACCGGTATCATTTTAGTCTTTCCAGTATTTAAATATCCAGATTGCCTACCTAACACCCTTTGTTAAAAAGATTGTCCTTTATTAAATTGTTTGATATACCCTTGTTAATAGTGATTTGACTCTATATGATAGGATTATACAATTTTTTTAATCAAGTAAGAAGGAAGAATGATATGCATTTATATTCCCTTTTCTAATTTTCAAATTACTTTTACTGCTACTCATTGTTTTTTTTTTCTTTGTAGATTGAGATTTCTATCTGGGTTTATTTTCATCCTATAGAATATACTTTAGTATTTATTATAAGTCAGGTCTGCTAACAATGACTTCTCGTTTTTGTTGAGCCACATGAGGCTTCATTCCAGACTCCTTTAGCTACTATTCTAGACCTGTCAGAAGCCTCTGACCATCTCAGCTTGCCTTTCTTGTCATGGAACCTCTGACCTATGAGTGAGCTAGGGAGGAGCTGGGGTCAGTGTACCAGTATCTTCACCCTATTACCCCTGGGGTAAAACTCTTTTCTAGGGTCTTTAGATTGAGATTTCCACCTGGGTTTATTTTCAGCCTACAGAATATACTTTAGTACTTATTATGAGGTCTACTAATGATGATTTCTAGTTTTTGTCGATCCACAGGACCCTTAAATTTCAGACTCCTTTAGCTACTAGTCTAGACCTGTCAGACTGGGTGGAAGAAAGAGCTTCTGAACTTTTGTTCATAATCACCAAATTTTAGTCTCTCCAACTTAGAATTGGAGACATGAGTAGTTCTACTGTCTTACTCCTCCAAGCTCCAAGTGATATTCAGTAATCCTTGACTGGGAACTGAAGGGAACCCTATCTTTTTGGTTATTCTTATCTGAATTGGAAGGAATCCTGTCTTCTTGGCTATACCTGTCTGGACTGGAGCTTCTGTCGAGCTGAGCTGGGCAGCTGAAGGAGAGGACAGAAGCATGCTGTTGTTCCAAAACCAAAGAATCTTCTTATTCTTACTATGTTTTAAGATTTTGTGGAGAAATATTTTTTCATTTGCTAATATACTTAGAATACATTTGAGGGACTTTAAATTGTTAATTTAATATTTTTATCAACTGGGCTTTTCCCCTGTGGAATGGGTCTGTAGAACTCCTCACGTTGTCATTCCAGAAATTAAACTCAGACAGGTTTATAAAAAATATTTTCTTAAAAGCAGTGTTATGTTCACAGCAAAATCAAAGATTGATACAAATATTCCCCATGCATCTCCTGCCCAACACATGCATAGCGTGCCTTTTATCAACATCCCACCAGAGTGATACATTTTTTACAATTGGTGAACCTACATTGACACAACATTATCACCCAAAGCTCATATTTTACATTAAGGCTCACTCTTGGTGTTATACATTTTACACACTTGGACAAATGTATAATGACATGTATTCATCATATGGTGTCATAAGTAGTATTTTCACTGCCCTAAAAATCCTCTATGTTCTGTCTCTTTATAACTTTCTCCCCTCAACATCTAATAGTCACTGTTCTTATTACTATTACTATATAGGTTTTCCTTTCCCACAATGTTATATTTCTAAAACCACAGAGTGCATATCCTGTTCAAAATGGTTTCTTGCACTTAGTAATATGCATTTAATTTTCCTCTATTCTTTTTATGGCTTGATACCTCCATTCTTTTTAGTGTTGAATAATATTCCAGTATGTATCCTAAAGTTTATTTATCCATTAATTTACTGAAGGACAACTTATTTGCTTCCAAGTATTTCTAGTTATAAATAAATCAGCTGTAAACATTTTTGCAGGTTTTTGTGTGAACTCTTTGGGGTAGATACCAAGGAATGTTATGCTGGAATGTATGGTTAAGAGTATATTTAGTTTTTGTAAGAAAAACTAAGACCTATCTGTCTTCCAATGTGTTTACACAATTTTGCATTCCCACCAGAAATAAGTGAGTGCCTAAACTGTTTTTTTTTTTAGTTATAAAGAATAAAATAGATTTTCATTGTTTTGTTTCCAAAGGAATAATGTTGCTGTGTCCCTTGTAGAAGTAATAATGAAAATCCTTTATAATAAAATTGATTCAATATTTGAGAAAGAAGATATTACAAGCACAGTGAGACAAAACATTTTAAGGCATGGGTATTTAACCACACAGTTTCCAGAAAATATAAATATTTCAATGTGGGTGGAGTAGAAAGTGGGTTTATAAAAGAATTCAAATGGGACACAGAAGCCAGGCCATCATTAAGAGTTTGCATACCATCATGAATTGATTTATGTTTTAGGAAAGAGCTAAAATGGAAACATCCAAAGGTGAGTGTGCTAAGATAGATAACCTTGTTTGGATCTGCAAGGCATGACACCTTCAATAATCTTCAAGGATACACAAATTACTCTAGTTCCTCAGCCTCTTGTCTTTTACACCCATAGGCAATAGAACAAATAGCATGCTAAGTTTAACAGAATCTGTTGTCTTGAATTCTCTTGATATATGTTCTCTCAAGATGTTTCAGTATGACATGTGCCATTGGTATAGGTCAAAGAAAGATGTAGATTGACACACACACAGAAGTCTTTCCAGAGAAGGTGGGAAGTCAGACAGCTTGCAATATAAGAAAATAAAGAGTTAATTAAAGGAGAGGGGAATGATTTTCAAGCAAAGTGAAGTTTCTGAAGAAAGATTTGGGGGTATGACTGCATATGCACAAGAAGGAGATAATGTAAGGTTGTTAGGACAGTGCCCAGAATATTGAATATGTTCAGTAAATATAAGTCATATAGTCAATGTCAATTCTATTGAGGTTTGGTGTAGTAAAGTGTACTGGGACCTCCTGACCAGTGTATATATTGGTAAAATGCAGATATGGACACTCCATCCAAAACCAACATCTTTTCTGGTGGGGTCTAGGAATTTGGAATTTTAAAAGATATGCATATGTTATCATATATTAACTGAAGTCCAATGATGAATCTACTATGAAGACCTTGGAAACTACTAGTTTTAGAAGTTAAGGCATAAAAATGAATTTTCTTGTTTCCACAAATGAGAATTTGATGGCAGAATAGTGTAGTGAAAATACTAGGTTTTGGTATCAAGTAAATCACATAATTTGATTAATTTCTATCTTCTTTATTTCTTATAAGAGAAACATAATTTTATAGTTTAAATTAAATTAAAGAATATAAAAGCTATCTCTAGCTAATGAAATAAATTAAAATTGGGATGTGTATCTTGCATATAAACGTGTTAAATAAGAGTTAATACTATTTTTGGATATTTTGTTTAAAATAAATGATTAGCAATATTTAGAAAGAATATCAAATGGTTATAGTATTTAATGGTCTACTTTTTTAGGTTGACACTCAACCACTGAGTCACACTATTTGGGCTAATGGTCTACTTTTTTAAAGCCACACCTATATCCATACCAACTTGTCACATTCCCTGTTGAGAAACAACACCATAGTTGATTTGCAGTTTAAAATTCTAAGATTTCTCAATTGTCTCAATAGAAAAGATTAATTTCATTTTTTTTTTATCCAGCAAAATTTGACATTGGGGGTATTTGAAGCATAATCATTTTTCTAAAGTAGTGGGACAATTTAAGGATACAATTATATTTTATACAGAAAGTCTAAATCCACCTCAAACTGAGATTAACAATTTCTGATTTCTTTGTTGAATTTAATCCCAAAGATGAAAAATAATGAAATAAAGCCTCTGTACAAAATGCCATATGAAAGTCCTATTAAATTCTCACTTTCATCCCATTGTCTTTCAGAATATTATTCCATCTCTGTTAGGTGTTTATGCATTTGCTATTCCCCTCTGCACTTCTTCAGAAGGCCAAAACAATGGTTTGATTTTGTTCAAAAACAATGAAAATTAAAGTTGACAGACAGAGTTCTGGCTAGCTTTAAAGATTGAAGTCAGAATTCTGGTAGTTTTTAAGACATTTTAGTGATTGATTAGCCATAAATCATTAACAAGTTAACTTGTTTATTGATTAAATATAATTTTATTGAATGTTACTAATAGAGAAAATGAGTCAATTTTCTTGAAAGTTTGGACAAAGGAATAATACCAACACTATAAGTTTTACTAATTTTCACCAAGAATGTACTGGACTAATAGAGGACCTTAATTGCATTTCACTCACCTGGTCCCTATAATTTCCTGACAATTGTAAGCCAGGCTCCAGAGAAAATTTGAAACTTAAAAACCTCCCTAAAAATTAATTCAAGTCAGCTAAGATGGTCAGCACCTGGAGCATAGCCAAGAAATAAGAATGCAGACAATTGATATGACCCAATGGACTCCAATATGGAAAGACAGAGATTTCACATGACAAGGGGCAGGAATTTCTTGCATTGAACAGTTGCAGTATTTTACAGCATGGGTTTTTATAATCATTTTGGTCCAGAAAGCTAAAAAGACTAAAAGTAGTTATTATTAATAAAAATAATAATAGCCTGTTTCAATAGTACATGTAAATATTTTGTTGGAATATTTAAATCATACAACAAACTAATCCCCAATATTTCTGTGTTAGGGAAAAAGTAAAGGCATTAACGGACAATGTAAAATGGTTTAATGACAGATATCAGAGAAAAGTCTACAAAGATTCTCAATGTGTCTTCAGCCTTTTTGTCTCCTGTGGTTCCACTACCCATTATTTGGCAATTTCTGTAACATCCTAAACTTTAGTCTGCTATTTTTAAAAATACTGCATTGCCTACTTCAAGGTGTCATATTAAGATTAATAAAACAAGATGCTTACCGGGGCATCTGATTTGATTCATAGTAGATAATGAATAATATTTTTTCCTGGTCTAGTCATTTTGCTTCTGTTGAATAGTATGATAGTCTCAGTTTTTTTTAACTTGCTGGGTACTTCTCATGGCATTCCCATGATCAAATGTTCTTTAACTCAGAATGGAGTCAAAGTCCAATTTTTTTATTCAAATGTAAACTCAGCCAAATCACGAGCTGCATGCAGCTAAATGAGTTGTGTAACCTAAGACTTTTATTTTTTCAACCAATCAGGGGCAAACAAAACAGCATGAAAAACACCTAGAGAATTAGGATACTATTAGTTAACTCTTTATAACTTCTTTTGTCCCCAATCTTTCACTGTATCACCTGCTACTGAGGGCTTACAGGACCCAGCACACCACAGATGCCCGGGGTCACTGGGAATAGACTGGGGCTTCATCCCGCACTGCTCCAGAGAACCTGTGGTACAGAAGAGACACCATGTAGCTTGGCAGCCTCGTGTCAGTGGGAAAGAGAAGAGCAGAGCATATGCCAACATCGTAACATCGTGGCTGTGGCTGTAATTGCAGGGGCTGTCCTATGGACTAGTTTCTGTCTCACTGATCTCGTGGAGATGAAAGACCAGCATAATGTTGACTGAGGGCTGCTGATCACAGAATGCTGCTTCTGAAGACAGCAGACAGACATGAGAAGAAACAAAAGGATATGAGTTTCTAAAAAGGCAAAACTGAACAATTCCTCTAACTAGAATCAATAGTCACACACTAAGCGAAATTCCATCTACAAAAACCACTGGAGAGGCCCCCAAAATTTCTAGCCAAGCTGATTGGTGAAGATCATTCATTGTACAAAGCCAGTCCATAAAACGAAAGAGGAGGCTATTTTTTCAAATGTCCAAATACCAACCAACACAAAGTTACAAGAATTATAAAGCATTTGAAGAAAATATTCCAATTAAAGAAACAAAATAAATCTTTAGACACTGACTCCTCAAAAATGAGTTGCACCCAAGGGGGAGGGAGGGTGCAAAAATAGGTTTCTGAGTACGCAAAACATAGTTAATTGTTGTGTTATTTATTAATCTTATCTAATAAAAGAGTAATATGCAAATTGACCATCTCTCCAACACACAAGATGGCTGCCCCCATGTGGTCAAAGATGGCTGCCCCCATGTGGACACAAGATGGTCAGCAGGGGAGGGCAGTTGGGAGGGACCAGGACTGCAAGGGAGGGCAGTTGTGGGTGATCAGGCCAGCAGGAGAGGGCAGTTAGGGGTGACCAGGCTGGCAGAGGAGGGAAGTTGGGGGCGACTGGGCCTGCAGTGAAGGGCAGTTGGGGGGGACCCAGGCCTGCAGGGGAGGGGAGTTAGGGGTGACCAGGCCTGCAGAGGAGGGCAGTTAGGGGCAAACAGGCTGGCAGGGGAGCAGTTAGGCATCAATCAGGCTGGCAGGGGAGTGGTTGGGGGGTGATCAGGCTGGCAGGCAGAAGTGGTTAGGGGCAATCAGGAAGGCAGGCAGGCTAGCAGTTGGGAGCCAGCAGTCCTGGATTGTGAGAGAGATGTCCGACTGCCCGTTTAGGCCTGATCCTACCGGGATCAGGCCTAAACGGGCAGTCGGACACCCCTTGAAGGATCCCAGATTGGAGAGGGTGCAGTCTGGGCTGAGGGACACACCCCCGTGCATGAATTTTGTGCACCTGGCCTCTAGTTATTTTATAATTTAATTGGAATTGCAATTCTAAACCTACTTTTGCCCCACCCTATTAAATACATATAAAGGATACAAATAGTTATAGTAGTGCTCAGTGAACTAAAAAATGATGCATGAAAAAAGGACAATTTTTAGAAACATGGAAAATATCACAAAGAACTAAACAGAAATTTTAAAACTGAAGAATTAAATAAAAAATTGAAAATTCTCTAGAAGTTTTAACAACAGACTTGATAACAGAAGTATCAGTGAACTTTAGTATAGATCATTCCACACTAGTCAGTCAAAGTAACAAAGTGAAAAATGATTTAAAAGAATAAAAGGAATATAAGGGACTATGGTACACCATTAAGAGGATCAACAGATACTTACAATAGAAGACCAAAAGATTTCAAATAAGATCATCAAAAAAGTCCACACAAAGATGCATTCTAATCAAATGGGGAAAAAGTCAAGGCTGCCCTGGCTGGTGTGGCTAGAGCAGTGGTTGGCAAACTGCGGCTCTGTTGACTAATGAGTTTGCTGACCACTGAAGACCAATTCCAATAATTACAGGCTGTTGTTGTTCCTTGTGATTAAGCCCCTAGAAGAGCATCGTCCCATACACACAAGGTGGCAGGTTCAATTCCCCATCAGGGCACATATCCAGATTTCAAGTTCAATCCATGGTCAGGTACCGTGCTAGAGGCAACCAATATTTCTCTTGCACATCAATCTTTCTTTCTCTCTCTAAGATCAATTTAAAAAGTCAAAAGCTAAAAAAGAATGTTTAAGGCAGCAAGAAAAAGTGACTCATTTCATACAAGGGAATCCTCATAAAATAATAAGTGGAACCTTACAGAAACCTTGTATGCCAGAAGTAAGTTGGATGACATATTCAAGTTGTTTTATTAAAAATGTCAAGCAAGAATAGTTACTTGGCAAAATTGTCATTCTGAAATGAAGGAAATACAAAATCTTTCTTAGATAAACAAGACTAGAGAGAGAGTTTATCACCCTTACAAGGAGTGCTAAATGGAGTTCCTCAAGTTGAAAGGAAAAATGCTAAACATCAACATGAAATTATAAAACTTGCCATTAAAGATAAACATAGAGAGCAATACTCTAATACTGAATTGTGGTACATAAATCACTTGATTCTGGTACAGAAGTTAAAAGACAAAAGCCTATTAAAATATGTTAATAGATATACAATATAAGCAGATGTAATTTGTAACATCCATAGCATGAAGTATGTGTGAGGGAAAGAAAAAAAGTGTATATTTTTTTGTATCTTACTGAAGTTATCAGCTTTAAAAAGATTGTTATAACTATACTATGTTTTATATCAGTCTCTTAGTAACCACAAAGAATATAGGTAAAAAAATTAAATAACAAAAATAAAATGAGAAAGAAATCAAAGCATGCCCCTATAAAAATTTGCAAAACAAAGATAATCCAAGATGGTGGCAAAGTAGGTGGAAGTTACACTCACCCCCTCCAAGAACAAAATAGAATTACAATAAAAATATATATCAACATGAATAACCAACTGAAGTGTAGCTGAACAGCAGTCTTAAAACCAAGGATTTACAGAAGAAGGCACATCATGGTAGGAAGGGTGGAGATGTGAAAAGGGCTGCACCTACGTGAGGTGGCTGAGAATCCAGAATAGCTCAGCTGTAAAGGTTTATCTGGAGAAGCATGGGGTCAACCCCATGCTTAGCTCCCCAGCTCAGAGCAGCAAAAAGTAAGCAAAGATTCTGTCCACCAGAAGAAGTCTGCTGGAAACTCAGCTACCCTCATTAAAGGCCGATCCAAAAAAACTTTTTCTCAGTCACTCACCCAGCTTCCTGCAGATGAAGAGCAGCTTGGGGATGACTAAAGTCATTTGAGGAGAGAATAGGTTGTATAGCTCTAGAGAGAGAGCTGAAGAGAAAACCTCCAGGGTCCTTGTGCTTAGTCTCTCTCCATTACCATTCACAGTTGCCATCTTTCTTGGGTCAGGCACTCCCCTCCAAAAGCATCAGCCTGGGAAAATACAGTAGCCCTACCCTCCAAACTCTATCTCATTCACGCTGCCAATCTTACATTTTACACCTTGCAAAGGAGTCAGCTGACTGGGTCCCTGGTGTAGAGGTTCAGGAAAACTCAGGGTGTTCCTACGGGAATAATAAATAGAAAGTGGCACCTTTAAAAGCATGCTACTCATCTACTGAAGATCAAATGCAGCCAAAATCTCCGACCTTTGAAAATGGGATGCAATTGATAGAAGAACAGAAATCAAACAGGAGATGGATTAAATAAACTATTTTTATGACAATTCTTGACCTTTTCTCTAGTTGCAAATCCCAGAAAAGCACCCCCCCCCCAAGGTCATTAAGCAACTGAATACACTCAGAGTTACACTAAATCTACCTGCCATCCTGGGGAAATATTTTCCATGAGTTTAATAAGAGCTCAGCTACATGCCAGATATGTGACTTTGGGAGAGATTCTTTTTCTTTCCTAGTAAGTATGACTATTCAGAGTTATAATTTATTTTTTCAAGGGGAGTTCTACTTATAAGATTATATGTTAGGAGATGATATAGGACCAGGGCCCCAAGATTGAATTACATCCTTTTGGATACCAGGTGCTTATTAAAGAAGAAGAAAAAAGGAATATTTAGTGGGTAGAGGAGGCTAATACAGAAGCAGAGATTGATCTCTGTCTCCAACTTCTCCCTCCTATCTCATTAATTAACTTTCTGGTTTGTATGTACATATAACATTTTCAAAATATTTCTAATTCCCATGTATGAGCAGAAATATGTGGACAATGTCCCTGAGAGCTTCAGAATTGTTCTTATAAAGATGATAAATAAATATCTACTATGCCCGACTCTTCTCCCTGGATACAAGCTTCCATGGGGCAACCCATGACTCAAAGTCCATGGAGAGGATGGTGGAATTCTGGGTCATTAGTGTGTGTTGGAATGGGGGTGTGGTAGATAACTCTTAGGTCAAATTAAGAAATGATGATAGTTACTCAGCAGGTGTGGCTCAGTGGTTGAGTCTTGACCCATGAAGCAGGAGGTTGAAGTTGGATTACTGGTCCAACTTCAACCATGCCCCAGTTGCCAGGTTGATCCCCAGAAGGGGGAGTACAGGAGGCAGCCAGTCAATGATTGCCAGGTTGATCCCCAGAAGGGGGAGTACAGGAGGCAGCCAATCAATGATTTTCTCTCATCAGTGACGTTTCTATCTTTCTATTCCTCTCCCTTCCTCTCTCTAAAAAATAAATAAAAACATGCATAAAAAATGATGATAGTAGAAAAAGGGAAACTGATAGCTGATGTGGGCTTTAGAAGCATAGGTATAGAGCCAGATAGAAGTAGAAACCCATGGATACAAACTAAAAATTATTGATATAAAGTTATTCTATATTTACATATAAAATATCTAATGACTTAGGTGAAAAGCATTGTCATGGAGGTCCCATTCTTTTCCTGAGAAACACATGATTCTAAATTAAAATGCTATAGTTTGAGAGGAAACCTGGAGACCAGTAGGAATGGGGAAGTGGGCTTGAGAGGGTGAAGAGGAAGCTGCATTGTGCCAAAGCTATGTCCTTTGGCAACAGGCATAACATCCAAGTAAGGAAAGGAAAAGCCACAGGTTGGCTGGCAGCCAGGGAATCTGGACCAGATGAAAGACTGCACTGATGTGGGATCTTCAGGACTTGTGCATGGGCACTTCTTATTCATGTCTACAAATCCTCCCTGCCTTGGTGAAAACTGTAGGAGAAAAGGTCTTCCTGGGTGGGCTCAAGCCCTGCCCGAGGTGCTGAGGAACCAGGGCAGGGAGCACCCGCCACCGCCCTTGCAGAGCCAACCTCCGGACCTCCTGGTACTCTCCAGTAATGTAACTGCAATGTCGCACTTTTACTTCAGAAATTAGTTGTAAGTTACTTCCAATGTGAAACCCTACTTCAGACATTTCCTTTGCGGTTTGTAAAGATTTTAAACAAAGCCTATTTACCTCCCTAACCCAGTCAGAATTTTCTACCCAATGAGAGAGGTTTGCTGGGCAGCGTCGCCCAGATACCCGCACCCTCTCCAAAAACTAGGTTGGGGCAAGGGAAGTTCCAAGGTGGACTCCCCTAGGCTGCCAGTGGGGCAGAATCACTCACCAGGGTTGCGGGCACTTCTGAGGCTGAGACCCTTAGGCTGCAGGTGTGTGTGTGGGGGAGGGGATCACTCTGTGGGAATGCACAATGTTCTGAGGCTGAGACCCCGAGGCTACTGCTGGGAGGGGATCACTCCGTGGGGGTGTGGGCGCTTCCGAGGCTGAGATCCTGAGGCTTGCAGGTGTGTGTGTAGAGGATCACTCCGTGGGGAGTGAATTTGTTTTTTATAAAGGGTCAGGAGGGCCTCTGGGCAGCATACTGCCAGGCCGCTCATACTGCCCGCTCTCAGCTGCTACCCTCCCTGGGACTGGGGGACTCTGGCGGGGCTGAGAGGACTGGGCGCTGCCATCTTGTGGCTATGGGCACCACCATTTTTGTCACGGGGTGATGGTTAATTTGCATATTACTCTTTTATTAGGATAATGAACACACAGAAAGAGAAACTTAAAAAAAATCCATTTATCATGACAAGAAAAAAAAATAGGATACCTAGAAATAAACTTAAGTAAGGAGGCAAAAGACCTCCTGTACTCAGAAAACTACAGTACATTGAAAAAATAGATAGAGGAAGATATAAACAAGTGGAAGAATATACCAAGGTTTTCATGGATTGGTAGAATCAACATCATTAAAATGTCCATACTACCCAAAGCAATCTATAGATTCAATGCAATCCCTATTAAAATATCAAAAGCATATTTCACCAACCTAGAGCAAACTCTGCAAAAATTATTATGAAATAAAATAAAGATCCCAAAATAGCCATAGCAATCCTGAGAAAGAAGAACAAAGTTGGAGGGATCATGATATCAGATATCAAGTTATATTATAAAGCCATTGAACACAAAATAGTCTTTTACTGGCACAAGAACAGACATATAGACCAATGGAACAGAACAGAGAAACTAGAAATTGACCCAAACCATTATGCTCAATTAATATTTGGCAATGGAAGCAGAATCATACAATGGAGTTAAGACAGTCTCTTCAATAAATGGTGTTGGGAAAATTGGATAGGTAAAGATGAAACTAGACCACCAACTTACACCAAACTCAAAATGGATAAAAGACTTAAATATAAGTCAGGAAAACATAAACATCTTAGAAGATACTATAGGCAGCAAAATATCAGACATTTTTTGTTGCAATACGTTTCCTAAGACAATGGAAACTAAGGAGAAAATAAACAAATGGGACTACATCAAAATAAAAAGCCTCTGCACAGCAAAAGAAACAATCAACAAAACAACAAAAGAGCTCACTGTATGGGAGAACATATTTGCCAATGTTACATCTGATAAGGGTTTAATCTTCAAAATTTATAGGGAACTCATAGGACTTAACAAAAGGAAAATAAATAATCCAATCAAAATGGGCAAAGGACCTAAAGGACTTCTCAAAAGTGACAGAAGGCCAAGAGGCATATGAAAAAATACTCAAAGTCACAAATCATCCCAGATATGCATATCAAAGCCACAATAATTTACCAGCTCACACTTGTCAGAATGGCTATAATCAACAAATCAACAAACAACAAGTGCTTGCAAGGATGTGGAGAAAAGTGAACACTTGCACACTGCTGGGGGGAATGAAGTATGGATTTGCCTCAAAAAATAGAACTCCCATTTGGCCCATTAATCCCACTTCAAGGAATATATCCCAAGAAATCAGAAACACCAATCAAAAAGAATATATGCACCCCTATGTTCATAGCAGCACAATTTTTCAATAGCTAAGATCTGGAAACAGCTTATGTGCCCATTAGCAGCTGAGTGTATTAAAAAAACTATGGTAAATCTACACAATGAAATACTGTCCTATCTAATAAAAGAGTAATATGCAAATTAACCATCACTCTGCTACACCCACAAGCCACGCCCACAAGCCACGCCCACCAGCCAATCAGGAGGGAATATGCAAATAAACCCAAACAAAATGGCTACGGCCACAGAGAGCAGGAGGGAGGCATGGGTTTCCCCGGCAATGGAGGAAGCCAAGCTTTCTGCCTGCCCTTGCTGGCCTAGGCCTCCACTCAAGGCTACAAAGTTTCAATGATAGAAGATACATAAACCCAAACAGAAATGGCTGCTGCCACAGAGCAAGCAGAAGGCTAGGCTCCATTCCAGGCTACAAAGTTTCAATTGTAGAAGATAAATAAATCCCAGATACCAGGGCCTCCGCTTGGGTTGCCAGGGGGAGTGGCCAGCCTGCAAACCACCTCATGCCCCTCGCCCAGGCTGCCCCACACCCCAAGGGAACCCCCACCCTGATCTGGGACACTCTTCAAGGTAAACCAGCTGGCCCCCAACTGTGCACCAGGCCTCTATCCTATCTAATAAAAGAGTAATATGCAGATTGACCATCACTACAACACACAAGATGGCTGCCCCCATGTGGTCAAAGATCCTGCCCCCATTTGGACACAAGATGGCCACCACAAGATGGCCAGCAGGGGAGGGCAGTTGGGAGGGACCAGGTCTCCAAGGGAGGGCAGTTGTGGGTGATTAGGCCAGCAGGGGAGGGCAGTTAGGGGTGACCTGGCTGGCAGAGGAGGGAAGTTGGGGGCGACCAGGCCTGCAGGGAAAAGCAGTTGGAAGGGACCCAGGCCTGCAGGGGAGAGCAGTTGGGGAGGACCAGGCCTGCAGGAGAGGGCAGTTAGGGGCAAACAGGCTGGCAGGGGAGCAGTTAGGCATCAATCAGGCTGGCAGGGGAGTGGTTGGGGGGTGATCAGGCTGGCAGGCAGAAGTGGTTAGGGGCAATCAGGAAGGTAGGCAGGTGAGCAGTTGGGAGCCAGCAGTCCTGGATTGTGAGAGGGATCCCAGATTAGAGAGGGCTCCACAGCAGCTTTCATTGCTTCACAGCTGGGCCTCACCTGGGCATCTCCAAACCCCAAACAAAGAAGAGGAATCTGCAGATCTCTCCGTAGCTCCAGCTGGGAGGACTCAGGCAGTGGCTGACTTTGCACCTCCTTGAAGATCCAAGAGCCAGTGTACCCAGTGATCAGAGTGAGACCACCCAGATTACAACTCCTCAGATCCATAAGGGACACACTCAGGGGGCAGACTCAGTAAGCACCAAAGCCCCACTGAAGCAAGTCTTGCCCCATAAGGGTGTCTCCAACACAGAAATTCTCGCATCATAGACACAACTGATCCTCACAGCCAATTAGCCTGGAGGTCAATTCCTCCCAGTGATACCAACAATCAAAGCTTACCTACAACAAGACTGTGCACAGAGTCCACAAAGGGGTGCACCAAGAGTATCCACCTCAGTTAATTGGGGAGGCTGAGCCAAGACATCTAGCACACAAAGCTACTCTATCAACACAGGGAAGCAGCCAAAATGTGGAGACAAAGAAACAGGTCACAAATGACAGAAATGGAGGAAAGCAAACTACTGGATATAGAGTTCAAAACCATGGTTATAAGGTTTTTTAAGAATTTTCTAGAAACCGCTGATAAATTTAGTGAGTCCCTCGAGGATATGAAAAAGGACCAACTAGAAATTAAGCATACATTGACTAAAATAAAGAATAATATACAGATCCAACAGCAGACTAGAGGATCACAAGAATCAAGTCAAAGATTTGAAATACGAAGAAGCAAAAAACACCCAACCGGAAAAGAAAAAAAAAAAAAAAGAATCCAAAAATATGAAGATAGTGTAAGAAGCCTCTGGGACAACTTCAAGCATACCAACATCTGAATTATGGGGTGCAAGAAGAAGAGAGAGAGCAAGATATTGAAAACCTATTTGAAGAAATAATGACAGAAAACTTCCCCTGCCTGGTGAAAGAAATATACTTACAAGTCCAGGAAGTGCAGAGAACCCCAAACAAAAGGAATCCAAAGAGGACCACACTAAGACACATCATAATTAAAATGCCAAGAGCAAAAGACAAAGAGAGAATATTAAAAGCAACAAGAGAAAAACAGTTAGTTACCTACAAGGGAGTACCCATACGAATGTCAGCTGATTTCTCAACAGAAACTATGCAGGCCAGAAGGGAGTGGCAAGAAATACTCAAAGTGATGAATAGCAAGAACCTACAACCAAGATTACTCTACCCAGCAAAGCTATCATTCAGAATTGAAGGTCAGGTAAAGAGCTTCACAGATAAGAAAAAGCTAAAGGAGTTCATCACTGCCAAACCAGTATTATATGAAATGCTGAAGGGTATTCTGTAAGAAGAGGAAGAAGAAGAAAAAGGTAAAGATAAAAATTATGAACAACAAATACATATCTATCAACAAGTGAATCTAAAAATCAAGTGAATAAAAAAATCTGATGAACAGAATAAATTGGTGAATATAATAGAATCAGGGGCATAGAAAGGGAGTGGACTGACAATTCTCACGGGGAAGGGGGTTAGGGGTGCGGGAAGAGACTGCACAAAAATCGTACACCTATGGATGAGGACAGTGGGGGGGGGGTTAAGGGCAGAGGAAGGGGTGGGAACTGGGTGGAGGGGAGCTATGGGGGGGGAGGGGAAGAGGAAGAACTGTAATAATCTGAAAAATAAAGATTTATTTAAAAATAAATAAATAAATCATGATCATATGTAAGCTTTTTACATGCGACCCACCTCAGAAAAATATAAACACAGACAGAAAATGAAAAGATGAAAAAGAATATTCTATGCAAAAGGAAATAAAATAAACATCTGAGGTAGCAATACTTATATTAGACAAAATAAACTTCAAAGAAAGGCCATATAAGAGACAAACAAGGACATTATATAAAATGAAAGGAATCAATCCAACAAGAGGATGTAACCCTTGTAAACATATATCTATACAACATAAGAGCACCTAAATAAATAAAGAAAATCTTGGTGGACTTAAACAGAGAATTCAACGGTAATATAGTCATACTAGAGGCCCGATGCATGAAATTTGTGCACAGGGGTGGTGGGGGGTTGTCTCTCAGTTGTCCCTCAACCCGGACTGCACCCTCTCCAATCTTGGACCCCTCAGGGGATGTCCATCTGCTGGTTTAGGCCCAATCCCTCTCACAATCTGGGACAGCTGGCTCCTAACCGCTTGCCTGCCTGCCTGATTGCCCCCAACTGCTTCTGCCTGCCAGCCTGGTCACCCCCTAACTGCTCCCTTGATGGCCTGATTGATGCCTAACTGCTCCCCTGCAGGCCTGATTGTCCCAACTGCCCTCCCCTGCCAGCCTGATAGTCCCCAACTGCCCTCCCCTGCTGTGACCCGCCTCCTCTACCAGGATCCGCCTCCTCCGCACAAGGCAGCAGAGATGCTGGGACTGGCCTCCTCTGCACCATGCAGAGCCAAGGGACCCCTAGGCCTCACCACACAGAGCAGCCACCAGGCCCTGCTTCCGCTGTGCACATGGCCATCTTGTGGCAGCCATCTTGTGGCGGCCATCTCATGACAATGTCACGCAAGGGCGTTGTGTGAGGGCAGGACGCCACCTAGGCTTTTATTATGTTGGACTAGAGGCCCAGTGCATGAATCCATGCACTGGTGGGGTCCCTCGGCCTCGCCTGATCCCTCTCCCAATCCAAGGCCCTTCAGGAGATGTCAGAGGCCTGGTGCACAGATTTGGCCCAATCCCCGCAGGCCAGGCCGAGGGACCCCACTGATGCACGAATCCATGCACCAGGCCTCTAGTATGCATATAAGATCTTTGGTTAATCTCTTCCCACTCTCCCCCCAACCCCTTCCCCTCTGAGATTCATCAGTCTGTTCCATGTTTCCATGCCTGTGTTTTGAGTGTCTGCCCCCTGGTGGTCAGTGCACATCATAGCTACCAGTTGAACAGTTGCTTAGGCTTTTATATATATAGACTAGAGGCCTGGTGCATGACATTCATGCACGGGGGGGGGGGGGGGGAAGGGGGTTGTCCCTCAGCCCAGCCTGCAACCTCTCCAATCTGGGACCCCTCTCACAATCCAAGACTGTTGGCTCCCAACTGCTTGCCTGCCTGCCTGCCTGATCACCCCCTAACCACTCCCCTGCCAGCCTAATTGATGCCTAATTGCTCCCCTGCCAGCCTGATTGCCCCTAACTGTCCTCCCCTGCAGGCCTTGTCACCCCTAACTGCCCTCCCTTGCAGGCCTGGTCATGCCCTCCCCTGCAGGCCTGGGTCCCCCCAAAACTGCCCTTCCCTGCAGGCCCGGTTGCCCCCAACTTCCCTCCTCTGCCAGCCTGGTCACCCCTAACTGCCCTCCCCTGCAGGCTTGATCACCCTTAATTGCCCTCCCTTTGCAGGCCCAGTGCCTCCCAACTGCCCTCCCCTGCTGGCCTGATCGTCCACAATTGCCCTCCTTTGCAGGCCTGGTCCCACCCAACCGCCCTCCCCTGCTGGCCATCTTGTGGAGGCCATATTGTGTCCACATGGGGGCAGCCATCTTGTGTGTTGGAGTGATGGTCAATTTGCATATTACTCTTTTATTAGATAGGATAGAGGCCTGGTGTATGGGTGGGTGCCGGCTGGTTTGCCCTGAAGGGTGTCCTGGATCAGTGTGGGGTTCCCTTGGGGCGTGGGGCAGCCTGGGTGAGGGGCCTGTGGTGGTTTGCAGGCCAACCACGCCCCCCAGCAACCCAAGCAGAGGCCCTGGTATCTGGGTTTTATTTATCTTCTATAATTGAAATTTTGTAGCCTTGAGCAGAGGGCAGGGCTGGCCAGGGTGGGCAGGAAGCTTGGCTTCCTCCATCACTGGGGGCAACCCAAGCATCCTGCTTGCTCCAGCTCTGTGGCTGGCCACCATCTTTGTTGGGTTATTTTGCATACTCGCTCCTGATTGGCTGGTGGGCGTAGCTTGGTATAGTGGAGTGATGGTTAATTTGCATGTTTCTCTTTTATTAGTGTAGATTAGTGTAGATTAGTTAATATTAACACACCATTGACATCAGTGGATATATCGTCCACAAAATAATTAACCAATTAGTAATAGCCTTAAATTACAGACTGGACCAGACGTATTTAATTGATATATACATGACATTTTCCAAAGCGGCAGAATATAAATACATTCTTTTTCAAATGCACATGAACATTTTCTAGGCTATACAACATATGAGAACAAAAAATAAGTCTTAATTAATTCAAAAAGATTGTAATCATATCATGCATCTTCTCTGACCACAGTGGCTTGAAACTAGAAATAATTTGCATTAAAAAAACTGAATAGCACTTAAACACAGTGAGTCTAAATAACATTACTAAGCAATTTTCAAGTTACCTTGAGACAAATGAAAATGAACACAAAATAACCTAACATATATAGGAAACAGCAAAAGCAGTCTTAAGAGGGAAATTCGTAGTATTACAGGCCTACTTGAAAGAGCAAGAAGCATCTCAAATAAACAATCAAATCCTATACCTACGAGAAGGAAACAGAGTAGTCAGATGGAAATAAAATAGATTAGAACAATAATAAATTGCATACATGCTTATAAAACAATACAAAAAGTCAATGCAACCAAGAGCTGGTTCTCTGTAAAGATAAACAAGATTATCACAACTTTAACTAGAATCATCAAGGGAAAAAAGAGATATGGTCCAAATAAGTAAAATCAGAAAACAGAGTCAAGTAACAACTGACACCAGGATAATACAAAGGAGTTTAAGAAAATATTTAAAAAGAAACTATGCCAACAATTGGACAACCTGAACAAAATGGATAAATTCCTAGAAACGTGAAATCTTATAAAACTGAATCAGGAAGAATCAGAAAACCTGAATAGAGTGATTATAACTAATGCAATTGAAACAGTGGTCAAGAAACTGCCAACAAACAAAAGTCCTGGGTCAGATGCTTTACTGGCAAATTTTACCAAACATTAAAATAATAAATAGCATATATCTTCAATCTCTTCCAAAATTTCAAGAGAAGGAAAGTTTCCAAAGCTCATTTTATAGGAAAGCATTATCCTAATTCTAAAACCAGATAAAGACACTACAAAGAAAGCTGGGAATTCTAGTCAAAGCAATTAGACAAGAATAAGAATTAAAAGTCATCCAATTTGGAAAGGAAGAATGAAAACTGTCATTATTCACAGATGACTTAATACTATATATAGAGCACCTTATGGACTCTATGATAAAGCACTAGAATTGATGAATGAATTCAGTAAAACAGTAGGATACCAAATAAATACTCAAAAGCCAGTTGTATTTTTGTATACCAATAATGTACTATCAGAAAGAGAAACAAACAAACCAAAAAAACCTCACTCATTTACAAATGTATATAAAAAAAACCCCAAACACATATCACACATAGGAATAAGATTAACCAAGGAGGTAAAAGACCTGCACTAAAAAAATTATATGATACTACCCAAAGTAATCTATATGTTAAAAGTAATTCCTATCAAAATACCAATGGCATATCTCACTGGACTAGAACAAATACTGAAAATTTTATATAGAACCACAAAAGAACCTGAATAGCTTCAGCAATCTTGAGAAAGTAGAACTAATTTGGAGATACCATGCTACCTATACTATACTTTAAGGCCATAATAAATAAACTTCATGTACTGATATAAAAACAAGCATATAGATATTGGAACAGAACCTAGAAATAAACCACAGTTTTATGGTCAATTAATATTTGACAAAGGAGGCAAGAACATAAAATGAGGTAAAGACAATCTATTCAATCAATGGTGCTGGGAAAATTGGATAAATGTATGCCAAAAAAATTGAAACTAGAACAACTCCTTACACCATGCACAATAATAAACTCAAAATGTATTAAACACTTAAATGTAAGTCGCAGAACCAAGAAGTCCAAGAAGAAAACATAGGCAGAATAATCTTGGACATTTCTCATAGCAATATTTTTTATAGTATATCTATCTCATTGGACAAAAGAAAAATTAAACAAATGAGACTACATCAAACTAAAAAGCTTTTGCACAGCAAAGGAAGCCATTAACAAAATTAAAAGAAAACCCACTAAAGGAAAGAAGTGCTCTTAAAATGATATATTTGATAAGGAGTTAAAATCCAAGATGTATAAAGAACTCAAGAGCAAATAAACAAAATCTAATTACAAAATGGACAAAGAGCATGAATAAACACTTCTCCAGAGAGGACATAGAGATGTGCAATATACTTATGAAAATATGCTCAATGTCATCAGAAAAATGCCAAATTAAAAACACAATGAGATATTGTTCACACCTGTCAGAATGAATATCATCAAGAAATCAACAAACAAGCAATGGAGAGGATGTGAAGAAAAGGGAAGGAACCCTCATGTACCGTTGGTGGGAATGCAGATTCGTGAAACCACTATGGTAAGTCAAAAAATTTAAATGGGTGCCCAGTGATTTGACTTTTGGGAATTTAACCAAAGAAACTCGAAACACTAATTTGAAAGGACATATGGGCCCTATGTTCATTGCAGCTTGATTTTCAATAGCTAAGATTTGGAAGAAGCCCATGTCCATCAGTAGGTGAGTGGATAAAAATATTGTGGTACATTTACACAATAAATACTACTCAGCCATAAAAAGGAAGAAAATCTTACCTTATGCAGTAGCATGGATGGAACTGGAAAGCATTAATGTAGGTGAAACAATCTAGCCACAAAAACATAGGTACCATATTATTCCATTCATATGTAAATCTAATAAATAAAATGACCTAGCAAATAAAATAGAAACGCACTCATAGAGAACAGACTGGCAGCTGTCAGAGTGGAGGGTCTCTGTGGGGGGACGGGGGTGCTTAGTGAAAAAGATGAAATGATTGAGAAAAAAAAAGCCACAGACAATATTATGATGATTGCCAGAGTGGCAAAAAGAGTCTGGACTTTGGGTGTTGAGAGTACAATGCAGTGTGGAGATGATGTGTTATAGAGTTTTACACTTATAACCTGTAAGGTTTTATTAACCAGTGTTACCCCAATAAATTCACTTTTAAAAAGAGGAAAAATAAATTAATTCAAAATGAATCAAAGACCTAAATATAAGACCTAAAACAGTATAATACATAGAAAATAACATAGAAACCAAACTTGTTGAACTTGTTCTTAGAATTGTTTTCATTGTATTTATCTTATCTTTTTAAAGTATTTATTTTTGCTAATTCAGATAGTAAATATATAGAAAACAATATATTTATGTGCATATTTTAAGAGCACTTCTTTAGCAATAATCCAATTGATCTTTCACTTCTTTCTTTTTAAATAGGAAGCAACAATTGAGAAATGGCCTCTATCAAACTCATTCCATTTGATTTTTTTCACAATTAGAGTCATAAGAGGTTTAGATAATGCCTAGCACATGTGTGCTTGACTGTAACTTAAGGTTTCTATAGTTCTCTGGTCATCACTTCACAGAAAACTGCCTCTCAGGAATCTAAAAAAAAAAAAAAAAGCCCTTAAGGAAGTTCAGTTCACTTCAAAAACACTCCACATATCCTATGCCATTGCTTTGTCAACTCATGGTCATCACACTTCATATTCCATTGCTTTATTATTTCGTGGTTATACTAGAGAAGATTTAAGCACAAAATGCATCGTTTTCAAATACAATGCTGAGGGAAACACCGAGCCATTCAATGTGTTGTAGTAGAAGAAAATGCCTTGACTTCTTGCTCACAGGGAAGACTTGTTCCCCTTTGAAGGACATATGACAAATTAAAAGCAAACATCTTTCTTTATGTTGAGCCCATTGAAATGGCTTTGCTATGGTTAATTTTGGTTAATTTTATTTTCTTGCAAAAATTATTTAATTATGAAAAATATTAAATCCAACTGATTTTGTTCTTCATGAAGATTTGAGATAAACCACCAACTCAAGCTCCTGAGAGTACCCTGCTTGTGAGCCAATGTGAAAGTGAACTTATATTTTTAATTTCAAAGAACAACAAAACACACATATAACCCAATTTGTTTAGCATTGAAAGAAAATATGCACCCCTACGTTCATTGCAGGGTGATTTATAATAGCCAAGATTTTGAAGCAGACCAAGTGTTCATCAGGAGATGAGTGGATAGGTACATTTCCACAATTGAATACTTGCCCATAAAAAAAAGATAGAATTGACAAGAACACTCTAGAATGAAGAAATTTCTACACTGTTGATTTCAATGATGTGGCCATATCTATATATCCTTCATTTATTTACTATCAAAATCAATATTTTATTTCTGGCTTTATAAAATTACCTCATTACTCTAAAGTTAATTGTGAATATTTTCCCCCCTTTTTTTCATAATGGAAAAGAAAATATATCCAGCATCAAATTACATGCAAAAAGATTTATTGTATTATCTCTTGGACACAACAGAGTGCTGGACTCTATGGCATGGAGAACAGAAGAGACAGACTTATGCTGGAAAGAAGTGAGTTTACATGAGTTATTTGAATATTATATAGATAACTAGAGGCCCGATGCATGAAATCCCTGCAGAAGTAGGCCTTCCTTCCCTTGGCTGCTGGCACTTGCTTCCCTTTGGCACCTGGGACCAGGGCTTCCCTCACAGCCCTGGCTTTGTCTGGAAGGTGGTCTGGAAAAATGTCTGGAAGGACGTCCTGATGGACGTCCAGTCTAATTAGCATATTATGCTATTATTATTATAGATACTTTGCAACTCAGCCTTAATTATTCCAACCTTTCTCTAATGACAGAAAATCTCAGCTATTAAAGGATATGTGGGAAGGAGGACATGGCCAACAATGGAGCATGTACTGATGGAGAGATTGAAACTCCAAGATGTTTAAATAATATTGTTGAAGGAAGGTAAAAGTAATTATATAAACACGGCCTTGGTTATTAGTTTAAAAGTATAAAAAGAGCCTGGCTGGCATGGCTCAGTGGTTGTGTCGACCTATGAACCTGGAGGTCTGGGTTTGATTCTTCGTCAGGGCACATGCCCAGGTTGTGCGCTCAATCCCTAGTATGGGGCATGCAGGAGGCAGCTGATCAATGATTCTCATCATTGATGTTTCTATCTCTCTATCCCTCTCTGAAATAAATAAAAATATATTATTTAAAAAACGTATAAAAAGGAACACATATTTAATTGCTCAAAACAAGATAATTTTGTTCCTTCCTACTAAATACCAACCACTCATTATTTCTCACACTATCATGGTGACTGAGGTAAGAATGGTTGAAATAAAAATCCAAACCAGTCAACCAATGAAGGGCAGGAAAAAAGACTTCATCACTTCCTAGGATCTATGTTTTTCTAAGGTAACCAGTGATTCTTGGTAAGTGCTGTGCTAACAAGAATGTTGCTGAGACAAGAAGTGATACACATAACATTTATTGTTTAAATCCATTAACTTATTATATCTAGGACTTTGGTTTTCCATTGACTTGTTGAGTCATTTTAGACATGTCAGTTTATAAAGTTTGGCCACAGATTTTTTATTTATAAAATTTGGGCATTGGTACAGACTGAAATTCCTTCAATCAACAAAACACTGTTTATATTCTTGCAATGGGCAGAGGACTCCTTATGACTTTGTATCTATAATAAAGGGGATCCTATATAATAAAACCCTAATATGCAAATCGACCGAACAGCAGAATGACTGGTCACTATGACATGCACTGACCACCAGGGGGCAGCTCCTGCATTGAGTGTCTGCCCCCTGGTGGTCAGTGAGCTCCCACAGGGGGAACGCTGCTCAGCCAGAAGCCAGGCTCACGGCTGGTGAATATAGCGGTGGTGGCAGGAGCCTCTCCCACCTTTGCTGCAGGCAGGCGGTAAGGAATGAGGGGTCCCAGACTGCAAGAGCCCCGGACTGTGAGAGGGATGTCTGCTTGCTGGCTTAGGCCCAAAGCCGGCAGATGGACATCCCTTGAGGGGTCCCAGACTGTGAGAGGGCAGAGGCTGATCTGAGGGACGCCCCCCCAGCCAGTGCACGAATGTCGTGCACCGGGCCTAGTACCTTCATAAAAGAATAAGTAGGAAGTAAACTGATAAAGACAGAATCATGGGCTTCTAATTGTGCAAGGCAGTGTGCTGAATGCTTTACACAGGGCATCAAAATTGATCTTACACAAGCTCTATTAAGTCAGTATAACTATCTACATTTAGAGAAGAAATTACTAAAAAATATGGCTGGGTCAGCATTTTAACAATGATGTTACAAAGCAGAAGAAAATAAATGAAATAATAGAGGTAGACAAGAATTCTGAGATGACAGAACAATGAGCAATTAATGAATATAGGAAAGTGTAGGATGCAAACACCAGAACTTTTCTAAGTTCCTTATTTGAGGTTGGAAATTAAATAGCTCAGAATGAATGATAGTAATTAGAATTCAGAAATTTATTCTAATTCTAAATACCTTTGCTCATTCAGCCCCAAACTTGGAATGCTCCGTTGGAATTAAAAATAACACTCGATACCATCATGTCTCATGCTATCTAGTGCTTCTTTGAATTAATTTTACTGAGAATCTAGAAACTGATGTTAGTCCTCATGATTTCCAACATGTCTGCTTTGTTCCTACTATCTTTTTCTAAATTAATAAAGTCCTCACTTTCACTTTGATCTCATCATGCTCATGCTACACTGGACTTTTTCTAGGCAGGAAACAGTCTGCTGATGCCATCATTTTACTACTTTGGAAAGTACCTCCAGTCATTTTTGGGTTCATATTTATTAAATTTTGTACCGATTTATAACATATAAAGATTTAACTGATATTCTTAAAAGAAACTGATGTGATCATCAAAATATTAAAAATATCACTTGAAGCTAAAAACATCACTGTCCAATATTTTCATTGAGTACATTTATTATAAAATACAATCAATTCTGTAATCTAATTGTGAACTTAAAATGCCATTTAATGTGAAATAAAGTTTAAACAATGGTTGTTTTAAAACCATTTGAGGAAAAATTAACTCGTTTTGGTTATATGAGCTAGAGATAGTGTTTTGAGAAGCACTTATCTTTTTTTAGTGTATATTTTTTATTGTGTTCAACAGCAATGCATGTTTTTCCTCAATTATTTGATGCATTTTGAATACCTGAAATAAAAACACTATGAAGTAGAAGAGAAAGTAGAGGCAAACAGAAAAAAAAAAGATAAAAATAATAAAACCTAAGGAAAAGTCTAATACATTTCCATTTAACCATGAATTCTTATTCTTTTATTACACATGGGTCAATGATTTTGCTCTGGTCTATATGAGAGTTAAGCATGTTTCTTTTACATAACTCAAAGTGCCTACAAATTAGAAGCCAGTCAATTCTTCAGAGAAGTAATATTGCTCCTGATACAAAGAACAGAGATAGCCTCTGAGAGCCTTTAGAGAAAAGGATCCAAGTTCCAGGTAATGTATTTAATCACATTCCCTTTTTCACTTTATTTTTATTTTTGACACCATTACAGATGTCCCTCAACCCTCTGCCTACCTCCACCCAGCCCCTGCTTACCCTTCACTCTGGCCATCACTACACTGTTTTCTGTGTCTCTTGGTTAAACATATATGCTCCTTGGCTAATCTCTTCACCTTATTTCATTACCTCCCCCTGCCCCCCGCCTTGCACTTCCCATCTAAAAGCAGTCAGTCTGCCCAGCAAAACTAAAAACCATCAACAAAGTGAAAAAAAAAGCCCACTGTATGGGAAAACATATTTCCCAATGATACATCTGATAAAGGGTTAATTTCCAAAATATAAAAAGAACTTATATAACTCTATACCAGAAATATAAACAATTCAATTTAAAAATGAGCAAAGAACCTGAATAGATACTTCTACAAAAAGGACTTAGAGATGGCCAATAGATATGAAAATAAAATGCTCAAAGTGACTGATTATCAGAGAGATGCAAATTAAAATCACAATGGAATATCCCATCATGCACACCAGCAGCTAATATCAATAAATCAAGACACAACAAGTGCTGGCCAGGATGTGGAGAAAAGGAAGCCTTCATGCACTGTTAGTCGGAATGCTTACTGATGCAGCTGCTGTGGAAAACAGTGGAATTTCCATTAAAAGTAAAAATGGAACTGCCTTTTGACTCGCTGATCCCAGTTCTGGGAATATATCCTAAGAATCCAAAACCAATTTTAAAGAATATATGCATCTCTATGTTCATAGCAGCATTATTTACAATAGCCAAGAGATGAAAACAGATATCCAAAAGTAGACAGACAAAAAAGCCGTGGGACATTTACACAGTGAAATACCACACAGCCATAAAAAAGGAACTCATACCTTTTGTGACATCATGGATGGACCTGGAGATTATTATGCTAAGTAAAATGTCAGTCAGAGAAAGACAAATACCATATGATCTCACTTATATGTGGAATCTAATGAACAAAATAAAATAACAAACAAAATAGGGAAAGAGGCATTGTACATGGAGAAGCATTTATCTTGATAAATTAGAATGACTGTCATGGCAGAGGTTTCCAGAATGTTTATCTTTGAATTGTTTTGTGAAAACAGAAATGAAATGAGCCCCTCCCCTCCAAAAGCCTAGAAGTAAGACCACCTCAGTATTAAACTGTAAAATTATTGTTTGATTCTGGAACTTGCAATTTGAAAGTATGTGGAGGAACAAAGTGGGGAGATAAACAGGATTATGACAGGAAGAAAATTAAATGTCAGGCAATACAACTAAACCTTATTATGAAACTTAATAAGCACTGGAGAGTCACAATGTCATTTGTATGTCAAAGGAACAGTGGAAGAAGCATAAATGAATGAATGAATGAATGCTTTTCATTCATTTAGGATTTTATTATTTAGCCACACCTTCTAATTGGGAACTTCTTTCCCATTATGGATAATATTGGTAGAAACCATTGCCCATATTATGCAATGAAAGCAATGCATGCAAAGATATCCTCCTTGGCTTGATCAAGCAGATTCACCAGTGGGGATGTGTATATGTGACAACCGATCCATGTTTCTCTCATTGTGTTTCTCTCTCCCACTCTCTTCTTTCACTCTCTCTCTTTTTCTCTCTCTTCCTTTCTTCCCCTCTCACTAAAATCAGTAAAACATCCTCAGGTGAGGCTTTTAAGAAAAAAACGAAGACAGAATTAGCTGTCAAATCCTAGATCTGCTCCTTCTATTGCTAAAGGATCGGTGGAAATGGCTACTAGTATGAATGGAAAACACAAAGAATGTTCTTCATCTTATATTTGGTACCCTAATTAGAGGTGCAAGTCTAATGGTGAACATTACACTTGCAATCTAGCATGTCCACAGTGGTGGGTGCAGTACCTTCGGCTTCTTGAGGAGACCATCTGGCCTGGTGAAGTTTACTGTAAGTACCCATGGCCTGTAAGACCCAGGAGCTGTTATGTAGCTGCTGAGAAATAGGCTTGCAGAGCTTGATGGAAATCCTGACAAATACTGTATTAGAAATCCTTGTGGAGAACAAATATCAGCTTAGCTGGAGCCTAGTCTTGGAGTCACAGCAGTAACTCCTCATCAATAGGCATCTGATTTATACTCTTCAGAACACTATCCTGGGATCATTGGATTTCAGCGCTTCTGCATAGTTACGTCTGCCTCAGGCACCTGAGGCAATCCCAGAACAGGGCATCTTCCCTTAGCTACAGGTTATTCTCCCCTTCTTCAAACCTTGTGCCACTGAGAGACCAGTGGAAAGCCTGTGCCTTCTGCACTGGGCTGCAACTCAGAAGGCCTGGGTCTCAGTGGCCCAGTTCTCCCCCTAGTTCTACCCCATTTGTAGCAGGTGATGGGTGATATATGCACAGTTGCATACACATCCATTTTCCTACCTTTAAAATGAAGTATTTGTGACCTGCCTGCTAGTTGTCTGCAGAGTAGTTTTATCTCCACCCATTTTTCTATCTTCCTTCAGTCGACTCTATTCTGTGATGTATGTAATACTTATATTAATTTTTGTGTTGTTTAAGCCATGCAGATTTATGAAATTAAGAATTCTGGTTGATTGAAGAGTTTTGAGCTGAGGACTGACCAAATTTGTATATAAGAAGTTTTGCAGTCAGGGTTGAACTGGGATAGCCTGGGACTGAGTCAGGTCTGTAAAGTCAGGACTTAGACAGTGGAATTGGGAAGAGAAAAAGAATGACGTTTGAATTGATTGTGTAACTAGTTTTTCCATATAAACTCTATTTGATTTTAAACTGGGAAATGTTCTTTATGGTCTATTATCAACCATTTCTTGCCATAGGTGAGGCACATGGTACTATATGTTGTACATTTAGGTGATCATGAAGATTTTTCACATGCTTGTTGGTTCACTAGATTACTGAAGAAGACACATTTTTAGTAGACAATTTGTGAAACCATGGCCTGAAATGTATGATATAAATAGTCATGGTGTCTCTATAATTTTAGGGGCTTAGGTTTAGGTTTCTATTTATTTTTATTTTATTTTAAATAAATTAATTATGATTACATTGGTTCATATAGATTTCAAGTGTACAATTCTATGATACATGAATATTTTGTTTTGTGTGCTCACCACCCAAAGTCAAATGTTCTTCCATCACCATATATTTGGCCCTCTTTACCCTGCATTACCCCCCACCAACCCTTCACTATGGTAATCACCATAATGTTGTTGGTGTCTATGAGATTCAGTTTATACCCCACATATGAATAAAATCATATGGTTTAGATTTTTCTGACTGACTTATTTTGCTTACTATAATATTCTCAAGCTCCATCCATTTTGTTTCAAATGGCAGGTTTCTGTTTGTGTGTGTAGAGTATGCACTAGTATCAAGTTGTAGGCATAGAAGAGTATAAAGGGAAAATAGCTTTCAAGGATACAAAAAATGTGACAAATAAATGATTCTGTTCTTAAGAAACAAGACAAAACCTTGGAGCCTGGAATATTTTTTCTATCAAGAAAATCCTTATATAATACTCTTTTTGACTTGGTGGAATATCTTTGTATACTAAGGAACATTCATTTTTCATGCTTTCAGGACACATGCTGACTATATGCAAAGTTTCTACAAACCAGTCTTTGTTACACAAAAAATAATGAACAAAAGTGAGATTCTCTTCAATGGGCACATTCAGGGTTATACACTACATCTCATAATAGACTACAACTCTTCTTCAAAGAAACCATATGCAAGCATACCTACATGAAAAGAGAAATTATGAGGAAAACTTATTTGTTTATCTATTACCTATCATGTTTTTTATAAAAATAATATATTTATTTGACATTTAAATGAAACACATTTTAATAATAAAAAGAGTAGTCCTATACTCACACTTCCATATTCCCAATCTCTCTGATTAAAGTCAACCACATTAAAAAAAAAGTCTGATTTGATCATACTTTTCTCTTTTTAAGTGGATCATGAAAAATGTCAGCATAGTAACTGTTTGTAGAAATTACAACAGTGTGATGATGGCAGAGGGGTGGAGGGGAAGGGGACATAGAGGAAATAAAAGATGAAAAAAATAAAAATAAATAAATAAATAATAAAAAATGTAAATAATTTATCTTAAACCAAAATGTTCTGCGTCCAAATTTGAGAAATGACAACCTACAAAAAACCTACAAAAGAGACTCAGTCCTGATTAGATTCCCTAAATTTTTGTGTAGTCCATATTATTAGAATAAGTTGTGTGTGTGTGTGTGTGTGTGTGTGTGTGTGTGTGACACATACACATATCAGATGTTTTCAGTGAACACCTGCACCATCTATAAACCATACATTATTCACTGTCTTACTTCTATGCCTTTGTTTATAATTTTATTCCCATTTGGGCATACTCATCTTTATTTTGCTAAGTGATCTCTTTCACTCAAGGTCCAAATCTGGTCCTTCTCTTCCATAGATTTATATTAGGCTCTATAGATAAACTATAAACTTTCCTTCCTCTATAATCTTTCAACAATAGAATTAATAACATCACATATTAATTATTATAATCACTTTAGGTACTCAATATTTAAGATATTTATACAGTATCTCTCTTATTACTTACTCTTTACAGTCTATGAATTATAGTGATCATATGCACAGATGAGGATACTGAGGCACAGATAGATTTTTTTTTTTTAAACTTTCTTTGGGTCACATGGCTTGGTGATTCCAGAGCTGAAATCAGCTTAACCAGAATTCAAAGTATGCAGTTGATACATTCAGTAACCCTTTGCTGATGCTAATTTACCTCAAGTTCTGTATTGCCTTTTCTACTATATTAAATTTACTGAAAATTCATACTCTGACTTACGATAAATTGTTTTATGTTTCTGAACTTCACAAATGTCTTCCAACCAGTGTTTTGAAGGCAGAGTATTCAACCAAATGATTAATGCATAGTAGGGAGTCCAAGAAATGTCTGTTGAAGGCATATTTATGTACACTAGTCAGGTCATTCCCTGAATGGTTAACATGCAAGACTAAGGCGGTGTTGAATCTAAGTTAAAATATCTGAGGAAAATTCAAATATTTTTTAGAGAAATGGTGGCACGAGAAATCCCCTTGGTCTCTTCTCTTGGTTTCAGAAATTTGAACAGCTATAAGTCACAAAGGATTGCTTGTTCTAAACAGAAATGAATCTAGGAGATCATCATAATGGGGGGGATGTCAAATAGGCTATTTGTTTTTTTTTTTTTTGTTTTGTAGTTCATAAATTTACTGGCAATATATTGAAGTTAACACATAATGTCAGTGATGGTACAATCTAGCACCTAGAATCTTCTAGAGCCTGTTCTGAGGATTTTATTATAAGCTTTTCCATTCTTTGTGATTTCTAGTTTCTGTGCATTGCTTTATTGAGCATAGGTTGATAAAATTTGACATATATTTTTAAAAAAGAGAAAATGTGTTCTAAAGGATCTATAAATAATATTCATTTGGTCTTTAAGAGGTTTTGTAGCATTTTAGGGTCTAAGAATAGGGAAAAAAATTCTTATACAACATAAACACATAGGAGCTAAAGGCCCTTTCAGCATAGAAAGTTTGTGATTAGTGGAATGTACAATTATAAACTCAATTGTTAAATCAAAACACATCCCAATCACCCTAACATGTCAGTTTTAATGGGCAATATATCACCCAAGAAGGCAAGTTCTTTGCTAACAACATTGAACCAAATAATCAACATTCAAAGAAGAGTCTATAAAATTGGAAATTCCATCAGCAAATTTCACAGTGGGCTACAATGTGTAGATTAATGGGAAGCATGTCATGTATTTTAATGTATGCCTCAATTGTTGAAATGCATGTGATGATTTGCTAAAGTATTTGGCCTGAGAAGTAAAAGATATAAAAGTCATGATTCCCTCTGAATTAATAAAGCATTTGGTCAGGCTGAATTGATAAATCACAAGCACAGAATAAAAGTACCATAACGGGATACATTTCCCCCAGGCATGTTGAGAATTCACACTGTAACTGGCAGTGCTCATTTTTCTTTTGAATTCCAAAATGAAATTTCTTTTCCTAAGTCCATTTCAGAACTACTTTCACCTCAAAAGGTTGTTGCAAAGAATGTTGCAGCTTTGGTTATTTTACATTGAAGCTGAAAAATACACCCAGAACAGAAACAATGACTAAATAAAGTAACTTTCACTTTGACTATTGGTATATGCATTATGGGAGCTGGATGAGGTGAAATGTTAAAGATTCATCGAGGTAGATTCACCATGTATTCAGGACAAGGAAATCCAAAAGGTCAAGGAAATTCACTTATTCTTGAGTAGCAGTCTTCAGAATGAAAATTCTCGATGCAATAATAATGTGCAATGCTAATTTTGTATAGTAAGATTACTCACAATTTGGAGGGGTGAACAAAAATGTTAATTATTAAACGCTGCCTTTTAGATGTAGGCATTTCCAGAAGGAAAAGTGCCTTAATTTTAAGTGAGGGATTAAAATTTTTGTTTGTTATTTTTATTTGTTTGTTTAAATATTTATTGTTGAAAATCTCACATATCCCCTTTTCCCCCCATTGACCTCTATTAGCCCGCCCCCACCCCGCACCCCAGGCCTTCACCACCCTATTGTCTGTGTCCATGGGTTATGCATATATGCATACAAATTCATTGGTTGATCTCTTCCCACTAGCCCACTCCCCTGCCTTCCCTCTGAGATTTGACAGTCTGTTCCATGTTTTTATGCCTCAGGATCTATTTTGTTCATCAGTTTATGTTGTTCATTAGATTTCACATTTGAGTGAGATCATGTGATACTTATATTTCTCTGACTGGCTCATTTCACTTAGCATAATGCTCTCTAGTTCCACCCATGCTGTTGCAAATGTGTCATAGTGACCTGTTGTTCCCCTGTTCGGTTAATTTGCATATTACCCTTTTATTATATAGGATATGCCTGTTCTTGTGCCAGTACCAGGCTGTTTTGAGTATAGTGGCTTTGTAGTATAGTGTATTCCTCCAACTTTGTTCTTTCTCAAGGTTGTTGCAGCTATTCAGTTTTTTTTTTTTCAATTCAATACAAATTTTTGGAGAGTTTGTTCTAGGTCTGTGAAATGTGCCATTGATATTTTAATAGGAATTGCATTGAATCCACAGATTGCTTTTGATAGTATTGAAATTTTAATGATGTTGATTCTACCAAGCAATGATCATGGTATACTCTTCCACTTGTTTATATATTCTTCTATCTCTTTTTTCAACAACCTGTAATTTTCTGATTACATGCCTTTTACTTCCTTGGTTCAGTTTATTTCTAAGCATCATAATATTTTTGTTGCCATGGTAAATGGAATTGCATTTTTAGTTTCTCTTTCTCAGAGTTCACTATGGGTGTGTAAAAATGCCATTGATTTCTGTACATTGTTTTTGTGTCCTGCTATAATGCCAAATTCATTTATTAAATCTAGTAGCTTTTTTATGGAGTCTTTAGGGTTTTCTATGTACAGTATCATATCATCTGCAAATAATGATAGTTTTATTTCCACCTTTCCAATTTGGATGCTTTTTATTTCTTCTTCTTGTCTAGTCGCTATGGCTAGCACTTCCAGTACTATGTCGAACAGGAGTGGTGATAGTGGGCATCCCTGTCTTGTTCCTGCTCTTAGGGGAAATGGTTTTAGTTTTTTCCCATTGAATATGATGTTGGCTGTAGGTTTGTCATATAATGCTTTTATTGTGTTGAGGTATGTTTCTTCTATTCCCACTTTGCTGAGAGTTTTTATTCTAAAAGGGGTGTTAGATTTTGTCTAATGCTTTCTCCTCATCAACTGATATGATCATGTGACTTTTGTCTTGCAATCTGTTTATGTGTTGTATCACATTTATTGATTTGCGGATATTGTACTAGCCTTGCATCCCTGGAATAAATCCTACTTGGTCTTTGTGTATGATTTTTTTAATGTATTGCTGGATCTGATTTGTTGACATTTTGTTAAGGATTTCAGCATCTATGTTCATCATGGGTATTAGCTTCTAATTCCCTTTCTTTGTCATGTCTTTATCTGATTTAGGAATTAGGATGTTGGTGGCCTCATAGAAAGAGTTTGGAAGTCTTCTTTTCTCTTGAAATTTTTGGAATATTTTGAGGCATATAGTTCTTAGTTCTTTAAAACTCCCCTGTGAAGCCATTCATACAAGGGCCTTTGTTTTCTAGGAGTTATTTTTTTTTAATCTTCAATTTCATAAGTAGTAATAGGCCAACTCAGGTTTTCTGATTCTTCCTGATTGAGTTTTGGAAGATTGAATTTTTCTAGGAAGATGTCCATTTGGTCAAGGTTGTCCGGTTTGTTAGACTAGAGTTGTTCATAGTATTTATTTTTTATTTTTTTTATTTTTACTTTTTTTTACAATTCTTTGTATTTCTGTGGGGTCAGTTGTAACTTAAACTTTTTCATTTCTGATTTTGCTTATTTAGGTCCTCTCTCTTTGTTTCTTGGTGAGTGTGGCTAGAGGTTCATCAGTCTTGTTTATCCTTTCTGAGAACCAACTTTTTGTTTTGTTGATCTTTTGTATTTGTGTGTGTGTGTGTGTATGTCATTTATTTCCCCTCTGATCTTTATTATTTCCTTCATTCTACTTACCTGGTCTTTTCTTGTTGTTCTCTTTCTAATTCTTTAAGTTGTAGGGTTAGCTAACTTATTACCAGTTTTTCTTGTTTTTTTAACGTAGGCTTGTAGTGCTATGAACTTCCCTCTCAGGACGGCTTTCACTGTGTCCCACTGATATTGAATTGTTGTGTGTTCTTTTTCATTTGTTTCCAGGATGTTTTTCATTTCTTCTTTGATCTCTTTGGTAACCCAATCTTTGTTTAATAGCATCCTATTTAGGCTCCATGTTTTTCATTGTTTTTGAGTGTTTTTATTGAAGCTCATTTCTAATGTCATGCCATTATGGTCTGAGAAGATGCTTGATATGATTTCAATCTTCTTGAATTTATAGAGATTTATCTTGTGTCTTAACATGCTTTATATTTGAAAATGTCCCATGTGCACTAGAGATCCCTTGTAGGTCACTTTCTGTTTCTCTCATGCAGCCCATAAGCATCTTTCTTTGTCATTAACATTTGTCATTTTAATTATGATGTGTGTTGGTGTGGGATTTTTGGGTTCATCTTGTTTGGGATTCTCTGCTTGTGTGAATTTTTTCTTCCCCTAGTCAGGAAAGTTTTCTCATTATTTCTTCAAAGAGGTTTTCTATTCCTTGCTCAGCTTCCTCTCCTTCTGACATTACTATTATATAGTTGTTGCTTCATTTTATGTTGTCCCTATGCTCCCTTAAACTCTTCTCCTGCTTTAATTTTTCCCCAATTACTATTCAGATTGGGTGGTGTGTGTGTGTGTGTGTGTGTGTGTGTGTTTTTTAATTCCCAGTTAAATGTTTGAGCATCTTTATAACCATTACTCTGAATTCTTTATCAGACAAATTACTTGCCTCCATTTAATTTAGTTAATTTTCTGTTGATTATTCCTTTTCTTTCTTTTGGGATTTGTTTCTTTGTTTCCCCATTTTTGCTTTCCCTTTGTATTTGTTTCTGTGTAATGTGAGTTGTTGTGTCTTTCTGTCCAGGGGCTCCCTGCTTGAGGTCTTAGTGGTTGAAGCCTGTAGAAGTCCAGTGGTCTGGGACTCCTTAGTCTAGAGTCTGGGTCTGCCTTGACTCTCATACCTTTATTGTCTCTGCTTTGAGTTGTACTCTGTTCCCCCACAGATCTGGTCACTCAGTTGCCTGCTTCAGGTGTTCAGTGTTGGTGGGGATGCCTGCATAGTTCCTCTGGTGCGCAACTCTCTGTGATGCCTCAGATCCCTCAAGCATGCAACTCACTGTGTGGCTCTAGCATCTGTGGCAGGGTGGCTCATGAGGTTCCTCTGGTGTGCATTCACTGTGAAATTTCTGGGGGCCCAGGTGGGGTGGCATGGAAGGTCCCTCTGGCATGCACTCAGTACAGGGTCCCAGAGCCCAGGCAAGGAGTCATACAAGGTCCCTCTAGTGTGCACTCACAGTGCACCTGAAGTTATTATTGATATGTACCAATTGATTACCATTTTATTCTTTATAGCTACATTCCTCTATTTATTTTTCTCATTCTTCTTAAAGAAGGTTCTTTAACAACTCCTTTAGTGGTTTTTGTTTGTTTGTTTGTTTGTGTGCTTTGTGTGTGTGTGTGTGTGTGTGTGTGTGTGTGTGTGTGTGTCTGGGAAGCTCTTAATTCTCCTTTAATTGTAAAGGGTAGCCTTGTTGGGTAGACTAGTTTGGTTCTAGGTCCTTGCTTTTCATTACTGTGAATATTTCATGCCAATTTGTCCTGACCTTAAGTGTTTCTGTTAAGAAATCAGCAGAAGGGTGAGAGGAAATGGCAGCAGTGTTGTGCACCTCCTCCTAGGGCCAGGCTAGAAAAGAAAATAAATTGGAAAACATCCACCCTGAGTTAACAAATTAGACACAGCTGAGAAGACAATTTTCATTTTTCAACAAAACAGAGGACACCTAGAGAATGCCACTTGCCAGCCATAACCTGCATGGAACATCATCATGCCTGGACAGTTAGTGGCACAGTATCTCCCAGCAGGCTCCCATACATCTGCAAGGATCATGCAAAAGCAGAGTGAGCTCCCTCACCAGGCCTACTCACCAGCCCACTGGTACCCAGCATCCTAGGATCCCGCTTCAAGACCCTGCAGTGAGTGCAAGCCAGGGTGAACCCTGTGCCTAACCCCCACCCCAGACCTCAGAACCATGCTGCTAGCCTGACCAGGAGCCACCCAGTGCCTGTTCCACCCTCATCCCTGGTACCTGCTGTCTGGGTGATCCGGAGCAACCCAGAGCATGACCCAGTCTGAGCCATGAGGGAGCTCTGATTATGCAATCCAGAGCAACCCACACCTGCCCCACCCCAGCCCCAGGGACAGTCCTGCTAGGGTTATAAAGAGCAACCCAATGTGCACCTCACCCCAGGCAACAGGGGAGTGTGGACTGAGTGACTCAGGGCATCTCACCCCTGCTCCACACTGAGAAGGGGTGAACTGGAGCAACTGAGTACATGTCTCACTCCAGGTTACAAGAAAGCTGGGACTGTGTGAAACATAGAAACCTGTGCTCATTCCACCCAAAGCCCAGGGTCTTGCTGCAGGGGAAACTTGGAGTAACCCAGGACGCTCCTTACTCAGGCCACAGGGGAGCTCTGACTATGTGACCCAGAGCAACCTGCATCTACTTCTCTCCAACCCTGGAACAGTCCTGTAGGGACTACTTGGAGCAACCCAGCACAGGCATCATTCTGGGCCATAAAAAAAAACACTGCTGTGATGACCTGGAACAAGCCAGTGTGCCCAGCCAGGGGCCACAGGACCATGCTACAAGTGTGCTGCTAAAGGGACTTCGGGTGTCACCCTGCCACAGGTGCGAGGCTGCACAGAGAATTGGTTGCCAGAGGGCTCTGGATCTTCACAGGAAGTTGCACATCAGAGAAACTGTGCACATGTTTCCACCACCCCAAGCATCTGAAGCAGACAACTAAGGGACCAGATACATGGGCGAAGGGGATACAACTCAGAAAAGAGACAAAAAAAAGGCATGAAACTGAAGGCAGACCCAGCCTCTGGGCTAAGAAGTCCCAGACTATTGCCCTTATAGGATCTTAAACCTCTCAAACCCCAAGGATGGTGCCCAGGGCCAAAAAGAGATAGCAAAAATGGAGAGACAAAGAAACAACCCCAAAGGAAAGAAAAGGAGGAATTGCCAGAAATGGAACTAAACAAAACAGAGGCATGCAATATGTCAGAAAAAAGTTCAGAATAAGGGTCATAGAGTTCATAAATCAGATGGATGAGAAAATGAACAACATGTGTGAGAATCAAGGAAAAATAAAAAATAATATTGCTACAATAAAAACATAATGGAAGGTTTCAACAGTAGACTAGAAGGAGCAGAGGACCAAATTAGTGAGTTAGAAAATAGGGCAGAGAAACACACCCAATCTGAGCAGCAATTGGAGAAAAAAAAATAAAAATAAAAAGCAGGAGGAGATCCAAAGGGATATTTGGGACAACATGAGACAAAGTAACATTTGTATAATAGGGGTGCCAGAAGGACAAGAAGAGTAGCAATAATTATAAAACCTATTTGAAGAAATGATGACAGAAAACTTCCCTGATTTGGGGAAGAAAAAGTCACACAAAGTCCCAAAGAAGATGAACCCCAAAAGACCCACAACCTAGATATGTCATAATTACAATGGCAAATGTTAATGACAAAGAGAGAATTTTAAAGGCTGCAAGAGAGAGACAGAGAGTTACCTACAAAGGATCTCCTATTAGATTATCAAATGATTTATCAACAGAAACATATCAGGCCAAAAGGGAATAGAATTAAATATACAAAGTGATACAAAGCAAGGGAATAAATCCAAGAATATTTTATCCAGCAAGGCTATCATTCAAAATCAAAGGGGAAATCAGGAGCTTCACAGACAAAAAAAAAAAAAAAAAGTCTAAGGGAGTTTATCACTACCAAGCCAGCAATGCAAGAAATGCTAATGGGATTCTTGCAAAGAGAAGAAATAGAAAGGGAAGAAGGAACATAGGCATAAAGAATAAAAATGGCTACAAAAATACCTATTAATAATAACTTTAAAATTAAATGGACAAAATGCTCCAATCAAAAGACATAGAGTACTGGAGAGCATTATGCTAAGTGAAATAAGCCAGGCAGAGAAAGATAAATATTACATGATCTCACTCATTTATGGAAAATAATGAACAACATAAACTGATGAACAAAAACAGATCCAGAGACAGAGAAACATCAATCAGACCATTAAACCTCAGAGGGAAGGTAAGGGAGGGTGGGGGTAAAGGGGAGAGATTAACCAAAGGACTTGTATGCATGCATATAAGCTTAACCAATGGACACAGACAACAGGGGGGTAAGGGCATGAATGAGGGATTGGGAAGGTAATGAGGGAATAAGGACACATGTAATACCTTAATTAATAAAGAAAATTAAAAAAAAACACAAAAGACATAGAGTGGCTTAATGGATAAGAAAACACAACCCATATATATGCTGTCTACAAGAGACCCATCTCAGAACAAGGGACTCACACAATCTGAAAATGAAAGGATGGAAAAATATTTTTCAGGCAAATGGAAATTTAAAAAAAAAAAAAAACTGAGAAAGCAATAGTTATATCTGACAAAATAGACCTCAAAGTGAAGGCCATAACAATAGCTAAGGAAGGCCACTTAATAACATTATAGGGATTGATGCAACGAGGATATAATCCTGGTAAACATATATGCACCCAATGCAGGAGCAGCCAAATACATAAAAAACTTCTGGAAGATATCAAGGAGAGATAGATAGCAATACACTCATAGTAGGGGATTTTAATAGCCCATTTATATCACTGGATAAATCCTCTAGACAAAAAAATGAGCAAAGTGACAGCAATACTAAATGACTCACCAAATCAGGTGGACTTGATTGACATCTTCAGAACATTTCACCCCAAAGCTATAGAATAGACATTCTTCTGAAGTGCATATGGAACATTCACAAAGATAGATCACATATTGGGACACAAGCAAAGTCTCTTCAAATTCAAGAAGATTGAAATCATATCAAACATATTCTCAGATCACAATGGCATATTATAAACAAACTACAATAAAAACAATCATAAAAATTCAAACACTTGGAGACTAAATAGCATGTTATTAAACAATGAATGGGTTACCAAAGAGATCAAAGATGAAATAAAAAACACACACAAAACATCCTGGAAACAAATGACAATAAAAACACAACAATCCAAAATATATGGGACACAGTGAAAGCAGTCTTGAGAGGGAAGTCCATAGCATTACAGGCCTACCTCAAAAAATAAGAAAAAAACTGGCAATAACTTATCTAACTCTACAATGTAAAGAATTAGAAAGAGAGCAACAAGAAAAGCCCAGAGTGAGCAGAAGGAAGGAAATAATAAAGATCAGAGTGGAAAATAAATGACATAGAGACCAAAAAAAAAAAAATAAAAATACAAAAGATCAATAAAATCAAGAGCTGTTTTTTTGAAAGGATAAACAAGATTGATGAACTGATGACCAGGCTCACCAAGAAGCAAAGAGAGAGGACCCAAATAAACAAATCAGAACTGAAAGAGGCAAAATAACAACAAACCCCACAGAAATACAAAGGATTTTTAAAAATACTATGAACAACTCTATTCCAACAAATTGGTCAACCTGGAAAAAATGGACATATTCCTAGAAAAATACTACCTTCCAAATCTCAATCAGGAAGAATAAAAAAAAATCTGAATTGGCCAATAACAATGGAGGAAATTGAAGCAGTAAACAAAAAACTTCCAGCAAACAAAAGGCCTGGGCCAGCGGGCATCACAGGGGAGTTTTACCAAACATTCAAAGAACTAAAACCTACCCTCCTCAGACTATTCCAAAAGATTCAAGAAGAAGGAACACTTCCAAGCTCTTTCTATGAAGCCAGTATTACCTAACCCCAAAACCAGATAAAGACACTATAGAAAAAGAGAATTACAGGACAATATCTCTGATACACATAGATAATAAAATCCTCAACAAAATCTGACTAAATTGGTTCTAGCAGTGCATTAGAAAGATCATAAATCATGACCAAGTGGGATTTCTTCAGGGGATGCAAGAATGGTACAATATACACAAATCAATAAATGTGATACACCACATAAACAAATTAAGAGATAAAAATCACATAATCCCATCAATTAATGCAGAAAAAGCATTTGACAAAATCCAACACCCTTTCTTAAAATTCTCAGCAAAGTGGGAATAGAGGGATCATACCTCAACATAATAAGAGCCTTATATGACAAACCGACAGCCAACATCATACTCAATGAGCAAAAATTTAAACCATTTCCCATAAGAACAGGAACACGACAGGGATGCCCACTCTCGCCACTCTTATTTGACATAGTACTGGAAGTGCTAGCCATTGTGGTCAGACAGGAAGAAGGAATAAAAGCCATCCAAATTGAAAAGAAGTAAAACTGTCATTATTCACAGATGACATGATATTGTATATAGAATATCCTAAAGACTCCATCAAAACTACTAGATTTAATAAATGAATTCAGCAATGTGGCAGGATAAAAAATTAATACCCAGAAATCTATATATTTTATACACCAATAATTAACTCACAGAAAGAGAAACAAACAAACAAAAAATCCCATTTACCATTCCACCAAAAAAAATTAAGCCACCTAGGAATAAACTTAACTAAAGAGGTAAAAGACCTGTACTCAGAAAACTACAGGACATTGAAAAAAGAGATAGAGGAAGTCATAAACAAATGGAAGAATATACCATGCTCCTGTATTGGTAGAATCAACATCATTAAAATGTCCATACTACCCAAAACAATCTATAGATTTAATGCAATCCCCATTGAAATACCAACAGCATATTTCACAGACCGAGAACAAACTCTCCAAAAATTCATATGGAATAAAAGAAGACCCGGATAGACACAGCAATCCTGAGAAAGAAGAACAAAGTAGGTGGGATCTCAATACCAGATATCAAGCTGTATTACAAAACCACTGTTTTCAAAATTGCCAGCTACTGGCACAAGAACAGACATATATACCAATAGAACAAAACAGAGAACCCAGAAATCAACTCAAGTCATTATGCTCAATTAATATTTGACAAAGGAGGCAAGAACATACAATGGTGTTGGGAAAATTCGACAGATATATGCAAAAAAAAATGAAAATAGACCACCAACTTACACCATAAACCAAAAATAAACTCAAGATGGATAAAGAACTTAAATGTAAGACAGGAAACCATAAAAATCTTAGATGAATCCATAGGTAGCAAAATAGCAGACATATATCATAGCAATATCTTTACCTATACAGTTCCTAGGGTGGTGGAAACTAAGGAGAAAATAAGCAAATGGGACTACATCAAAATAAAAAGCTTCTGCACAGCAAAAGAAACCATCAACAAAACAACAAGAAATCCCACTGCATGAGAGAACATATTTGCCAACGTTATATCCAAGAAGGGCCGAACCTCCAAAATTTATAGGGAACTCATATATCTTAACAAAAGGAAGATAATCCACCTTAACTGGTTTGGCTCAGTGGGTAGAGTGTCAGCTGGGGACTGAAGGGTCCCAGGTTCAATTCCAGTCAAGGGCATTTACCTTGGTTGTGGGCACATCCCCAGTAGGGAGTGTGCAGGAGGCAGATGATTGATGTTTCTCTCTCATTGATGTTTCTAACTCTCTATCCCTCTCCCTTCCTCTCTGTAAAAAATCAATAAAATATATTTATAAAAAAAAGGAAGATAATCCAATCAAAAAATGGACAAAGGACTTAAATAGACACTTTTCAAAGTGGACATAAGAAAGTGAAGAGCATATGAAAACATGTTCAAAGCCACTAATCATCAGAGAGATATCAATCAAAATGACAATTAGATACTATCTCATACCTGTCAGAATGGCTGTCATCAACAAATCTACAAATGACAAGTGCTGGTGAGGATGTGGAGAAAAGGAACCCTCTTACACTGCTGGTGGGATTGCAGGCTGGTGCGTTCACTGTGGAAAAGAGTATGGAGTTTCCTCAAAAAATTAAAAATGGAAGTCTTATTTGACCCAGTAATCTCACATCTAGGAATATATCCCAAGAAATCAGAAACACCAGTGATAAAGGATTTATGCACCTCTATGTTCATAACAGCATAATTTACAATAGAGAAGATTTGGAAACAGCCTAAGTGCCCATCAGCAGATGAGTGGATTAAAAAGCCATGGTACATCTACACAATGAAATGCTGCACTGCTATAAAAAAAGAAAGAACTCTTACCATTTGTAACAGCATGGATGGATCTGGAGAGCATTATATTAAGCGAAATTAGCCAGGTGTAGAAAGTTTAATATCACATGATCTCACTCATTTGTGGAATATAATGAACAAACTGATGAACAAAAATAGATCCAGAGACAGAGAAGCACTGAACAAATGGTCAAACCTCAGAGAGAAGGCGGGGAGGGGAGTGAGAAACTAACCAAAGGACTTGTATGCATGCATATAAGAATAACCAATGAACACAGACACTAGGGTGGTTAGGGCATGTGCTGAGGGGTGGGGGTGGCCACAGAGAGGTCAGTTGGGGGGGAAAACGGAGACTTATGTAATATTATATGTAAGACTTTCAACAATAAAGAATTTTTTAAAAAAGTTAATAGACATAAAAACCCAGGATAAATATAGATATATATCATTTTGCTAATTGGAAATATTTTAAAGATGGCAATTGTACTCAGATTAGTCTACAGATTTAATGAAATTCTAACTAATTACTAAAGGGCATTTTTAGTTGAAACTTGACTACTGATCCTTAGTTCATTTGGAAAAGTAAGGAATATTCAAGATAATTATAAATAAGATAAAAGATGAGGAAGAAGAGAAAGAAGAAGTGAGTCACCTTTACAAATAATGTCTGTAAAGCTAAAAATATAAAGTAATAAAAAGGTAGGGTCAGAAATTTGATAAGGATATAATCAGAACTCATGTAAATATGTGGTGTGGACAAAAAGGGACCACATGCTAACCTGACTAGCTCAGGAAAGACCTGCATAGCAGCCTTGCAAACTCAGAGACCTAAAGTAACCACAAAGGATGGTCTGAAATTAAAACCTTTTAATTAAAAAGTAGTCTATGGTGAGTAGTCTTGTTCTAGGATGGTATCTTTCCTGACAAAGATCAACTTTGATCTTAACTGAGAATGTTGTCTTTTTGCATCTGTATAACATACCTTTGGAATGTCAGGTTTACTTGTAACTTCCCTTTTCTAGACCCATCAGGGCACACCAATGCACCATGGCTCCAGAGTGGCAAGGCAGAAACCACAAATTCCCTCTTTGTTAGTTTTATCATGCTAATTGTTGACTGTTTACTGTCCTGCACCCACCTATGTAAAAGAAATATGTGTCTATTGTTTTGCTTTTTATCCAATCCCAGAGTTTTCCTCCCTTTTGCATTCTCCCACCTTCCTAGTCTATCACCATTGGATTTCATGTAGCCCACTTACATCTCCACCTTTGATGATAATTTATATTAATAGGCGAAAAACCACCTTCTCTGGAGCATTGACTCAGTGCATTGAGATTCTGTTTCCCAACAATTGTCCACAGTTTGGTTCAAATAAACTCATAAAAATTATTAAAAAAAAAAGAAATCAGCTGGAATCCTTATGGGAACTCTCTTGTAGGTAACTAACTGTCTTTCTCTTGCTGCTTTTAAGATTCTCTCTTTATCTTTAACCTCTGTCATTTTAATTATGTTGTGTCTTGGTGTGGGCCTTTTAGATTCCTCTTGTTTGGGACTCTCTGTGCTTACTGGACTTGTGTGTCTTTTTCCTTCAGCAGGTTAGATAAAATTTTAGCCATTATTTCTTCAAACATGTTCTTGACCCCTTGCTCTCTCTCTTCTTCTTCTGAAATCCATATGATGCTGATATTGTTACACTTGATGTTCCCCCAGAGGTCCCTTAGACTTTCCTCATTTTGAAGAAATACGTTTGTGTTTTGTTTTTTGTTTTTAACTGCTCTGTTTGGGTGTTTTCTATTATCTTATCCTTTAAATTCCTGATCTGAGCCTGTTTCTTATAATCTGCTGTTGATACCTTCCAGGCTATTATTCATATCAGATATTGCTGATTTTTTTATGGTTTATATGTCCTTTTTCATGCTATGTCTTTGTTTAAGTTCCCACTGAGATAACCTATTCTTCCCCTCAGCTTCTTGAACACTCTTATAACCATTTTTTGAACTCTGCATTTTTTATCTTGTTTGCTTCCATTTCCTTTAAATATTTTTTTTTCTGGGAATTTCTCTTGTTTTTTTATTTGGAGCACATTTCTTTTTTATTTTTCTTCTTCTTTAATATATTTTTATTGTTTTTAGAGATGAAGGGAGATGGAGAGAGATAGAAACATCAATGATGAGAGAGAATCATTGATTGGCTGCCTCCTGTATGCTCCCCACTGGGGATTGAGCCAGCAACCCAGGTATGTACCCTGACCAGGAACCAAACTGTGATCCACTGGCTCATAGACCAACGCTCAACCACTGAGCCATGCTGGCCAGGCTGGAGCACATTTCTTTGTCTCCCCATTTTGTCTGCCTTCCTGTATTTGTCATTCTGTATTAGGTAGATCTGCTGTGACTCTTGAACTTGTTATGGTGGTTTTGTGTAGTAGGTATCCTATGGGGTTCAGTAGCACAGAGTCCCTGATTACAATGGCAAGGTGCTTAATGAGTGCTCCTTTTGTGGGTTGTGTACAACCTCCTGTTGCAGTTGAGTCTCAAATAATGTTTGCCCATTTGTGGGAGGTGTTAACTGTAAAGATAGATCTCAATAACAGTGTATGAACCACTGTGCAGGGCCTGTCCCCCATGATGAAGTTGTTTCTAGCAAGATCTGTCACCAGCTGTAATCTCCCTTTGGGTGAGCCTCTTGTGTGGTTAGTTTGGTTGAGCTCTGATGTGTTCTGAATCCCTCCACTGGTCGTGTTTGTTCTAGGTCCATCTGAGTTGGTTTTCAGTGCAGGTTGATGTCAGACACTGCCTGTAACCAGCCTTGGGTTACCTGGATAGAGCTACCATACAATTCATTGTTTGTGGCCTCTATTGGGCCTGGGTATGCATGGGAGAGGCCAAGTTGTATACAATGGTCAGCTCTGAGCCTGGGGGAGAACAGTAATGGTTCCAAGCCACCCTTAACTTGCCTCCTGTTATCTGTACACCACTACCTCCTGACTTTGTCTGGTCTTCCACAAGAGCCTTCTGTACAAAGACTGTATCACGGTCCCAGGCTGGCCACAACCCTCAGACCCTTCCAAAAGATGCAAACTTGGTGCTTTAGGCTTACCAGGGTCTGGAGGAGAGGTCTAGTAGGTCTGTTGCATAGTCAAGCACTCAATGGGGTAAAGTGGCCCCTATTCCAGAGTCATACTACTCAGTCTTGGCCTGAGTCTCTAACCCTAGCCCCAGCAGAAGGAATATACCACTGATTCAGGTGGGATGAAGTCAGCCAGGCCCTCTGCAAGAACAAGCTCAGCAATTTGGGGCCTCTGGGAGTTAGAGGGACAGGTCAAATGACTCTTCTGCTATGGCACCAGCTGACCTCACAAGGCCAATAAGAATGCCATCCTTGCATCAGAACCACAAAACTCAGCATCCATTTGAGTCCCAGACAAGAACCTCCCAGGGAACCATACTTCAAAGATCTCAGGTCTGCACAGCACTCATATCTACATGAGGGATTGATACTGGTAGGATGGGGCCACAAGTTGTGGGAAGGACAGGTCCAATGAGTCTCCTGTTTGGGGAGTGCTGCCAGCTGAGCATCCAGGGAGGGCAAAAGTGGCCCCTCTGCCTGGCTGTGCTGCACAACCCAGCACTTATCTGAGTCCTAGATAAGAGCTTCCAGAGAGATGATCTCTGTGCAGTGCTCTGATCCCCCACTGGACCATGTTCAGAAGAGCGAAACAATCAGTAGTGGAAGGACAGGCCAAGTGATTGATTAGATGAAGGTGGTGGGGGGCAATGGCTGTGCAAGCTAGGTGGGGAAGAATGGCCCCCATCTCAAAGCTACACAGCACGATTGGTATCTGAGTATCTGCCAAGAGTTTCAACAGAAAAAGAGCACCTCAAAGATCTCTGTTGGGTGCAGCCAGCAGACCTTTTTGTATTTCACAAGTTTGGTAGGGTGATGTTGCCAGGAGTTAGAGGACCAGATTGTATAATCCCAAGGCTCGTGCTCTGACAATAAAAGTGCTCAACCCTGGAAAATTACATCTGGGTTTTGGGTAGAATCCCTTTTCTCCTAGGTGGACTGAATCCCCACTGATTTTCACAGCCAGAAGCTATGTAGGCTCCTCTTCCTGGCTCTAGTGCCTTGGGTTGGGGATCCCTGCATGGTGTTGAGAGCTCACACTTCTAGGGTGGTAATTTTGAAGTAGAGACTGGTTAATAATATTATATAGGTTTATAATTCTATAATACATAATCTGTATTCCAGTGTGCCCACCAGGCAAAGTCAAATTTTCTTCTGTCACCATATATTTGACCTACTTTACCCTTTGTTACACTCAGCCCCTTCCCTCTGGTAACCACCATATTGTTGTTTGCGCCTATGAGTTTTGTTTGTTTGTTTTTCTATTTTGTAGTCACTGTGGAAAACAGTATGCAGGCTCCTCAAAAATTAGGAATAGAGTTAGCATATTACCCAGCAGCTCCTCTTCTGGTTATCTACCCAGAAAATTTGAAAATACTTATTTGCAAAGATATATGTGCCCCTGTGTTTATTACAGCATTATTCACAATGGCCATGGAAACAACTGAAGTGCCCTTCACTAAGTGACTGGATAAAAGAGAAGGAATACATATACACAAAGGAATGCTACTCAGGCATAAAGAATGATGAAATACCATCTTCAATAACATGAATGGATCTTGAGGATATCATGCTAAGCTAAATAAATCAGATGGAAAATTTAAGAACCATATGATTTCACTCATATGTGAGATATAAAATTGAAAGCAAAACATGAACAAGTGTGACAAACAAACAAACAAAAAGCCACAGACAGCAGTACTGTGATTACAAGAGGAAAGGTAAGTTGGGGGGAGGTAGAAAAGTGAGAAAGAGGTCAGATATATGGTAACAGAAGACGACTTTGAGTGGTCAACATGCTGTATACCAATGATGCATTATAGAAGTGAAACCTATATACATACTTTTCTTAATCAATACCATCCCAATAAATGTAATACATTTCAAAAAAAAAGAATTAAATAAGTAATTTAACACCAATACTTATTTCAAAGACTTTTTAAAGTAAGCTGTATCTTTTGGTATAAAACAATAATTTGTCATGTCATATTTCTTTATAAACATGTCCATAATAGGGCATAAGCATTTAATTAATACTGTTTGTTATCTTTAAATTTAGATGCCAGAAATAACTAGAAAGTGGGTTTTATTAAAAAGATAAAAAACTATTTATTTTCTTACTGTCTTTTATGACAAATTTATATATGCACTTGATAAATTACAGCAAAAGGGAAAATATGCATCTTTGATAGTGTTATAAGAACAAGTGTAATTCACTACATATTTATTAAGAAATTCTTTATATTTTCTTATTTCTTCTGCAATACTAATATGGCTTTGTGTTTGTAAAGCTCTTGTTAATGGAACATACTTAAACAGGAAAAGTTCATTCACTTGTGATATTCACCTGGATCTAAGCAACACAATGTATAATGCAAAGTCCATTAGTTTGGACTTGGGGGAATTCGATTTTGGTGGGAAAGTGTATAAATATTCCTGTTAATGAGGAAGTTGACCAGAAAGCCATTGTCAGTGTGGTACTATTTAATATCACCTCATCTGCTTTTGTAGCTTCCAATCACAGAACAAAATCTAAATAGTTCACTCATATAAAGATTTATTGGTGATAATTATGGTATGGTAGCTGTTATTTTATGGCTTAAAAATAACCGATTCTTTAAAAACACAGCTTTTTACAGACATTTATAGAAGCATAGAACCATAGAATGTCAGGAGAGAACAATGTGTTCTGAAATAATAAGTAATGAATCCTTTTGATTACAGCTTTGAAAGAAGTTAGAACCTATCCTCAAATATAAGATGGTTATGACCATGCATTCAAATATCTTCCTGTTGACTCTGCCAAAAGGGGATGTAATTTGCTAGCTCAAAATCAAATAGTCATCATGAACAAATAGAAATTGAAATTAAAAAAATATATAATTTACATTAGCACCCCAAAATATATAATGTTTATAATAAATATAACAATGTATGTACAATATATAATGAAAAGTATAAAACATCAAAAATATTAAAAAACTAAATAATGCTTCATGTATATGGATAGGAAGACTGAATATTCTCAAGATTTCAATTTTCAAACTTAATTTATAAATTCCATGCAATCTCAATCAAAATTCCAGAGACTTAACTTGTGGATTTTGACAAACTTATCCTGAAGCTTATACAGAAAGAAAAAAAAAACAAATAAACAAATCAATATTGACATAGAATAACAAAATGGAGGACTCACTTTACCTTACTTTAAGACTTTCTTTAAAGCTACATATCAAGACAATGTGGTATTTTAAAAAAGGAAAAGACAAATAGCCCAATAACATACAATAGAGAACCTGAAATCCTATCTAATAAAAGAGTAATATGCAAACTGACCATCCCTCCAACACACAAGATGGCTGCCCCCATGTGGTCAAAGATGGCTGCCCCCATGTGGACACAAGATGGCCACCACAAGATGGCCATCAAGGGAGGGCAATTGGGAGGGACCAGGCCTGCAAGGGAGGGCAGTTAGGGGTGACCAAGCTGGCAGAGGAGGGAAGTTGGGGGTGACCAGGCCTTCAGGGAAGGGCAGTTGGGGGGGACCCAAGCCTGCAGGGGAGAGCAGTTGGGGGGGGGATCAGGCCTGCAGGGGAGGGCAGTTAGGGGTGACCAGGCCTGCAGGGGAGGGCAGTTAGGGGCAATCAGGCTGGCAGGGGAGCAGTTAGGCATCAATCAGGCTGGCAGGGGAGTGGTTGCAGTGGCTCTCTCCCTTTATAATGCCGTGGCCCTTTAATACAGTTCCTCATTTTGTGGTGACCCCCAACTATAAAATTATTTTCATTGCTACTTCATAACTGTAATTTTGTTACTGTTAATGAATCATAATGTAAATATCTGTGTTTTCCGATGGTCTTAGGCTCTATGGCAGCGGTTTTCAACCTCTGGGTAGCGACCCACAGGTTGAGAACTGCTAATTATTTTTATGGCTCAATATATGATTGAGCCATAAAAATAGTTAAATATTGCCATTTGCCACAACATGAATGGATCTTGAGAGTATAGTGCTAAGTGAAATGCATGAAATATGTCAAACAGAGAAACTGTAATGTAACACTTATTTGTATATGGAATTGAAAAATATGTAAAAATGCATAGATACATATAGATACATAATACAGATTAACAAATTAATGGATGCACAAGTGGGAAATAGGAGAGGGCAAAATGGGTGAAATGGGTGAAAGGAGCCAAAAGGTAAAAAATTCCTGTTAGCTAAAAAAGTTTCTTTAAAATGTTCTCATCACACAAGCAAAAAAAATTTAGCTATGTGTGGTAATGGATGCTAACTAGTCTTATTTTGGTAATCATTGTGCAATATATATATATATATATATATATATATATATACACACACACACACACACACACACACACACACTGAGTGTCCAGATTATTATGATCTCTGAATGCATAATAATCTGGCCACTCAGTATATATATATTTATTATTGGTCTGGTGCATGAATTCATGCATGGTTGAGGTCCTGCCAGCCTGGCCAGTGGGAGGGGACATGGGCAGTTGGTCGGCCTGCCTGCTGATCGAACTCATGGTTGAGGGGACAATTTGCATATTAACCTTTTTTTTATATGGGATTTACACTGAGTGGCTTGATTATTATGCATTCAGAGATCATAATAATCTGGTCACTCAGTATATATATATATATATATATATATATATATATATATCATTATGTTGTACATCTGAAACTAATATACATAATTGCATATGTCAATTTTTATCTCATTTTTAAAAAGGATAGTCTGAAATTTCTTTTAACTAAATTCAAACATGCAAAAATAAGCATGTTATGCTTCTCAATGAACATTGTCCTATTAATATATTAAATATTCTGCAAAAACTTGATAGCTGCCTGACAAATTTTATCTCTCAGACCAGATTATCAGACACAATCTATATCTGTGAAGAGTAATGCTCGTTATGGCTCATGGGGAAATTCAGCAGGAAAAAACACACAAAAACAGTGCACTTGAAGCTTTACTTTTTTCTTTCATTCATTACATATGCAGGGCATGGGTTCTACAGTTTCCAGGTATCCTTAGAAAGGCAGTTAATAGCCCCTTTTTAGAAACTTAAGAAACGTATCCTTCAGAAGTCAATATACTTCATGGATATAACTTAAGATTATATTAAATAAATACATGTTGTCACAAGTTTATATAGATCACAGAAACTCATTTTCCCAGTCTATTAGAGAGTGGAAAGTGTGCTTTTAATGTTAGCCTTTTCAGTCATGGTAAAAACATCTTGACATTTTCAAGCTATCTCAGAATTTATGGAACTATAAATGACATCTCATTTTTGAAGATTTTAAGTAATATAACTTTTAAAATAATAGGAATAAGAAAAGGCTATATTGACTTTTAAAGGACATTTGTGAAAAGAATATCAAGAATGTCTTTTAAATGAGATCTTATAAAAATGATACAAATAGATAGAACAAAAAGAAAATCTATGTGTAGATTTTCCTATGTCTCATACATTTTTGCTACCAGATTTATTGAGATATAATTCACACATATAAATTTTCCATGTAAAGTATACAGTTCAATAATCTTTAGTACATTCAGAGTTGTGCAGTCATCACCACAATCCATTTTAGGACATTTTCATCACCCCACAAAGAAATTCTATACCCATTAGTAGTCACTACCATTTTTCCCACCCACCAGCCATAGGAAACCACTAATCTATTTTTTTTATGTCTGGATTTGCCTTCTCTGGACATTTCATATAAATGGAATTATACACCATATGACTGACTTATTTCACTTAGCATGTTTTCAAGATTCATTTGTATTATAGCATGTTACAATACTTTTTTTATTGTCAAAATTCTGTTTGGGTAAATGTATATATACCACATTTTGTTTGTACTAGTACATTCGTTAATTGATAGACATTGTGTTGTTCCAAATCACTTTTTGGCTATTGTGAATAATGTTGCTATGAACATTCTAAGAACTATGGACATGACTGGCCAGCGTGGCTTAGTGGTTGAGTGAGGTCACTGTTCAATTCCCAATCAGAGCATATGCCCAGGTTTTGGGCTTGTTCCCCAGTATGGGGCATGCAGGTGGCAACCAATCAATGATTCTCTCTCATCATTGTTGTTTCTCTCCCTTCCTCTCTGAAATCAATAAAAATTTAAAAAATAAAAACTATGGACACTTAGACATTGGTTCCAGGCTCTTACCTGACCAGTGCCACACCAGGGGCAAGCAGAGCAAAGAGAGGTAGGGAGTGGATGTTGCAGAAACACCAGCCAGGGCGGAGTTGCTTGCTGGTGGTTGCTGAGGTAACAGTATGAGGGGCTGTCCATAGTGACTCCTGAATTGCCAGGTACAGTCTATTACAAGATTTTGTGTTGACATGTTTTTAGTTTTCTTGGGCATATATACATAGGAGGGGTTTTTCTAGATTATACAATAGCTATATATTTAATCTTTCCAGGAATGGTCAGACTGGTTTCCCTAATAAATGTGTCATTTCACATTCCCAACAGCAGGGTACGGGGGTTCCAGTTTCTTCACATCCTCACTAAAACTTCTTAATATCTATCTTTTTCATTAAGAGAACAGTAAAGATCTTAGCAAAGATAGTGAATAGAGAAATATTTAAAATTATTCCTATTTTTCTGTAGATAACACATCATTATTAATTAATATTTAATGTTATGGATCAGTTATAGACCAAAGTTTAAAAGCTCAAAATAGATTTTTTTTCATTATATCCTCATCTCATAAGAGGCAAAAGGAGAAAAAATATCTTCTGGCTAAAAGGAAAGAAAACCATATAAAACAAACAATCTAATTTAAAAAAGGGCCAAAGATATGGGTAGATACCACATCAAAGGTATAGAGATTGAAAACATGTGCAAAAAAAGTGCAAATTAAAACAACATTGATATACCAATGAACATCTATAAGAATGATCCAAATCTGGAACACTGACAATGCCAAAAGCTAGCAAGAATGTAGAGCAGCAGGAACTCTCATTCATTGCTGTTAGGAATGCAAAATGGTGCAGCCCCTTTGAAAGAAAATTTGGTGGTTTCTTACAAAGGTAAAAATACTCTTCATGTATGATCCAGCAATAGCACTCCTTGATATTTATCCATAGGAGTTGAAAACTTATATCCATACAAAAACCTGCACATAGATAATTATACTGGCTTTATTAATAATTTCCAGTAGTTGGAAGCTACCAGAATGTCTTTTAGTAGGTGAATTGATAAACAAACCATGGTAGAACTAGACAGTGGAATAGTATTCTGTGCTAAAAAAGTAATGAGCTATTAGGCCATGAACAGACATGGAAAGACTTTAAATGCATATGACTAAGTGAATGAAAACTGTCACTCTGAGAAGACTACATACTTGATGATACCAACTATATGACATTATGAAAAAGGCAAAATTATGAAGGCGACATGGTTGCAAAGGGTCACAAAGGAGGAAGGGGTGAATAGGCAGAGTGCAAATTATTTGAGGGCAGTAGATTATTCTATAGGATACTATAATGGTGGATATTTATTATTATAAATCTAAGCCCATAGAATGTGCAACATCAAGCATGGACTCTAATGCAAACTATAGATTTGGGGTGATAATACATATAGGTTTATGAATTTTAACAAATGTACCAGTAAGATGTGGGATGCTGATAATGGAGGAGGCTATGCCTCTGTGAGATCAGGGAGAGTACAGGAAATATTTATACCTTCTTCCTATTTTGTTGTGAGCAATATTGTTCAATGAAATAAAGTGTATTTAAAAAGATGAATAATTAATGTAAAAGCAATGAAAAGGACAACTATAGAAATGAGATAGTAGAATTATGATAAAATTTCATATATTTATGAGAGAAAATGTAAATTTCTCAGATATGGAATGACAGTTAAGCTTAGACTGAAAGTAATTGAAAATAATAAAAAGCATCCTGGAGATCTGGCAAGTAAAAGTTCAAGCCTTGGAGCAATTGTCTATCTTCATAGGAAAAGGGGTAGCATTGGGTGGGGCTAAAAACAGAAAAGTTGGTGTTGATTTGCAACTTGGGAGTTTTACTGTGAAATCAAAGACTGGCCTTATATTCAGAGTTAGGGAGAGATGGTTGGAAGGAGCAGACCACTCCAGATTGATAGCAATTTTAATAAGTAAAGAGAACTTACATTAGAGATGTCTTAGCCACAGACAAGTAGATCTCTACACCTGCCGGTCAGCTTCTCAAAGTTTCTATAGAGTCCTTAAATCATTTGTCACATATGCAGGTCCAATGGTCTCAACATGCCTTGCTCCTTACAAGGCTATGTCTTTGGAAAAACTCCTTTGAAAACTGTCAGCAGAACATGTATTTCAAGAACAGTGAAGTGGATGAGGAGCTCTGATTACCTTGTAGATCAACTGAAAGTCATGTACTCTTGATTACCTCTTCTAACACTCCACCCCTTGTATCTATTCTAGCTCTTACAAATCTCACACACCATCTTCTGCAATGTGCCCTGAGCAGTAAGCAAGGGGGTTCACCAGCATAAAGGTGGCTTATTTTGGCAGCTATCTGGCTGCATTGGGGGCAGATGTCATAGCAACAATATACTAGTAGGCACGTAACCTTGATGAAATGGACATAATCATAAAAAAATACAATCTTCTAAAACTCAATCAGGGATAATCAGAAAACCTGAATAGGCCAATAACTACTGAGGAAATTGATGCAATAATAACAACAACAACAACAACAACAATAATAATAATACATCCAGCAAACAAAAGCCCTGGTACAGATGGATTCAGAGGGGAGTTTTACCAAATATTCTAAGAAGAATTAATATTCTCCTCAAACTATTCCAAAAAATTCAACAGGAAGGAATGCTTCTGATATCTGAGTAGAAAACAAACACTTGAATCTTGTTCCAAGAGGGATGACCCCTCCACCCTGCTGTTTATGGAAGAGGCAGAGGGAGGTGTGAATGTTTGCCCTTGCTTTGCTGGCTTTGGGAAGCTAAAACAGAATTTAGCATCTTTGAGTCACCTGATTGCAAAGCATTCTGTTATTTGAGTCCAGTCTCTGTAGTTGGCAGATTGTCAGTGTGGCCTTGCAGCAGCAAGAAAATATTAGACAGGTGCAGATTCCAGAAGACCAGCGAGAAACAAAACAGGGATGGAGAGGGAAAGCGCGGACTAGTGGGTACTACGTGTTTTTGCGTGTGCTGGTGGGGAGAGTTTCGGGGGTGGGGGCAGGGAGAAGGGTCTCTGTGTCCCCTTCTGCTCTGTCTCCATCTCCCATCTCATCCCTCGCACTTGTAAATAATGTCACCCTCTGAGGCCTGTGCCCAGTCTGCTCTGGAAGGCATCCTAAGCAGCTGAGATGACCAGAAATCTGCGAGGCCTGAGGGTGGGGGCTACCGCCCCCTGCTGTCATCCTCGGGCTTGGAGACACGCTCTCTCTCTGATGGAAGCCTGGCTCTCTGAAGGAGGCCAACATCTGCCCACAGATGGGAGCATTCCAGCTAAAGGGGGTGGAACTGGAAAGCATCTCTCAAGAGGGCTGCCTGGTTTGGCTCCAGGACGAGGCTCAGGAGGGCCACAGATATGGTAAGTGGTCCCGAAGATGTGCGAGAAGGGAAAGAAACTATCACCGCAGCTCCTGGGATACACCCAGCACATCCATCTCAGGATCTTTGCTCCAGCTGCTCTCTTTCCTAACATTGTCTCTCCAGATCTGCACATGTTCACTCTCTCACCTCATTCAGATCATTGTTCAAATACCACTTCCCAACCAGCCTATAGGAACATGCTTACGTAACTTTGTACTTTTGTGGCATTTATTGCTTCCTCCCTCTGACTTATCCTATACAATAAAAGCCTAATATGCAAATTGTTCCACTGGGAGTTCCAACTGGAGTTCAACCACTCATTATGACGTAAGCTGACCACCAGGGGGTGGCGTGGAACATGGCCAATGTTGATGAAATGGACAAATTCCTAGAAAAATACAATCTCCCAAAATTGAATCAGGAAGAATCAGAAAACCTGAATAGAAGCCGTAATAAAAAAAAAACTCCCAGCAAACAAAAGTCTGAGTCTGAATGGCTTCAGAGGGGAATTTTACCAAACATCCAAAGAAAAACTAACACCTATACTCCTCAAACTATTCCAAAAAGTCCAAGAGGAAAGAACACTTCCAAGCTCTTTTTATGAGGCCAGCATTATCCTAATTCCAAAACCAGATAAAGACACTGCAAAAAAAGAGAATTACAGGCTAATATCCCCGATGAACATAGATGCTAAAATCCTCAACAAAATATAAGCAAATCAGCCCTAACCGGTTTGGCTCAGTGGATAGAGCGTCAGCCTGCAGACTCAAGGGTCCCAGGTTCGATTCCGGTCAAGGGCATGTACCTTGGTTGTGGGCACATACCCAGTGGGGAGTGTGTAGGAGGCAACTGATCAATGTTTCTCTCTCATCAATGTTCCCAGCTCTCTATCCCTCTCCCTTCCTCTCTGTAAAAAATCAATAATATATATATTAAAAAATATATATATAAGCAAATCAGATCCAGCAACATATTAAAAAGATCATACACCATGACCAAGTGGGATTTATTCCAGAGATGCAAGGCTGGTACAATATTTGAAAATCAATAAATGTGATACACCACATAAACAAATTGAAAGACAAAATCATGATCATATCAACAGATGCAGAAAAGGCATTTGACAAAAAAAATCCCATTTTTTATAAAAACTCTCAGCAAAGTGGGAATAGAGGGAGCCTATCTCAACATGATAAAGGTCATATATTACAAACCTACAGCCAACATCATACTCAATGGGCAAAAACTAAAATGATTTCCCCTAAGAACAGGAACAAGACAGGGATATCCGCTTTCACCACTCCTATTCAACATAGTATTAGAAGTCCTAGCCAGCTGTGGGCAAACTACGGCCCGCGGGCCGGATCCGGCCCGTTCGGCTGTTCTATCCGGCTGCGGAGCCGAAAGAGCGGAGGGTTCTCTTGCTTTCCCCTCCGCTCCTTTACTTTGAATTTATATTAGTTCACACAAACACTCCATCCATGCTTTTGTTCCAGCCCTCCGGTCCAGTTTAAGAACCCATTGTGGCCCTCGAGTCAAAAAGTTTGCCCACCCCTGTTAGCCACAGAAATCAGACAAGACAAAGAAATAAAAGGTATTCAAATTGGAAAGGAAGAAGTAAAACTCTCATTATTTGCAGAACACATGATATTGTACATAGAAAACTGTAAAGGTTCCACCAAAAATTGACTGAGAAAATGAATTTGGCAATGTAGCAGGGATAAAAAATCAACAGCCAAAAAATGATGGCTTTTTTTTATACAGTAGTAATGAATTATCAGAAAGAGAAACTAAACTAACAATCCCATTTACCATTGCAACAAAAAAAAAATTAAGGTACTTAGCCCTAGCTGGTTTTGCTCAGTGGATAGAGCATGGGACTGTGAACTAAAAAGTCCCAGGTCCGATTTCAGTCAAGGCACATGCCTGGGTTCTAGACTCGATCCTCAGTATGGGACATGCAGAAGGCAGCCAATCAATGATTCCCTCTCATCACTGATGTTTCTATCTCTCTCTCCCTCTCCTTTCCTCTCTGAAATAAATAAAAATATATTTTTAAAAATGAAGGTACTTAGAAATAAACTTAACCATATAAATATTTGAAGTATTTGTTCTAGATTTGTGAAATATGCAATTGGTATTTTAATAGGGATTGCATTGGATCTGTAGATTGCCTTGGAAAGTATGGATATTTTAATGATGTTGATTCTACCAATCCATGAACATGATATATTCTTCCATTTGTTTATATCTTCTATCTCTTTTTTCAACTTCCTGTAGTTTTCTGAGTACAGGTCTTTTGCCTCCTGGGTTAAGTTTGATCCTCTGCTTCACCCAATATACTTTTATTACCTTCCAGTGTGTTCTTGATGTCAGATATATCATTCTTCAGATCTACCATATTTTTCCATGTATAAGATGCTAGTATTTTCTAACGTTGTTAGACTGAAAATCGAGGGGCATCTTATACATGGAAGTCAGCCAAGGAGGGAGCTGTGTGGGAGCAGCGTAGCTGCCCATACCTTGTCAAACAGGCTTCCTCCAATCATGAGCCTTATTGTTACTGACATCAACTGATGCCATAATTGGAGGTGGAGGTGGAGAGTGCACAGATGCAACAGGGACTGGAGCGTTCTGAATCCATAAAGATGTCAAAAATAAAAAGATAAATACCAGTAAGCAATTGTCTTACTCTGCAAAATTCAAACTGAATGTCATCAGCTATGCAAAAGAGCATGGGAATAGAATAGAGCTGCATAGAGATGATTTTGACCTCCTCCCACTGAGTATATGATCAGACAATGGAGAAATCAGGAAGAACAACTCCTTAAGATGCCAAAACAGAAGAAGGCCTTAAGAGGGAAACCAGCAAAATGGGCAAACTTGGAGCAGAGGCTTAAAACGGATTATGGAGCAGCACCAAAGTGGTTTATGTGGGTCAACCAAACTTATTCTATGTCAAGCAAGAATGTTTGCCAGCGAAATGAACATTTGATTTTATAGGAAAGGCAAAATAGTGCTTCAATTTCATGAGGAGAGAAAGGTTGGCCATGAGAACGCGAACAAAGTTAGCTCAGAAAATTCTACCAGTTTATGAGGATGATCTCACATATATGGACAGTGACTCAGAAGACAGCAGTGATACGATAGAAGTTGAAGAAATTGATATGTCTGGAACTAATAGTGATGAAGAAGAGAGCAGTGATGCAACAGAGGCTGAATAAAGTGATATGCTTCATATTTTCATAGTACTGGTATGTAAACATTACCTGTGGTAATTACTAAATAAAAAAGTGTTCTGTTTTATGTTTAAAATATTGATTTCTTAATTTTGGTTGGAAAAATGGGGGGCATCTTATACATGGGGGAGTCTTATACACAGAAAAATACAGTACATCTTATGTAAAGACCAATGTTCATGGCCCAAATCAAAGTATTTTCACATGTTATTAGTTTTTATAAATTATATATTTTCTCTCTATTATAATAGTAAAAAAAGGTCCACGCAGATGTTAATGAAAGAAATCACTATAAACAATTATGCTATGTCCCTAAATAACTATTATTAACATTTGTTGTATATACTCTATACATAGAATATTCATATAATCAAAACCATATTGTACTATGATTTTCTATCCTTTTTCTTATAATTAGCATTTTATCACCAGCATTATTATTTTCACAGTGATATTATGTATGACATCTATCTATAAGTATGTACTAACTCAATCAAGAACTGGTATCTAGTTGGAAATTAAAATATGACTTGTCCTTTGTCTTCCTAACATGTAGCTAAAGAGAAAGATCCAAAATATTTCTTCTTTAGGTTAATTATATTTTCTATACAATTTATCTACCTGAATGGACTATTGAGAGAGTACAAAACTTAGTGTGGAGCCCGAATCTGGCTTCATGCTGAGCCAGATAAAAACTAGAGACAAGAATGGATATGTACACCCATGGATTAGAAACAGATCTTAAAATATTTCTTGTAACTAAATATGTGACCATTGTAATTTAAAAGAAAAAAAAGATGTTGATTCTAAAGTTTAGATGTCTGATTAATTTGATACCTGAAACTTTTTTACATGATGATGATTATGATGCTTTTAAAAGCATGAAAGTAATACATGTTTATTATAGGAAAATGAAAACATGTGAGTTTTGAAATAATTTTGGAACTGGAAGTGATTAATTTCCTACATTCTTTTCAATCGTCTTGAGAATCCTTCAACATATTTTTTATTTGCTTCTAATAAGATGTTTATATTCTTTGACTAGAGTCCCAGTGCACTAATTTGTGCACCAGTGGGGTCCCTTGGCCTGGCCTGCAGGATCAGGCCGAAACCGGCTCTCCAACATCCCCCAAGGGGTTCCAGATTGCGAGAGGGCACAGGCCAGGCCAAGGGACCCCACTTAGCATATTAGGCTTTTATTATATAGGATGTTAGGTTTTTTAAAAAATATATTTTATTGATTTTTTACAGAAAGGAAGGGAGAGGGATAGAGAGTTAGAAACATCGATGAGAGAGAAACATCTATCAGCTGCCTCCTGCACACCTCCTACTGGGGATGTGTCCACAACCAAGGTACATGCCCTTGACCGGAATCGAACCTGAGACCTTTCAGTATGCAGGCCGACGCTCTATCCACTGAGCCAAACCAGTTAGAGTCAGGATGGTAGATTTTTTATTATGCCTGGAATTGGAAAAATTAAAAATAATACAATATATGAAAATAAATGTTAGCAAACTGTAAGCAAAGAATTTCTATTTACTTAGCTACCATACTGGGGCATAAGCAGTTAGCTTATTTTATCCTTGGGATTAAAATAAGCCAAGTTGAAGTGCCCACACTATGCAATCCTGTCATCCTCAGCAGGCATGTGGCTCTTAGAGGCAAGTCCCCTCAGGTTTAGTCTGTGTCACTCCCATTGAATCCCAACTTGTCCATGGTCATGTCTTCAGAATGCAGATTCTTGACTTCTCCATCCTGGGCTGTGATGTTCACTTCAGCCCCTCTGAATCTGTGGTCATGTGACCTTCCCTGGAGATTTGTACAGTGCACCTGGAGTTTCTTATTTCTTGAACTTTAGTATGTCTTTACTTGCCTCAGTGGAGGCTCCTCTGTGAATATTAAGTCCTATGGGATCCTGTCCTTGCACCAACTAACACACTCCCTCATGAAGGATTTGGGAATATTATGCATCACTCACATGATCAATAGATATAATCAATGCAAACACTATTTCTTTTTGTCCTATTTTTTTGGATAGCAATTGGTGAGGTTCATTACATTCCTTCTGCTATAACACGTAAGTCACCTGAAATAACATAGCAGCAACTCTGTGCCTTGCACAGATTATAATGTCATGACTTCCCAAGTATAATTCTCCCAAGGTACAATTTGCCAGATGAAATAAATCTACTAATCTCCTTCCTGATTAATTACAACTTTTAGTTCAGCTTTCATTTCAGCCCCTGATATCCCTAAGGAACTTTGCTTTTATTCTATGGAGTTCTCTACATAGGGCTGATAATCCCTTATTCCTCAAGATGGCCTTTTAAAAGTCTCATTAAATGACCACCATAACAAGGTAACAGAGTGCAGAAGGAAGGTCCTCTGGATCCACATGAATGCACAGCAGAGCCTGACAGAGTGGCTCTTCCTCAACATGTTCACCCTCCAAGACTAGCACATGAGAGGCCCAAAGGAAACATCACACATCATCTTTCCTGGACACATTTGTACTAATAAAACAGTCAGTAGCATTCTCTGGACACTTGAGAGTAAGTTTCCAGAAAGTGCCTCATTGCTGAGATTTGAGTTTTTCTTTTCTTGCAGATACCATAGTCCTTGAGAATGTAACACCTCTGTCCTTAGAGCCTGTTAGCCACCTGTCAGTTTTGTTGCAGACCCCACTGAATAGGGCTGGGATGGCTTTCTATGCAGTGCTTCCCAATATGAAGGGCTGGAAATTAAAAATAGAGGCTGATATCCTATCTAATAAATAGGGAATATGCTAATTAACCATCATGCCCTCACAAATGGTGGCGCCCACAGCCAAGAAAGAGGGAATATGCTAACTGACTGCCATGCCCTCACAAGATAGCGGCACCCACAGCCACAAGATGACGGCGCCCAGTCCCCTCAGCCCCACCTCATCCAGCCTCAGTCCCCCAGTGCCCTCAGCCCCATCTCACCCAGTCCCCACAGCATCCAGCCTCATCCAGCCTCAGTACCACAGTCCCCTTAGCCCCACAGAGGAAAGCAGTTGGTGGCAATCAGACCATCAGGGGAGGGCAGCTGGAGGCAATCAGGTCAGCAGGAGAGGGCAGTTGGGGATGATCATACCAGCAAGGGATCAGTTAGGCGTCAATCAGGCCAGTATCATAGCGGTTAGGGGGCTATCAGGCTGGCAGGCAGAGTGGTTAGAAGCAATCAGGCAGGCAGGCAAGTGAGTTGTTAGGAGCCAGCAGTTCTGGAGTGTGAGAGGGATGTCCGATTGCTGGTTTAGGCCCGATCCAGCCTAAACCAGCAGTCGGACATCCCCCAAGGGGTCCCAGATTGGAGAGGGTGCAGGCTGGGCTGAGGGATAACCCCCCTCATACATAAATTTTGTCCACCAGGCCTCTAGTTCTGAAATAAAAATCATTAGTAATGTCCCTCAAAATACATCATTTCTTCAGGAATGATTGTTAACCTTCTTTGAGCAATTACAGTGGTGCTTTAAAAAAGTTATCCTACAAAGTATAATGTATATTTACCTATTGTTATTTAATGTTTATGATATCAATAAAAATCACAGATTTGAGAAAAAGATAAGAGCACTTCCAGCATGAAGAAAAAATTGAATATTTGCATATAGTGTAGACAATCATGAGAATGCCCAGCTCCTTAGCTGCACAGCAGAAATGCCAACCATAGCTTCTTCCCAAATGCTTTTCACAGGCTCCATTTCTTAGGACCAATGGAATTGATCTACTTGGTATGTTGGTTATAGTTTTAAAAAGTTCTCATATACATAAACCTTTAGTAAGCCTTGTAATAATAAACTCTTATGTGTACAGTATTTGCTTCAGGAGATGGAATGACTTACAAATAGTCTAGATTAACTTCTCTTTCTTCTTTTGCCTCTACTATAAATTCCTTCTCCATAATAAAAGACTTTATTATAATAATAATAACACCAAAATACCACCAATTATGTTGTTATTATATCATAGCAATGAGCTATAAATATTAAATACATTATCTCATTTGATCCACACAGAAATCTTCTTCTGTTATCCTGATTTTATAGATAGAGAAACCGAGGCTTCAGAGGATAAAAAATTGCTCAGAGTCACACAATTTCCTGGTGACAGATCAAGATTTGAGATTATATCTGTTTCACAATAAAACCTGTGCTTTTAACTGCTATGCTTCTTGCTTCTCTTCCATAACTGGAGATACAGTTTTATTTTAGCATGATTAAGTAAACAAACAAAAAACAAAACAGAAAAAGTGTTATACAGTGTACTATCTGTCTACACTGGACTAAATTTTAACTGGAGTTTAGTTAAAATTTAGTTGTAACTACAACACTGCCATTTTGAAATGTTTCTCACGTTTAAAAAATGTTAATCTGGTGTGTTTATTTTTATATTTATCAAACACCAAGGTTATATTTGACTGTTTTTCATAAATTCTCAGTGCTCTTAATTTAGAAACTAGAGGCCTGGTGCATGAAATTCATGCATGGGGGTGGGTGGTTCCTCATCATAGCCTGCACCCTCTCCAATCCAGGACTCCTCTCACAATCTGGAACCACTGGCTTCTAACTGCTCACCTGCCTGCCTGCCTGATGCCCCTAACTGCTCTCCTGCTTGCCTGATGGCCCTAACTGCTCTCCTCTGCTGACCTGATCCCCCTAACTGCTCCCCCCTCCTAGCCTGATCCCCCTAACTGCCTAACTGCTCCCCCCTGCCGGCCTGATCCCCCTAACTGCCCTCCCCTGATGGCCTGATAGCTTTATTGCCTAAGTGCTCTACCCTGCTGGCCTGATCCCCCTAACTGCCTATCCGTTTTCCCTTCCTCTCTGTGCCCTTCGGACCCCAGAGCAGGCGTGCTGAGAGCTCTCCACCGTGGCGTCACCTCTATCCTGATTGGTCATTATGTGACAGTGTCCCGGCCAATTTTTATATTTCTCTATTATTAGTATAGGTTAGTTTTATGATAATCATTTGGGACCATGAATTGTGGTCAAGACTGTTGGTTAAAAGCAACATGTAGCTTGAATAAAATAGAGTATATGCTTATACTGATGGTCACTTTAAAAGGGCTATTTAAACCTTTTCCCCATTATTCTTTGGCAGTGCACCACTTAGGACAGTGCATCTTTCATGCTTTGCAATAAACTTAAAAATGGGTATTTGATTATATTATAAGAAGAGTTCCTTAATTCACTATAGTCATGTGGTGGTAGGATCTGACACAAAATATGACTAAAGAGGAGCCACAAGTGAGACACCTGCAGATTCTTATGTTTCCAAGGGGCACAATTGCCCAGATTTGAAATTCTTAATCATCCAAACTACATTAACATATGGCTAATGGGAAGACTATAGTTTTTGCAGGCAGATCACAACAAACACCAATAAGGAGAAGGGTCAAAATGACCATGGAGAAAATCTGGCTTTCTAAGCAGGAACCTTTCCATTAGACCATATCTGTTTTCTCAGAAATTGTTGATGCATTTCAAGTGACCTTCTTAATATCACCAATGGTGTCTTTGGCATCAGTGTTAGCTAGCTAAGAGCAGGTCTTCCTTAGATGCCTTCTGGGTATCATTCTCTGGGTTAGTGACACACAACACTTATTTTCTTGATAACCAGGAAAATTTGCAACTATTCTTGTTATTAACAGATGGTAAACCCAAGGTTCTAAGAGAGTAAATTATCTCAAGTTCACATAAAATAGCATCACACAATTGTTACTTTATTAACAATGTGAAGATGCAATGTTGATCAAGTATTGCATATGTCTTAGAAATTGTACCAGCAATTTTAAATGCATATACCTCAATTTAATTTTCATAGCATATTTAGGAAGTAAATATCATTCTCATAAGTTTATGAAGGCACAAATCAATGGCCTGAAAAGACCACCCAGCTCAGGGGTGGGCAAACTTTTTGACTCGAGGGCCACAATGGGTTCTTAAACTGGACCGGAGGGCCTGAACAAAAGCATGGATGGAGTGTTTGTGTGAACTAATATAAATTTAAAGTAAACATCATTACATAAAAGGGTACGGTCTTTTTTTATTTATTTATTTCAATAGTTTTATTCATTTCAAACATTTTAACAAGAAGAATGTAAACACTAATTATTATAATTTGAAACTTCAAAAACTGGAGGAATCATAGCACAATAACATACCTTATATTGAAGATGGCAAAGGCAATATAAAATTGCCTAACAAAGGAAAGGTACAAAAGCCTTTCAAATTAAAATTAAATATAATAAAATAATTTAAAACTAAAACAAATAGAAAAGAACAAAATGTGTAAACCGTAAATTAAACATTTTCTTTAGTGCAACTTCCAAATTATGCCCGGGACATAGATGTAGATGGCAATGTAGACTGGGTTGAAAGGTTTTTGGTCTTTAAAACATCAACTTCAGTGGGAACAGTGTTGTTGGTCTCCTTTTTTAGCTAATGCATCAAAGTCTGGAGTTAGTTTTGTTGTGGCTATTCTCAGGATAGATCTGAGGTGTTCGTCAGTTAAGCTGGATCTGTGAGGGGCTTTGTTGATGTTCATGATGCTAAATGTCTGCTCACAAACATAGGTTGACCCAAACAGCACCAGTATCTTCTGTGCCATTCTCCGGATGTTTGGAAAAGTGGCTTCATTAAGTGAAGCATAAAAGTCTCTTAGTTCAAGAGAGCTGAATTTCTCCTTTAGGACAAAGTCAGACTGAAGATCGATGAGTTCCAGTTGCACCTCTTCTGGTGCTGTTTCAGGGTTTCGTGACAAAGGACAGGCCACCAGTTGAAGTGACTAAAAGCTGAAAGTCTTTGTTGTTTTATTAACAAGTTATTGTGATGTACAGAATGTGGGAACAGGAAAAAATTGTGTTTGAGTAGAGCTCTTAATCTTACCTCAGAAAGGCTCTGATACTGTGCTCTCCAGGGGCGTGTCTCCCTACATCACCACGATAACGTGTCTACACATTCCCAGGGTGATGTCGGGAGAGGCGTCCAGGGGCATTACAAGGAGCCTCTGGAAGATTGAGAGGTTGTTCCTTCTACTGAATGGGCGGATATAAATCCGCCCACTCAGAAGAAGGAGCTGCAGCCGTGTTTCCTGACGTTGCTATGTTAACACTGCTGCTGGTGAAGGAGTGGAGGGGAGAGCAAGAGAACCCTCCGCTCTTTCGGCTCCGCGGGCTGGATAGAACAGCCAAATGGGCCGGATCTGGCCCGCGGGCCGTAGTTTGCCCACGGCTGTCTTAGATGCACCATTTGTGCTGAAAAACAAAGCTTGGGAAGCAAGCAGTGACACAGAGCAGAAAAGTAGTCAGTACAGCAGGTAGCCCACCTTGCAGCAAACCCAGAGGCACTGCTCCTGAAACCCCAAAAGCACTGCCAGCATGGGAAACCCATGGAGACTCCCTGTCTTCTTCTTTGTGACACACTCTCTAGACTCAAGATTTAGATTTGTATTTGATTTACAAAAAGAATGGAAAAAGGATAATTTATCTTAAATAATGGGGCTGAATGTGGAATCCCAATTTGGTGGAGCAATTACCCATATTTGACTATACTGCCATCCTCGGTCTTTTAGTTCACCACTTCTTGGTCATAACATGGCTGCTATGCTTCAGACAATAGCGTCCCACATCAATACCGATTAATTTTTCAGACAAGAAGAAAAGGTGGCACTTTTCTTTCTATAAGATACCATTTTTTTTTCTGGGATGAAAATATTCCCTAGAACTTTCTCCCCCGCAACCTCTGCCTAAAGTTTTTATCTCCCACTTCATTGTCCAAAGCTGACCAACATGCCATTTCCTAAGTCAATTACAGGCCAAATGTAATGGAGTTGTCATTGCAGCAAAATATATGCAAGGTTTCTTTCTGAGATTGGGATGGAGGCCACCTTCACTCAGAATGAGGATGCCACTATCTGAGGAAAGTCCAGCCTGAGTTGGTAGAAACAAAAGCAGGGGACTGGGTCTCCAGTAGGCAACAAATAGGATCTTGCAAGGCAGGAACTGCTTGAACATCTGAGAGACACTTGCAAGCTAAGCAGCCAAACACCCAAAGTCCAACATGCTATCTTTTTAAAGTATGAAAGTCACAAGAAATATCCATTGGCACAATTATCACAGGGAAATGTGCTATGCTGCTGAGAGCACCATGCCCCCATCACACCTGGAAAGGAATTATCTACCAGAATTTGTAATAAAATGTCTCATCAGGAGGGCTGAGGTACTTTACAACCCTGGTGAAGAAATACTCTCAGTAGTCACTGGAATCTTGTTGTCTTGCTACAAGTAGGACCTGTTGAAATGTATTATATCTAAAATAAGGGGTATTAAAAATGGTGGTGGAGTAAGTGAATGCTACACAGACATGCCACAGGACCAAACTGGAATTAAAACTAAAATACAAAAACAGAAAAACAAACAAACAAACAAAAATCTGAATAATCAACTGAAGACTAGCTGAAGAGAACCCTGATAACCAAGTATGGAAAGTGGAGATTGGTAGAGATTGGTAGGAATGGTAGATGTGTGAAAAGGCTGGCTGGGCTTCCACAGACAGCAGATGAAGTTCTGGAAAGATATCTAAGGTGTAGGGTGTGTACATTGAGAACTCTGGGGTCTAATCCCCAAGCTGGATCTCCCAGAAGAGAGCACCAGAACTGAGAAGGGTACCCATACAACACCTGGCTATCAAAAGCAACAGGGCTACTGTCTGCCAGGGAATGACATCTGCAAATGCAGGCACCCTCTTAAAGGTCCAATGCATAATATTTCAATGGAGCCACCCACCTTGGGTTCTGGCAGAAGGATGGAAGAGTGGACGGGAGCTATGTGAACAGAAGCCAGGATAAGGTGATTTGGGGTTGGAGCTCCGAAGGCAGACACCCCAGTTTCCTGAGCTGAGTCATTCCCTCATGCTGTGGAGGTCATCTTTCTCAGGCAGATCTTTGCTATCCAGGTGGTTTTTGCCTGAGGGGAAGACAGTTGGCCCACCCTATTGAAAAATACCTTGCTCCACGGTGCAGTTTCTGAGGTCTATTAAAAGACTGCAAATAACAATTAGCCTTCATACAGAAGCAATTGCCCTACCCTATTGGAAAACCTCTCACCCCACCTGTGGACTATTGATTGAGGCTATTCAAGACTGAATGCAATCAGTCCACAGGCAGAGGCAGGTCTCTGGGGTTAGAGTTTTTGCCAGATCTAATTATTCATAAACAGCATTTCACTCCCCTCTGCAAACATCATCCTGGATTGCTCAGCAAGAAAAAGCCAGTGGTATACCAAATGCCTGCAGATGACATTTGCTGGACCAACTCCTTCGGGGAAGTGAGTACAACTAAGAACATGAACAATCAAGGCATGTGACTCAAGGAATAGGGATTTCAACCTCTCAGACCTCAATCGGGTTGTCCAGGATCAGAAAAGAACAGTTACTCCCATGCACTTTCACTAGAGAAGTTCCCAGGCAGCCCAGGATAGACACACCAAGCGTTCAGATTCAACAAAATCAGAGCAAAATCCAGTGAGCCCCACAAATAGCTGACTCAAAGAACCTGTATAATAGCTGGCACATTGGCATGGGGGTTGAACCTCACTGGAAGCAAGCTGTAGGGGAGATCTCTCCCACAAATGGAACATCAACAATAAAGTCTCAATTACAACTGGAGACCTCAAATAATGCATACAAAGGGAATCCCTAGAGCATCCAGCTCAAGTGAACAAAGAGACTGCACCAATGGAACCCTCAAGACACTTTCTACATAAGGCCATCCCACAAAGATTAGGAGGTATAACAGTTCTATCTAATACATAGAAGAAAATATAAAGAGAGAGCTAAAATAGGGAGACAAAGAAACAATGCCCAAATGAGAGAAAAGCAGGAATCTCCAGAGAAAGAACTAAGTGAAACGGAGGCAAGCAACCTATTAGACAGAGAGTTCAAAGCAATGGTTATAAAGATGCTTAAGGAACTTTGTGCAAACTACAACAGCATGAAAAGGAAAATAGAGGCGATAAACAAGACCCAAATACTGGTATGTATTATCTTACAGGTTTTGACAGTCAGGAGTCTGGGAAGAGCCTAGTTGAATGTACTTGGTTCAAGCTATTTCTCAGGCTGCAATCAAGCTGTTGTCTAGAGTGGCCATTATCTCAAAATCAGATTTCAAGGAAGATTCGTCCCCTAGCTTGCTTACTTCTTTCTTGGAAGTATACTTGTCCTTAAGAGTTATTGGTTGAAAGTCTCAATTCTTAATTGGCTGTTGCCTGGAGGCCAACCTCAATTCACTGCCTTGTAGGCCTCACATTAGGGTGGCTCACAACCTGGTCACTGGCCTGCTTGTCAATAAACCAGCTAGAGACTAGAGAGGACAAGCAATATGAAAATCACAGTATTTTATATCATAAAACTAAACATGAGTTCACCTCATTTTTGCTGTGTTCCATAGATTAGATGACAGTTACTAGGTACAGAGCATATTCCAGGGCAAAGGATTGAGTAAGGGCATGCATACCAGGAGTTGGGAATTGCTGAGTGTCATCTTAGAGGCTGCTTCTACATTACAGAGCACATGATAATCACCCAAAAGATAGTGCAGTTGAATGAAAGATTGAGAATATGTGCTATTTTAGTCTTAATATCATAGGGCTTTTGCACTGATAATTCCCTCCTCCCCTCCTGCCCAATATTGAGAAGAAAAAACACTGGCACAATTGAGCATCCATTATGTGTCACTCTTTATGCTAGGTAGTTTTCCACTTGTTACCTTATTTTATCCTCACATCATCTTGAAAGTATTATTTTCCTCATATTACAAGTAAGAATATCAAGGATCAAAGAAACACAATGATAATTAACAATTATTATTAAGCAACAATAAACAATTGTGGATTATTTAGCTCCAAGACTTTTGCACTGAGCACAGTTATTTTTCCACCTTTTTTTCCAGATAGGACCTCAAGATTAGGTTGGCCAAGCAGTACTGCTTTTTTCTTCTGTTCCTACTCTTTCAGATACTTTTGCATTGAAAGTCAAAATCTGCTGATGGACAGAAAGATGTCAGCACATTGCTAAAGTATACTCTTCTCAGATAAACATATTAACACATTCCTCCCTATACTTATTTCTATGAAAAATTTAACCTATTTCTGGCCACAGTATGAAGTAAAATGTGTTTTATTTTAAAATGTTATTATTATTGTTATTAAAGTTGATTTTCATTACTTTCCTCAGACTTAACACTGATTTTTCCTATATTCATCTTTCATTCAACAAATTCTTATTAAGAATTTGGTGACTGTCAGACACTCAGTCAGGCATCTCTGATATTGAATAATTCAAGCACTTTACCACCATGAAGCTCCCGGGTGAGTAGAAGAGACAGATTTGCAAAGCATAAGTTATAAAAGCATATGACCCAGAAAAAAGGGACCTATTCTCTTCAAGAAAAACTGATAGGCTGAATTTTAATCATTGAATATAATTATGAACAATTTCAGAGAAGCCAATGCAACATATGGAAAACAGTTTTAAATGTAGTAGATATCAATCCAACTATATAAATAATTTTAAATGACAATGTCTAAAGGTACCTATTAAAAGATAGATTTGTAAAACAAAAACATAAGATTAACAACATGTTGTCTTAAGAAGTCCATCACTATAAATATAGACTCAGATAAGGTAAAAGTAAAAAGGAAAGCCAAAGAATCCATGTTAATGGCTAATCAAAAGAAAGCCTGAATATGGTAGTTATATTAAGTTTATATGAAGTATGGATCAGAACAAAAATATTTTAATGAGTAAAGAGAAGGATTATGTAATAACAAATAAATAAGTTAATTCTCTAAAAGGACATGAAACTCTAAATGTGTATGCACATCAAAACAGAGTAGCAAAATACATTAGGCAAAAACTGATAAAATTAAAAGGAGAAATATAAATCCACCATCATAATTGGGGATTTCAACACATCTCTCTCAGTAACTGACAGATTAAACAAGCAGAAAATCAGTAAAAGGATTTTGATGACCTGAACAACACTACCAACCAACTAAATGAGATTGACATCTATAGAACACTCCATCAAAAACCAGCAGAATGCATATTTTTTTCAAATTTATATGAGACATTCATCAAGATAGACCATATTCTTGGATATAAAATATGCCTTAATACATGCCAAAACCCTGGAAATAATACAAAGTGTGTCCTCTGATCACAGTGGAATTAAACAAGAAATAAATAACAGAAAGATAGCTGGAAAATCCCCAACTATTTGGAAATTAGACACACTCTAAATAACCCATTTGTCAAAGAAAAGTCTCAAGAGAAATTTAAACAATATTTTGAACTAAATTAAAATAAGATACAATTTACCAAAACTGTGCTATGCTTCTAGATCAGTGCTTAGATGAAGATTTATAGCATTAAATGCACATATTAAAAAATAAAGATCTAAAATAAAAATTAACTTTCATGTTAGAAAACTAAAAAAAGGAGTGCAAATTAAACCTAAGCAGAAGAACAAGGGGAATAGATATAAGCAGAAATCAATGGAATAAAACAAGAAAGCAATAGAAATTACATCTGCTTCTTAAAAATTTCAATAAAATTAATGAAAAAGATAAAATTAATAAAACTTTAGCAAGTCTATCCAATAAAAACAAAGAGAAAAGACAAAATGACTTGGCCAGTTAACATTACAAGAGTTTGGTCATCTGCTAGGCACAAATGGCATATTGGGCACATGAACTGACTGACCACAGTGGTACAGAGTCTCTGCAGTGTGGCCTTTCACTCACCAAAGCCATTTTCACTGCTGCCATCTAAACAGACAGCCTCCAGCAGAGTCCAGTATTAGCCCACAGTGTGTCACCATTCCTAAGTTAGACCAAATGGCCATTTAGTGGCAAGATTACTTCAATGGGCCTCTTTAGTATAGGAGTTATTCTTTCTGGAATAGACACTTACTTTTCCTGCTAAGGGTTTGACTTTCTTACAGACCCTCAGTCATCATCACTATCAGGACTGACAAAGTTCCTGACCAAGGGACCCATTTTTCAGTGAAGGAGCTACATAAGTGTTTCAATAACTATAGATTCAACTGGTTTTATTGCATAACACATCATTAAAAAGCAGCTTGATGGAATTTGGAATGGCTGACAGGGTAGCATCTTGGGAGGCTGCAATATACTCACTGGATCAGACTTCTATGTGGCACTGTGACCCAATGGGAAGAATGCATGTGTTAGGAACAAGCAACTGGAAGCACCACTAACCGTCACTTCCAGTGACCTACTGGGGGACTTTGGCTTTCCAACTCCATAAGTCTGGGCTCTTCAGAGTTAGGAGCTCTGGTCCTGAAAGGGAATTTAGTCATGGAAAGAAACACAGCTAGTGTCTCATAGAACTATAAAAGACAGCTGATAGGGCACTTTGAACTCCTTTTGTCCAGGGGCCACTAAGCAATAAGAGTCATCCTATGTCAGGGTAATTGACTCATTAACTGGAAGTGGTAGGGCTGCTGTTATACAAGAGAGCAGAGAGGAGTATTGTGGAAATCTGGAATTCTACCTGAGTGTCCCTTGCAATTCTGTTGCCCAAATGTGAAATGAACTAGTGTTGAAAACACTGGCCTGAGCAAGAAATGATTACCAGGGACTCGGACTACCCCCAAATTGGTTATGGGTTATACTCTAGGCAAGCTCCAAGACAAGCAGAGGCAACAGGTTGAGACTGAGGGGAATTTAGAGTAGAATGTAGGAAAGAGAATGAATGAATGACTAGTGAAGTCCCTGTGATCAACTTAATATTGGAATAGAGTTCATCCCTACCTTTGCTTTTAAGGTCCTCCTTAGAAACAAAGGACTACTGGGATGCTGGGGAATCTGCTTCCCAAAACATGTTCAGAGATGGGGATCCATGTAGTATTAGAGTATATAGCAGAAGTCAAGGGTCCCTCATTCAGCCTTACTAGGAGAAGGACCTGTTAAACTATGATAATCTCCCTCAGCATTAAAACTGTAGCCACATTCTTCTTGGGTAGCCCTTAAGCAATGCAAGTGTAGAGACACTAGGGTCTGGACATTTCTGCCTTATGTAGGACTTACCTATTGCACAACAAAGTGCTCCCCACATATGTATGCTTTCACTAACCTCCTATATTTTTTTTTACAGTTATCAGATCTACATGGCATTTTGAAAGCTTCCGATAACTAAATATGCTTCCTTCCACTGTCTTTTACCAATAAATATCTTGCACTCTTAACTCTGTCCCACCATCTGCTTCCATGGGGATATAAACTACACAACTTTAAAATAAATATAAACAAAATGAATGAAATTATTAATAAAGAGCTTAATAATGAGAAAAAATACTCCTTAGAAGTTATGGTCAAGATAGTGGCATAAGTAAATGCAGTACTCAAAACCTCTCAAAACTACATCAAACATACAACTAAATTACAGAATATTCATCATTCAGAAAATCTAAAATCTAGCACAACAGAGGTCTTATAACTAAATGTATAGAGAAGAAACCACATCAAGACTGGTAGGAGGGTATGAGATTCAGCATGGACTAGCCCCACTCCCACATGTGGCAGTTAAAAATCAGGAGGGATGTCTCAGCTGTGGAGGTCCCCTCTAAGGAGCAACAGGTCCTGGTCCCACATCAAAACTCCAAGCTCAGGGTCCCAGTACCAGGAAGAGAAGTCACCGTAACTTCTGGCTGTAAGAACCAGTGGAGATTGTGTCTGTTGAGACAGAGGGCTTCTGGAGTCCCAGGTATTCCTCTTAAAGGGCCCACACTTTGACTTACACAGACTCACTCACTCTAACCCCAACAATGGGGCAGCAGCCCAAATGGCATCAGGGACATATGGGGAGGAACTGAATTGTCTGACTTCAGGACTAGGGCAGAAGGGGTAATTTTCTTCTAAACAGAAGTGTTGAAAGAATACATTGTTCTTTTCTGACCCAGCTCCCCACAGAGCTGGCAGGTGAGCACCACATCTGAGTCTCCATCACCCTAACACTGTTCATCCTGACATGGTGATTCCCTGAGACTTCACCCCACCCAACTTGCAGCTCCAACCAAGTTGTTTCCAGCTTCAGATTTCCCTAAAAACTATCAAATAAGCAGCATCTGGACTCTGCCTACACCATACTTCTTGCTAAGTGGCCCCAAGCCTGGATCTAGCAGCAGCTAGTCCCAGTTCACAAATTGATCTCTCCCAGGCAACCTCCAAGTCCAGCACAAGTAGCAGCCATCTGCATGTAGAGTCAGTGCACCCAGTTGGCAGCTTCAGACCACACCAGATTAAAACCCAACTTCCTCTATTAGTGGCATACTCAGTAGGTGGACTGCTTCTTGGGGTTAGCCCCTGTGCAGTAGATCTGGGAAACAACCAAAATGAGGAAACAAAGAAGTAAGTCTCAAATAAAAGAACATGAGAAATCTGAATAAAAATAACTAAATGAAATGCATCAATCAAAATACCAGATACAGGGTTCAAAACAATAGTTATAAGGTTGTGCAAGAAACAGTAAAAATTTCAATAGCATAGAAAGGATAGAAGCCATAAATAAGAACCAGTCAGTAATGAAGGCTACACTAATTGAAATGAAGAATAAATTACAGGGAATCAATGGTAGAGTAGACGAAACAGAGGATCAAATCTGTGATTTAGAATATAAGAAAGCAGAAAATACCCAATCAGAGCAGTGAAAAAAAATAATTTAAAAAGCGGGATAGCATAAGGTGCCTCTGGGACAAATTCAAGTGTGCTAATATTTACATTATGAGGGTGCCATAAGAAAAAGAGAAAGAGAAAGAGATTGAAAACCTATTTGAAAAAAAGATTGATAGAAAATGTTCCTAACCTGGTGAAGGAAATAAATATACAAGACCTGGGAGCTCAGAGCGGCCCATATTAAGACACATCATTATTAAAATTGCAAAGGTTAATGACAATAACAAATATTAAAAGCAACAAGAGAAAAGCAATTAGTTACCTACAAAGGAACCCACATAAGACTGTCAGCTGATTTCTTAACAGAAACTTTGCAGGCTGGAAGAAATTGGCATGAAATATTCAAAGTGATGAAAAATAAAGATTTATAACCATGATTATTCTACCCAGCAAAGCTATCATTTAGAATTAAAGAACAAATAAAGAGCTTCTGAGACAAGGAAAGGCTCAAGGAATCCAACACCAGTATTACAAGAAATATTAAAGGGTCTTCTTTAGGAAGAAGAAGAAAAAAAAAGTTTAAAAATATGAATAATAAAATGGCAATGAAAATAGCTATCAATAATTAAGTTCAAATGGATAAAATGCTTCAATCAAAAGACATACATATTCCAACATTGTGGCTAGCAGGAACAGAGTGAGGCAGAGTGTGAGTGAGTGACGAGTGAGAGGGCTAGGGCACTTGTGTGTGTGTGTGTGTGTGTGTGTGTGTGTGTGTGTGTGTGTGACAGTCTGTATGTGCGAGAGTCTTAGGAGCTGGAGTTTTGGGCTCTCCTAGCCAAAGAGCTCCTACTATTGCCACAGGCACTCCCAAAGTACTGCTCTCGCTTACAGACCATGCCATCTTTTTTTTTTTTTTTTTTTTAAATATATTTTATTGATCTTTTACAGAGAGGAAGGGAGAGGGATAGAAAGTCAGAAACATCAATGAGAGAGAAACATCGATCAGCTGCCTCCTGCACACCTCCCACTGGGGATGTGCCCGCAACCAAGGTACATGCCCTCGACCGGAATCAAACCCGGGACCTTTCAGTCCGCAGGCCGACGCTCTATCCACTGAGCCAAACCGGTCAGGGCCAGACCATGCCATCTTAAAGGGTTTACAAGGTCCTCCTTGGGAGGAGGCTGAGGAAAGCAGCAGTGACTAGATGCCCAGCATTTCCACCACACAGACTAGCCCTGGCCAGTGCCCAAACCCATGGGAACTCCACAAGAGTGACTGGGCACCCCAACTACATAACCCAGACCTTGTGCATGCTTGCTACAGACACTGCCCAGACCAATGAGACCAGTGCACCTGCAACCCACACCTGGGGGAAACTGAGCTACTGTTACAAGTAGCTGCGGTTACCACCACTGCCACTCCCTGGGAAAAGCTACAGCCTGGAGACCACATCATCTTGAAGGGTTTACATGGACCTCCTTGGGAGGAGGCTGTGGGAACAACAGTGGCTAGGTGCCAAGACTGGCCAGCATCCAGACTCACCCTGGCTTGGGCCCAAACTCACAATGCACTTTGCCCTGGACCCCACATGCCTGTAGCAAGCACAGGCGGGACCTCCACCTGCCTGGCACAAACCAGACTGACCCTGTGTGCCCAATGGGGGACCCAGACTGGACCCTGTGCCACCACAGAGGGACTGCCACTGACCCAGCAAGACTCTCACCCCTGCTGTGTACTCACTCACTGCCACCGCTACTGTGCTGCCACCACTGCCCTAGAGCCAAGCTGCTTGATTCCACCCCAGGGCTAGGAGACAGGAGCTGCACTGAAGGCTGGGAGGTGGAGGTAGCCTCCCCTAACCTATGGGAACCTAGGACCTGAGGAGACTGAAGAGGCTGTAAATCTGTAGGTGAAATGGGAGTGCCTGGGTCTGAGAGAGGAGGAATAAGGGCACTAGCTGTGGAGACTGCAGAATGGGTACAGCAGTAGAAACCTGAGGCTGAAGTCCCTGGATAGAGTAGCAGTAGCATCCCACCATTGGGCAGCCTGGAAAGCTCCTCCTGACTAGTGGGAAGGACCACTCAATTTAGTTCAGGGTCAGCCTTCACTGGAGGGCCCTAGAGGACACACTCAACATTGAATCTAGGGGGCCCTTTATTTCTTGAGGAACTGATGAGCAGAAAGGGGGCTGGTCAGTAGGCCCAGGAAAGAGGATCATACCTGCCAACCTGGAAGACATGGGAGGTCCCCTCTTTCCCACCTGCAAAACAGCTTCTTCTGACCCAACATTCAGTGATCTGAGGCAAGGGGGTACAGCCTGGGGCAGGAAATCTGTGTCCTTACAAGTGATAGAGAGGAGGTTCCAACAAACCAGGCAGAGCTGAAGCATTGGAAGAAGAGGAAGAACCTATCCCCTCCTCATACAAGCTGCTGGCACCATTCCCAACACAGGTCTGATCAAACCATCCTGGCCAAGACCAGGATATCCCCAGAGAGCCAAGCTCCTTGGAGGAAGGGAGAACAACTCAGAACAGGGACATTCAAGGTGTGAGTCTCAAAGCAGACCCAGCCTCTGGGCTAAGAAGTCCCCATGCACTGGACTCCTAAGGACCTCAATCTATCAGACCTCAATTAGGTTGCCCGGGGACAGAAAGGGACAGTGACTCGCATTGGACTGCACCAAGAAGGGCCAGAATAGACACTTCAAGGAACCAGTTTCAACAACATTGGAGTAAAATCCAGTGAGCTCCAAAAATAGTGGAATGAAAGGTTTTTGAGATTTTGCTTTTTGTTATGTGTGTATATGAGTGGATTTTTTTTATTGTTTGTTTTTACCCCTTTTTTTCTTTCTTTCTTCTCTTTTTTCTTACATGTCTCTAATCTCTAATTCAGTTTTGTTCCCCTCTTGTCTCTACTTGTTGGTATTATTAATTTTTCTTATTTTATATATATTTTTCTCATTTTTATCCATTTTACTTTTCCTATCTACTAGTATATCAATATATCCATTATCACTATAATTTAAATTCATTATTATTATTTAATTTATTTTCTGTTTCCTTTTTCTTCCTATAAAATTTCTTTTAGCTTACTCCTTGCTTTCATAAAACTATTTTTTTCTTCTTCTTCTTTCTCTAGTTTTCTCTATATCCACTCAAAGTCTTGGGTAGCATGACTTTTAGTATTGAAATTTATATATATTTATATATATATGAGTCTGGTTTGTGCCAGGCAGGTGGAGGTCCCGCCTGTGCTTGCTACAGGCATGTGGGGTCCAGGGCAAAGTGCATTGTGAGTTTGGGCCCAAGCCAGGGTGAGTCTGGATGCTGGCCAGTCTTGGCACCTAGCCACTGTTGTTCCCACAGCCTCCTCCCAAGGAGGTCCATGTAAACCCTTCAAGATGATGCGGCTTTGCTTTCTCTTCTATTTTCTTCGTAGTCATTCCTGTTGCTGTTATATTGCATACCTTGATTGTCATGGTATATTTTGGTTTGGTCCTGTTGTGTCTTGTTCTGTTCTGTTAGCACCTGAATAACAGCTGGCACAACAAAGTTGGGGTTGAATCTCACTGTTATCAAGTCTGAGGGGAGATCCCTCCCATGAAGAGGACATCAACAACCAAGCTCTAGTTACAACAGAAGAGTACAATAAATGCACACAAGGGGCATTCCTGGAGCATCCAGCTCATAAGTTCAGAGAGAGTGCACTATTGAACCCATTAAGATACTTTCTACGTATGAAAATCCAACAAAGATGAAGAAGCATAACAGGACAATCTAATACATAGAATCAAATACAAGAGATAGCTACAATGGGGAGAAAATGAAACAACCCCCAAATGAAAGAAAAGACGGAATCTACAGAAAAAGAACTAAATGTAATGGGGGCAAGCAACCTATCAGACGAAGCAATGATTATAAAGATACTTAAGGAGTTTGGGGAAAATTATGAGGTACTCAGTGGGAACTATAGAAGCATGGATAGGAGATAGCATAAACAAGAATCAAACAGAAATGAAAAATAACATATACGACATTAAGAACACACTAGAAGGAATTAAAAGTAGATTGGATGAAGCAGAGGATCTAATCAGCAAATTGAAAGGCAAGGTAGAAATAAATACCAATTTAGCAGCAAATAGAAAAAATAATTTAAAAACAGGAAGATAGCTTAAGGGTGCTCTGGGACAACCTGAAACATTACAGCACTTGCATTACAAGAATACCAGAGGGGAAGAGGGTGTGCAAGAAACAGAGAGCCTGTTTAAAAAAATAATGACAGAAAACTTCCCCAACTTGAATGAAAATGTCACACAAGTTCAGGAGGTACAGAGAGTCCCCATCAAGATGAACACAAAAAGGCCCACACCTAGACACATCATAATTAAAATGGCAAATGTTAAAAACAAAGAAAGAATCTTAAAGGCAGCAAGAGACAGACAATTACCCACAAAGAAGTACCCATTATAATGTTAATTGACTTCTCAATAGAAACACTTCAGATCAGAAGGGAGTGGCATGAACTACTCAAAGTAATGAAAAGAACAGGTCTAAATCTAAGACTACTGTATCCAACAAAGCTATCATTTAAAATTTAAGGTGAAATAAAAAGCTTTCCAGGCAAAACATGGTAAGAAGAGTATCAGCAATGCAAGAAATGTTAAAGGAACTGCTTTAAGAAGAAAAGCAGAGTGAGAGGATCATAGACATAAAACACTGCAATAAATAAATACCTATCAATAAATATCTTAAGTGTAAATAGTTAAATGCTCCAGTCAAAGATATAGCATGACTGAAAACCTAACCCATATACAGGCTGTCTCCAAAAGGCCCGCCCCAGAAAAGAAGATAAACACAGACTGAGAATGAAAGAATAGAAATATATATTCCATGAAAATGGAAAGGAAAAATAAAAAAGCTTGGGTAGCTATATTCATATCATACAAAAAAGAATTAAAAACAAAGACATAACAAGAAACAAAGAAGACCACTTCATAATACTAAAGGAAATGATTCAACAAGAAAATATAACCCTTGTAAACATATATGCACGCAATATAGGAGCACCCAAATACATAAAAAGAACTCTTGATGGACTTCAAGAGAGAGCTTGACATAGTAGGGGATTTTAACACCCACTGACGTCCCTGGATAGATATTCCAGACAAAAAATCAATATGAAAACAGAGGTCTTTAATGTTCTATCCTCAAAGATAGAACGCATTTTATGACACAAAACAAGTATATATAAGTTCAGGAAGATTGATATTATACCCAGCATCTTCTCAGATCATAATAGCATGAAGTTAGAAATGAATTAAAATTTAAAAACTCAAAAACACTTAGATACATGGAGGCTAAATAGCAAGTTATTAAACAGTGAATGGTTTACCAATGAGATCAAGCAAGAAATCAAAAACTTTGTGGAAACAAATTAAAATGAACACACAACCACTCAAAACTTATGTGACAAAGCAAAAGCAGTCCTGAGAAAGAAGTTCATAGCATTATAGGCCTACCTCAAGAAAGAAGAAAAAGTCCTAATAAAATATTTAACGCTATACCTAAATGAAATAGAAAGAGGAAAGCAAGAAAAGTCCAGAGGAAGTAGAAGTGAGGAAGTAATAAATATCAGAACAGAAATAAATGACATAGAGACTTATAAAACAGTACAAAAGGTCCATGAATCCAAGAGATGTTTTTTTAAAGGTATACAAGATTGACAAACCCCTAGCTAGACTCATCAAGAAACAAAGAAAGAGGATGAAAATAAATAAAGTCAGAAATGAAAGAGGCAATATATCAACAGACACCACAGAAATAGAAAAGATTATAAGCAAGACTATGAATAACTGTATGCCAACAAACTGGACAAACTCAGCAAAATGGACAAATTTATAAAAAAAAAAAAATACAATCCTCCAAAACTTAACCAGGAAGAATCAGAAAACCTGAATGGGCCAATAACAACTGATGATATTGAGGCAGTAATTAAACAACTGCCAGTGAACAAAAGTCTTGGACTGGATGGATTTACAGGAGAGTTCTATCAAACATTGAAAGAGGAACTAACACTTATCCTCCTCAAACTATTTCAAAAAATTCAAGAGGAAGTAACACTTTCCAGATTCTTTTATGAATTTCAAAACTAGATAGAGACACTGCAAAGAAAGAAAATTATAGGCCAATATGCCTAATGAACATAGATGCTAAAATCCTCAACAAAATATTAACAAATCAGATTCAGCAATATATTACAAAAATTATACACCATGATTAAGTGATTTATTCCAGGGATGCAAGGCTGGTACAATATTGCAAATCAATACATGTAATACATGACATAAACAAAATGAAGGTTAAAAATCCCATGATCATATCAATAGAAAAACCATTGAACAAAATGCAGCACTGTTTTTTGATAAAAACTCTCAGTAAAGTCGGAAGAAAGGGATCATATCTCAACATAATAAAAGCTATAACTGAGAAATCAAAAGCCAACATAATACTCAATGGGCAAAAGCTAAAAGCTTTCCCTTAAGAATAGCAACAAGACAAGGATATTCACTTTCACCACTCTTGTACAACATAGTACTGGAAGTCCTAGCCACAGAAATTAGAAAAGAAGAAGAGGTCAAAGACATCCAAACTAGAAAAGAGGAAGTAAAACTATCATTATTCTCAGATGGCATGATTTTGTACATAGAAAACCCTAAAGACTCCACAAGGAAACTAAAAGACTTAATAAATTTGGTGAGGTAGTCAGATACAAAATCAACATCCAGAAATCAATGTCATTTTTATACACCAATAATGATCCACAGTACTGGAAAGCACTTTGCCCCACAGTGCAGAGTTTCTGAGGCCCATTAAAAGACTGCAAATAACAATTAGCCTCTAGGCAGAAGCAATTGACACACACACCCCTGTTGAAAAGATTCTAGTCATACCTGTGGATGATTGTCTGAGAGCTATCTAAGACAGAGCCATGTAAGTCTGTAGGCAGAGGTGGTCTCTGAAGGCTTTGAGTCTTTGCCTGATCTAATTAGTAAGAAACAGCATTTGACATTGTCCTGCACTAGAGATTAAGAGGCATAGCAGATCACCTAATACATAGTCACAAACCCAATAGGCAGCCAAAATGAGGAAACAAAGAAACAGCACCCAAATGGGAGAACAAGAAAATTCTCCAGAAGAAGAGATACATGAAATGGAGATAACAAATTTATCTGATATAGAGTTCAAAATAATGATGGCAAGGATGCTCAGCAGCATGAGAAAATATATAGTAAGTATGAAAACACAAATAAAGAGTGGCATAGCACAAATAAAGAACACTTTGGAAGGAATACACAACAGTTAGGGGAAGCTGAGGATCAAATCAGTGAATTAGAAGACAAGGTTGAAAAAAATCATGCAATCAGAGTACCAAAAAGAAAAAAAAAACAATTAAAAAAAACAGAAACTCAGCTTATTAGAGCTGTGGCACAATGTGGAGTGTAATGATATTTGGATAGCTGGTTTGCCAGAAAAGGTGGAAAGGGAGAAAGGGATAGAGAATGTGTTTGAAGAAATAATGGCAGAAAACTTCCCTAACCTGGTAAAAGAAAAAATCACAGAAATTAAGGAGGCACAGAGAGTCCCAACCAAGAAGAACCCAAACAGACCCACACCCAGACACATTGCAATTAAAGTGCCAAGGGTTAAAGACAAAGAGAGAAACTTAAAGGCACCAAGAGAAAAGCAAACTGTTACCTACAAAGGAGCTCCCATAGGCTGACACCCAATTTCTCATCAGAAACCCCTACAGGCCAGAAGGAAATGGCATGAAGTACTCAAGGTAATGTAAAACAAGGATCTGAAACAATGGTTAGTATATTCAGCAAGGCTATCATTTAAAATATGAAGTGAAACAAAGAGCTTACCAGACAAAAAAAAAAAAAAAAAAAAAGGCTAAAGGAGAACATCACCACTAAGGCAGCATTACAAGAAATGCTGTAATGAGAAGAAGAAATAGAGAGAGAAATCTAGGCATACAGAATAAAAATGGCATTAAATAATTACCTATCTATAGTAACCTTAAATGTAAGTGGATTAAATGCTCTAATCAATAGGCATAAGGTAGCTGAATTAATACAAAAACAAGACCCACCAATATGCTTTCTATCAGAGACCCACCTTAGAACAAAAGACACACACAGGATGAGAGTGAAATGATGGAAAAAATTTTTTCCACGCAAATGGAAAAGAAAATAAAGCTGGGATAGCAATACTCATATCTGACAAAATAGACTTCAAAACGAAGGCCATAACAAGAGACGATAAAGATCACTACATAGTACTAAAGGGTTCAATCTAACAAGAGGATATAACCCAGGTAAACATATATGTACCTGATATATGAGCACCTAAATATATATATATTAAATAAAAACAAAAAACTTCTAAAGGACTTTAAGGGAGAGATCGGCAACAATACATTCATAGTAGGGGACTTTAACACCCTGCTGACTTCACTGGATAGATCTTCCAGAAAAGAAATTAACAAGGAAAGAGTGACTCGAAAGGCCACAATGGATCGGATGGATTTAATTTACATGTATAGAAATTTCAAACCAAAGCTGTACACATTCTTCTGAAGTGGATATGGGTCATTCACAAAGATAGACCACATGTTAGGATACAAAACAAGTCTCTACAAGTTCATAAAGATTGAAATCATATCAAGAATCTTCTCAAATCACAGTAGAATATTAGATATAAACTACAGCAGAAATACCCCAAAACATTAAAAAACATGGAGGCTAAATAACATTTTATTAAAGAAATTAACAGATTACCAATGAGATCAAGAAAGAAATTAACCGAAACCGGTTTGGCTCAGTGGATAGAGCGTCGGCCTGCGGACTGAAGGGTCCCGGGTTCGATTCCGGTCAAGGGCATGTACCTTGGTTGCGGGCACATCCCCAGTGGGGGGTGTGCAAGAGGCAGCTGATCGATGTTTCTCTCTCATCGATGTTTCTAGCTCTCTATCCCTCTCCCTTCCTCTCTGTAAAATATCAATAAAATATATTAAAAAAAAAAGAAAGAAATGAAATAAGTCCTGTAAACATATGAAAAAGAACATGCAACAACCCAACAACTCTGAAACACAGCAAAAATAGTCCTGAGAGGAAAGCTCATAGTGCTACAGGCCTACCTCAAAAAATGAGAAAAAATAATAATAAACTGTTTAACCATACTACCTAAACAATTAAAAAGACACCAAGAGGGAAAGCCCAGAGTAAAGAGAAGGAAGGAAATAATAAAGATTAGAGCAGAAACAAATGATATACAGAATAAAAAAAAATACAAGAGATCAATGAACCAAGAGCTGGTTCTTAGAAAAGATAAATAAGATTGATAAACCACTAGCCAGATTCATCAAGAAACAAAGTCAGAGGACCCCAATAAATAAAAGCAGAAACAAAAGCAGTGAAGTAACAAATGACACCACAGAAATACAAAGGATTTTAAGTAAATACTATGAACAAATCTATTCCAACAAACTGGACAACCTTGACGAAATAGACATATTCCTGGAAAAATATAATCTTCCTAAGCTCAATCAAGAAGAATTAGAAAACCTGAATAGGCCGATAACTACTAATGAAATAAAGCAGTAATAAGAAAAACTTCTAGCAAACAAAAGTCTTGATCAGGGTCGCCTCACATGGGAGTTTTACCAAACATTCAAAGAAGAACTAATACCTAGTCTCACATTATTCAAAAAATTCTAAGAGAAGAAACACTTCCAAGCTCTTTTTATGAGGTTATCATTACCTTAATTCTTAAACCAGATAAAGACACTACAAAGAGAGAGAGAGAGAGAGAGAGAGAGAGAGAGAGAGAGAGAGAGAATATACAGGCCGATATCCCTGATGCACATAGATGCTGAAATCCTCAACAAAATATTAGCAAATAAGATTTAGCAATATATATTAAAAAAGATCATATACCATCATCAAGTGGGATTTATTCCAAGGATGCAGGGTTGGTACAATATTTGCAAATCAATAAATGTGATACATCACCTAAACAAACTGCAAGATAAAAATCACATGATCATATCAATAGACACAGAAAAAGCATTCAACAAAATCCAACACCCATTTTTTTAAATATATTTTATTGATTTGTTACAGAGAGGAAGGAAGAGGGATAGAGAGTTAGAAACATCGATGGGAGAGAAACATCGGTCAGCTGCTTCTTGTACACCTCCTACTGGGGATGTGCCCTCAACCAAGGTACATGCCCTTGACCAGAATTGAACCTGGGACCCTTCAGTCTGCAGGCCAACGCTCTATCCACTAAGCCAAACCAGTTAGGGCAAACAACACCCATTCTTGATAAAAACTCTCAGCAAAGTGAGAATAAAGGTAGCATATCTCAACACAATAGATGCCATATATGACAAACGTACAGCAAACATCATACTCAGTTGGCAAAAACTAAAACCATTTCTCCTAAAAACAGGAAAAAGGCAGGAATGTCTGTTTTTATCAGTCTTATTCAACATAGTACTGGAAGTCCTAGCCACAGCAATCAGACAACAAGAAGGAATAAAAGGCATCCAAATTGGAAAGGAAGAAGTAGAGCTCTCATTATTTGCAGATGACATGATATTGTACATAGAAAACCCTAAAGACTCCACCAAAAAAACTCCTAGATTTAATACTCTAATTTGGCAATGTAGCAGGATACAAAATCAACACCCAAAAATCATTGGCTTTTTTAATATACCAATAATGAATTCTCAGAAAAAGAAACTAAAAAAAAATCCGATTTAGTATTACAACAAAAATATTAATATACTTAACCAATGAGGTAAAAGACTTATACTTGGAAAAGTACAGGATGTTGAAAAAAAGAGATAGAAAAATATATAAACAAGTTGGACAATAGTCTATGTTCATGGACTGGTAGAATGAACATCATTAAAATGTCTACACTACCCAAGACAATCTACAGATTCAATGCAATCCCTATTAAAATACCAATGATATATTTCACTGACCTAGAGCAAACTCTCCAAAAATTTATATAGAACAAACAAACAAACAAAAAGACCCCAAATAGCTGCAGCAATCTTTAGAAAGAACAAAGTTGGAGGAATCACAATACCAAATATCAAGTTATACTACAAAGCCACTGTAATCAAAACAGCCTGGTACTGGCACTGGAATGGGCTTATAGATCAATGGAATGGAGCAGAGACCACAGAAATAAACCAAAGTCATTATGCTCAATGTATATTTGATAAAGGAGGCAAGAGCATACAATGGAGTCAAGACAGTCTCTTCAATAAATGGTGTTGGGAAAATTGGACAGATATATGCAAAAAATGAAACTAGACCACCAAATTATACCATGCACAGAAATAAACTCAAAATGGATAAAAGACCTAAATGTAAGTCAGGTAACCCTAAAAATTATGAAAGAAACTATAGGCAGCAAAATCTCAGACATATCTCATAGCAATATGTTTACGGATACATCTCCTAGGGCAAAGGAAACTAAGGAGAAAATAAAAAAATAGGACTACATCAAAATAAAAAGCTTCTGCACAGCAAAAGAAACCATCAACAAAATAAAATGGAGCCCACTATATGTGAGAATATATTTGGCAATGATACATCTGATAAAGGGTTAATATCCAAAATATATAAGAAACTCATGCAACTTAAAAAATGGAAGACAAATTATCCAATTAAAAATGGGCAAAAGACCTATGTATGTTCTCCAAAGCAGTCATACAGATGGCCAAGATATATATGAAAAAAATGTTCAAAGTCACTGATCATCAGAAAGATGCAAATTAAATGAGATATCACCTCACACCTGTCAGAATGGCTATAATCAACAAATCCACAAATAACAAGTGTGGGCAAGAATGTGTGGAAAAGGGAACCCTAGTACACTGCTGGTGGGAATGCAGACTGGTGTAGCCATTATGGAAATCATTATAGATTTTCCTCAAAAAATTAAATATTGGACTATCATTTGACCCAGTGATCCCACTTCTAGGAATATATCCTAAGAAACCTAAAACAGCAATAAGAAAGAATGTATGCTACCCTATGTTCATAGCAGAACAATTTACAATGGCTAAGATCTGGAAACACTCCAAGTGCCCATCAGTAGATTATAAAAGTGGTTAAAAAAGCTCTGGTACATGTGCACAATGGAATACTATGCAGCAGTAAAAAAGAACGGTCTCTTACCCTTTGAGATAGCATGGAGGGACCTGGGCAACATCATGCTAAGAGAAATAAGTTAAAAGAAGTATCACATGATCTCACACATATATGGAAACTAATTAACAAAATAAACTAATGAACGAGTGGATCCAGAGACGTGGAAGCATGGAACAGAGTGCAGAATCTTAGAGGGAAGGTAGGGGAGTGTGGGTGGGTGGAAGGTAATCAGTCAAAGACTCTGTATGCATATATGCATAACCCATGGAGGCATACCTTGGGGTGGTAAGGGCGTGGGGTGGGAGATGAGGATGAGTTGGAGGGCGTCAATGGGAGAGCAATGGGGAGATATATAATACTTTCAACAATAAATATAAAAAATAAAAATAAATTAAAAATATTTAAGGCAAGACTGTAATGGAAGCAGTGTTAAGTTAGTGAACCAACTTGTTGGAAAAAATAAAATCAATTTATAACATTTAAAAAACAAAACAAAAAACTGTGAGATATTTGCACTATGCAGCTATAAAAAAGGATATCTTACCCTTTGAGACAATATGGAGGGACCTAGAGAATATTATGCTAAGCGAAATAAGCCAGTCATAAAAAGACAAGTATCACATGATCTCACTTATATGTGCAATATAATGATCAAAGTGAATTGATAAACAAAATAAGACCTGAAGCATGGAGGCATGGAACCGACTAACCTATGTCAGTGTGGGGCTGGGGGGGACGAGAAGCGATAAACCAAAAAACTTATATATTTACTAGAAGCCTGGTGCACGAAATTTGTGCGGGGGGTGTGGGGGGGAGAGGGTTGTCCCTCAGCCCAGCCCACACCCTCTCCAATCTGGGAACCCTCGAGGGATGTCCGACTGCCCGTGTAAGCCCGATCCCACTGTGGGATCGGGCTTACACGGGCAGTCGGACATCCCTATCACAATCCAGGACTGCTATCTCCCAACTGCTTGCCTGGCTGCCTTCCTGATTGCCCCTAACCACTTCTGCCTGTCAGCCTGATCACCCTCTAACTACTCCCATGCCAGCCAGATTGATGCCTAACTGCTTCCCTGCAGCCTGTTTGCCCCTAACTGCCCTCCCCTGCAGGCCTGGTCACCCCTAACTGCCATCCCCTACAGGCCTGCTTCCACCCAACTGCTCTCCCCTGCAGGCCTGGGTCTCCCCCAACTGCCCTCCCCTGCAGGCCTGGTCACCCCTAACTGCCCTCCCCTGCAGGCCTGGGTCCCCTCCAACTGCCCTCTCCTGAAGGTCTGGTCACCCCTAACTGCCCTCCCCTGCAGGCCTGGGTCCCCTCCAACAGCCCTCCCCTGCAGGTCTGGTCACCCCTAACTGCCCTCCCCTGCAGGCCTGGTCCCCCCAAACTGCTCTTCCCTGCAGGCCTGGGTCCCTCCCAAACTGCCCTCCCCTGCAGGCCTGGGTCCCCTCCAACAGCCCTCCCCTGCAGGTCTGGTCACCCCTAACTGCCCTCCCCTGCAGGCTTGATCGCCCCCAACTGCCCTCCCTTGCAGGCCTGGTCCCTCTCAACTGCCCTCCTTAGCTGGCCATCTTGTGGCGGCCATCTTGTATCCACATGGGGGCAGGATCTTTGACCACATGGGGGCAGCCATCTTGTGTGTTGGAGTGATGGTCAATCTGCATATTACTCTTGTATTAGATAGGATAGAGGCCTGGTGCACAGGTGGGGGCCAGCTGGTTTGCCCTGGAGGGTGTCCTGGATCAGGGTGGGGGTTCCCTTGGGGCATGGGGCAGCCTGGGCGAGGGGCCTGTGGTGGTTTGCAGGCCAGCCACGCCCCCTGGAGACCCAAGTGGATGCCCTGGTATCTGAGGTTTATTTATCTTCTACAATTGAAACTTTGTAGCCTGGAGCAGAGCCAAGCCTTCTGCTTGCTCCGTGGTGGCAGCCTTTTCTGTTGGGATTTATGTATCTGTTATAACTGAAACTTTGTAGCCTTAAGTGGAGGCTTGGGCCGGCCAAGGCTGCAGAAGCTTGGCTTCCTCCATCGCCGGGGGCAACTCTAGCCTCCTGCTCTTTCCAGCTCCGTGGCTGCTGCCATTTCTGTTTGGATTTATGTATCTTCTATCACTGAAACTTTGTAACCATGAGTGGAGCCCTAGGCCGGCAAGGGCAGGCGGAAAGCTTGGCTTCCTCCGTTGCCAGGGAAACCCAAACCTCCCTCCTGCTCTCTGTGGCCGTAGCCATCTTGGTTGGGTTTTTTTGCATATTTGCTCCTGATTGGCTGGTGGGTGTGGCTTGTGGGCATTGGCTTGTGGGTGTAGCAGAGGTACGGTCAATTTGCATATTACTCTTTTATTAGATAGGACACTAGAGGCCTGGTGCACAAAATTCGTGCACGGGGGGTGTCCCTCAGCCCAGCCTGAACCCTCTCCAATCTGGGAACTCTAGAGGGATGTCCGACTGCCCGTTTAAGCCTGATCCCAAACGGGCAGTTGGACATCCCTCTCACAATCCAGGACTGCTATCTCCCAACTGCTCACCTGCCTGCCTTCCTGATTGCCCCTAACCGCTTCTGCCTGCCAGCCTGATCATCCCCTAACCACTCCCCTGCCAGACTGATTGATGCCTAACTGCTACCCTGCCAGCCTGTTTTCCCCTAACTGCCCTCCCCTACAGGACTGGTCACCCCTAACTGCCCTCCCCTGCAGGCCTGGGTCCCTCCCACCTGCCTTTCCCTGCAGGCCTGGTCGCCCCCAACTTCCCTCCTCTGCCGGCTTGGTCACCCTTAACTGCCCTCCCCTGCAGGCTTGATCACCCACAACTGCCCTCCCTTGCAGGCCTGGTCCTTCCCAACTGCCCTCCCCTGCTGGCCTGATCACCCACAACTGCCCTCCCTTGCAGGCCTGGTCCCTCCCAACTGCCCTCCCTTGCTGGCCATCTTGTGGTGGCCATCTTGTGTCCACATGGGGGCAGGATCTTTGACCACATGGGGGCAGCCATCTTGTGTGTTGTAGTGATGGTCAATCTGCATATTACTCTTTTATTAGATAGGACAGAGGCCTGGTGCACAGGTGGGGGACAGGTGGTTTGCCCTGAAGGGTGTCCCGGAGCAGGTGGGGGTTCCCTTGAGGTGTGGGGAGGCCTGGGCGAGGGGCCTGTGGTGGTTTGCAGGTAGGCCACGCCCCCTGGTGACCCAAGTGGAGGCCCTGGTATCTGGGGTTTATTTATCTTCTACAATTGAAACTTTGTAGCCTGGAGCGGAGCCAAGCCTTCTGCTTGCTCAGTGGCTGCAGCCATTTCTATTGGGATTTATGTATCTTCTATAATTGAAACTTTGTAGCCTTAAGCGAGGCCTGGGCTGGCCAGGGTGTGCGGAAAGCTTGGCTTCCTCCATCGCCGGGGGCAACCCTAGCCTCCTGCTCTTTCCAGCTCCGTGGCTGCTGCCATTTCTGTTTGGGTTTATGTTTCTTCTATAATTGAAACTTTGTACCCTTGAGTGGAGGCCTAGGCCGGCAAGGGCAGGCGGAAAGCTTGGCTTCCTCCATTGCCAGGGAAACCCAAGCCTCCCTCCTGCTCTCTGTGGCTGTAGCTGTCTTGGTTGGGTTTATTTGCATATTCACTCCTGATTGGCTGGTGGGCATGGCTTGTGGGCGTGGCTTGTGGGTGTAGCGGAGTGATGGTGAATTTGCATATTACTCTTTTATTATATAGGATGCATAATCCATGGACATGTGCAATATGGTAGTGGAAATCTGTGGGTGTGTAGGGGCTTGGGGTACAGGGATTAAGAGTGGGAAAGTGGAAACATCTGTAATATCAATAATGAAGAAAAATAAAAAAAAATAAAGAAGAAAGATATACAGAGTAAATGAATAACAAAACAAGACCCTTACATATCCTATCTAATAAAAGAGTAATATGCAAATTGACCATCACTCCAAGACACAAGATAGCCGCCCCCATGTGGTCAAAGATGGCTTCCCCATTGGGCACAAGATGGCCAGCACAAGATGGCCTGCAGGGGAGGGCAGTTGTGGGCAGTTAAGGGGTGATCAGGTCAGCAGAGGAGGGCAGTTGGGGGTGACCAGGCCAGCAGAGGAGGGAAGCTGGAGGAGACTCAGGCCTGCACTGGAGGGCAGTTGGGGGGACCAGGCCTGCAGGGGAGGGAAGTTGGGGGGGACAAGGCCTGCAGGGGAGGGAAGTTGGGGGGGACAAGGCCTGCAGGGGAGGGCAGTTGGGGGGGACCAGGCCTGCAGGGGAGGGCAGTTGGGGGGGACCAGGCCTGCAGGGGAGGGCAGTTGGCAGGGGCCAGGCCTGCAGGGGAGGGCAGTTGCGGGGGCACCAGGCCTGCAGGGGAGGACAGTTGCGGGGGGACCCAGGCCTGCAGGGGAGGGCAGTTGGGGGAAACCAGGCCTATAGGGGAAGGCAGTTGAGGGGGGCCAGGCCTGCAGGAGAGGGCAGTTGGGGGGACAAGGCCTGCAGGGGAGGGCAGTTGGGGGGACCAGGCCTGCAGGGGAGGGCTGTTGGGGGTGACCAGGCTAGTAGGGGAGGGCAGTTAGGGGCGACCAGGCAGGCAAGGGAAGGCAGTTAGGTGTGACCAGTCCAGTAGGGGAGGGCAATTAGGGGTGACCAGGCCAGCAGGAAAAGGCAGTTGGGGATGACCTGACCTGCAGCAGAGGACAGTTAGGGGCAACCAGACTGGCAGGGGAGGGCAGTTAGGGGCAATCAGGCCAGCCGGGGAGCAGTTAGGCGTCAATCAGACTGGCAGGGGAGTGGTTAGTGGGTGATCAGGTTGGCAGGCATAAGCGGTTAGGGGCAATCAGGCAGAGGCAGGCAAGCAGTTGAGAACCAGCAGTCCTTAATTGTGAGAAGGATGTTTAAAAAGGGCGGCCGGACATCTCTCAAGGGGTCCCAGATTGGAGAGGGTTCAGGCTGGGCTGAGGGACACCCCTGCCCCCATGCACAAATTTCATGCACCGGGCCTCTAGTCTAAAATAATAAAAGCATAATATGCAAATGAGACTGGAGAGCCAAACGACCTTCAGTCATCCTTCCGGACGACCTTCTGGATGAAGCTGGAGCTGTGTGGCTGCAAGGGCTGAGGCAAGCTGCCACAGCTGTTAGGGCCATGCCTCTTACATGAATTTCATGTATCGAGCCTCTAGTGCTGTTTATAAAAGACTCTCTTCCTATTGAAAGGCATACACAGACTGAAAGTAAAGGGATGAAAAATATCTTATCAAAACAAAACAATAAAGCTGGGTTAGGAACACATATACCAAACAAAAGAGATTTTAAAGCAAAGGCTATATAACAAGAGAAAAATACCCCCAACTCCACTTCTGGGTATTTATCTAAAGAAACATTGCATACACAACCATATGTTTATTGCAGCATTATTTACAATAGCCAAGATATGGGAGCAACCTAAGTGTCCATTAATAGATAAATGGATAAAGAAGTAATGATGCATATATATAAAGTAGAATATGATTCAGCCATAAAAAGAATAAAATCATGCCATCTGCAACATTAATGGACCTAGAAGGTATTATGCTTAGTAAGATAAATGAGACAGAAAAAGACAAATGCCAGATTATTTCACTTACTAGTAAATGTGGAATCTAAAAAAACAAAGTAAAGAGGTAGAGTAGAAACACTTTTAGACACAGAGAACATTTTGACAGTTGCCAGATAAGAGTAGGGTTGAAGGAAAGAGTGAAAAAGGAGAAAGGATTAAGAAGTGCAAATTCATAGTTATGGAATAGTCATGTATGTAAAATACAGCATAGGGAATATAGTCAATAACATTTAAATATATATGGTGTCAGATGGGTTCTCACTTTGTAAGTTTATAAGTATCTAATCATGAGGTTGTACACCTTAAACTAATATAATATTGTATGTCAACTGTAATTTAAAAATTAAAAAAAAAATCCCTCCCTAAACTTAGCAATGACCTTCTCATTTTTCATGACCTTCTGGAAAAAAATTAAAAAGGAGAAAGGATAAATCTATAATAATAAAAGCATAATATGCAAATTAACTGAATGGCAGAACAGCAGAATGACCATCCAGACGCCCTTCTGGATGCCCTTCCAGACAAAGCCGAGTCTGCAAGGGCCTACTCTTGCCTGAATTTCATGCATCAGGCCTCTAGTATTTAAATAACTAAGACAAAAAACAAAGTTTCTGTAATTAGGACTGCTCACATCATCAAGGAATCATAAACCTTAAGGCTTATTCTCCAGGGTTTAAAACTGCTAGTAATACCTATTAGAATTGTATTTTGGTTTGAGGGGCAATAAAGCAAAGCTCTAAATCAAATATAGATGGTAGATAAGTAATGACTAGATAGATGATAGATATAGATGGATAGATAGATATTTAGATATGAATGATAGATAAATAATTGGTATAGTTTGAAGTCATCTATAAATAGATGACAGATATTGATATAGATGTAAATAAACCTAGTTATCTATATTTCTATTTATCTATCTACTAGAGGCCCGGTGCATGAAATTTGTGCACTGGGGAGGGTGTCCCTCAGCCCAGCCTGCACCATCTCCAATCTGGGACCACTCGGGGGATGTCCGACTGCAGGTCAGACATCCCTCTCACAATCCAGGACCACTGTCTCCTAACGACTCACCTGCCTGCCTGATTGCCCCCTAACTGCTCCCTTGCTAGCCTGATTGACACCTAATTGCTCCTCTGCTGGCCTGATCACCCCCGAGGCTTTTATTAGTATAGATATGACCCTTCACAGAAAATTTTACTAACCCTGCTTTACAATAAGGGCTTGACAATTGAATCATTGGGACCAGACACCAAGATTTCCTTTCTTTGAATAGTGGAGGGAATAATCATCTTGTCTTTAACTTGCCCTGAAATTAAAATGAGACAATGACTTAGAAAAGTATAAAAGCACCATATAAAGACAATTATCTTTTTTATGTACTGAAAAGACAATAAAGTGGTAAATTGAAAAACACTATTTTTATTCCCCCCTTCCTTCCTTTACAGCCTTTATTTAAACTTTGAAATTTATAAAAATTTCACTCCAATTTTCATTTGTTTACATTCAATATTATTTTGTATTGGTTTCAGGTTTTATATTAGTTACAGAATAGTGGTTAGACAATCATATACTTTACAAAGTGTTCCCCGATATTTCCAGTACCCACCTGGCATCATACCGTCATTACAACACTATTGACTATATTCCCTATTTAAGTGACAATGGGTTTACAGGTTCCTTCCAGTCTTTCTTTTGTGTTGTTGGCCTTTCCTTTTCTTTCTCACTTCTTCCCTCATTTTCTTTATATAGTATCTCAATTGGCCATCAAAGCTCAGTGAAGGACTGGGACCCGTTTAATCCATTTCACAGACCAGGAAACTGCGGCCAATTCCAGTTGGCTGTGGAACTTGACTCAGTGTGCAGGGAGGCCTCAGAGTCATGCTCTCTGCCCTTCCTAAGGGGAAGCCACCTAGCAAACAGAACAAACCTTCCCGGCAGGCTTCCGAGCCTCTTTCTCAAGCACCTCTTCATTGTGGACGCTCTACATTCTTTCCTCTCCCCGGTCCCCTGCCCCCATTCTTTACTGCCCCACCCTTCTCCGGAGCAGGTGGAAGGCTTCACACTCACTGCCTGGGCATGCTCTGCCGTGGGGCAAGGCGGCGCGGGTTTGCTTTTGGGTCAAGTCGGGAGCAGGAGTCACCGCCTCTGAAGTGCGAAGGCCGCCTGGGCGAGGCCAGTTAGCACCGGGAGCTTGTCTGAATCACATCAGTCAGTCCGCTACCCTGCAGTGCAGCACCCCTCCACTGAGGTGGCACCGCCCCTCAACCCCCGCCTCAGGGCTGCGGGTCCTTGCCCCTCCGCCTGGGTGTCCTTCCATGCCCCTTGATCCCTGGACGGGCCCACACACGTTTTGGGGCCACTGCAGAACCTCTCCCTCTGCAGGCAAGGCAGATCCTTGTCTGCCAGTCCCCTGCCCCAGTCTGAACCCCCTCTGGTTCACCCCGCCTAGCCAGGTTTTTGCCTTTCATCTATGGCGTTGGTGACAGCACACTCCTAGCAAGCCTGGTACCCAGAGGGGCACAGGGTCAGTTCTTTGCCCAGAATGTTAGAGGTTGCAATGGCACTTGCAGATATTGCCCAGAGCCTGCTGGCGAAGGCAGCGCCTGTGTGGGGTGTCCTCATAGAGGGATGGTGAGGCACTGCTCAGCGCCCCTTGGAATACCCGCCTCCTGGCCAGCCACTTTGCCAAAGCGGTGGCACTCGCCCTGGAGCCGTCCCTCAGGCAGCCCCGCAGTCGGGCCTCGCGCCTCTTCCACATTCGGCCTTCATCCATCCCTCTCTCCTGCAGTGCTTGGGCTCCAGGCCTGAAAGAAAAGAACCAAGACCAAGAAGGACAAAGCCCAAAGGAAGTGAGTCTTGAACCCCCACATCCCATTCTCTGGATTTCCTCCCGCACCTCCTCTCTGTGTCACATCTTGAATGGGCACCCTGTGGCCCAGCCACATAGCCACCGGTCGGCCTGGTAGAGTCGGTCTCCGCGAAGCTGTGAATCTGCGGCCAGAAGCCTTGTCTGGGTCTCAGCAACCCCTTGCCTGCGATGTTCCAGGGGCCCCATGGGAGTGGCTAGGCGGGCCCAGCTTCGCCTCCCTGAGACAGCGATGTTCCCGGGGCCTGCAGGAGTGGCTAGGCTGGCTGGCCTCCCCTCCCCTGGATGACAATGTTCTGAGGGCCCCGCAGGCGTGGCTAGGCAGGCCGCTGCCCCTCCCGGGGCCTGTGATGGACTCGACCCTGCGGGTGGTATCTGGCGTTGCCCACCCCACCTCCCCGGCCCCGATGGGCTGGTACCTTGCCAGCGGTGTTTGGTGCTGCCCGCCAGGCCTTCCTGCCCCCGATGGACCGGCCCCCCAGGGGGGGCCATGGTGCTGCCGCTCTGCCTTCATATGCAAATTTACCCACCATCTTTTATGGTTAATTTGCATACTTGCTCTGATTGGCTGGTGGGCATGGCTTGGTGTAGCAGAGTGATGGTAATTTGCATGTTTCCCTTTTATTAGTGTAGATATCATCTACTTGGCTACAGAGGAGAAGAGGAACACTATCTTTAGAATCATGCTTTATTGGTAGAAATTAATATAATTTTAAAAATTCTCACCTCAGGGCATGCTTAGAGAGAGGAAGAGAGAGGAGAACAAGAAAGAGAGAGAGAGAAAAAAATAATGTGAGAGAGAAGCATCAATTGATTGCTTTCTGTACATGCTCCAACCTGGGATTGAGCCCACAACCCAGGTATATGCCTTGATCAGAAATCAAACCTGCAACCTTTTGGTGCACAGGGAGATGCTCAACTAACTAAGCAACTCCTGCTGGGCTAGAACCCTTTTTGAATCTGTTTTCTCAACCCTCTACCTTTCTCCTACTCAGGTCCACATTACTAGTAGCTCTCACCTGGCTCCCTAAAATAGCCTATCTTCTCCCCAGCTTTAAATAGTGTCTATATAATAGCAAGTGTGATTTATTTGAAACCCTAAGGTGATAGTGTTCTTCAACTGCCAATAAACTTACCAAGCCTTTAATTCCTCCAGCCCCACTGAATGCAGATCTGCTGTCTCCCTAGACTCATGTCAGGTCATTTTTCTATTTTCGTGGTGTTTTTCTATCTGGAATGTTTTCTTTACAACCACCATCCCCTCCCCTCTTCTTTCCCTTCTCATCTAACATCTCATTTTTCCTGGCTAAATTGTATTAAATAATCAGTACCCAGCTCAGATATTATCTTCCTAAAACTCCATTTGACCCCCATTCTGCCTTATCTCTCAGGTCAAGTGGTTTGGTGACAAACATTACTAAGCTCCTCAGCACACTGTTACTCATTATAAGAGCTCTGCCATATTGAAACCTCTTGTGTCTATATCTTCTTCCATATAATGTTCATGAGGGCATCACAGGTTTTGCATTTATTGCATCTGGCATAAGTGGGGATCCACTAGAATTGAGTTGTAACATCACTAAAATTGAAGGAGATTTCATATAGAAAATATATTAACATTCACTCCTTATAAAGATTCTAAAACATTAAATGCTTTTTTAAAGCAATCATATATCCAGAAAATGTTTGACTCCTCCTCCACCCTGAGTGAGCACCACTCCCTCTTCCATCATCTCTATAATTTATATCTCATCTACCACAAAAATTAATATTGCATTCTAATCCATATGTGTATGTTACTATCTCCCTATTGGATATGATGAGATGAACAATTTCTTATTCATTCCTGCATATTGATGATTTAGCACAGCATCTTACATACACCAGACTTGTAATAAATTGTTTCAATTGATAAATCACAGTCATTTTAACTATGCTAATAGGAACCATTTTGACAAGACATAAATGAGGTGACAAAATCCAATGGATGCTGCATTAGTCTCAGATTACCTTTGGCTTCCAGTAAGTTGATTTTTTTTTAGAATAATTGATTTGGAGATTACCTTCCAAATACAACTGTTATAAGTTGAAATAAAATATAATTTAAAAAATCTGACTTGAATGCCAAAAATTATATTACAGTGTAAAATTTTGAGTTGTATACTAATTTTTATCACCATCATTGTCAACATGGTCAGTATCATAAATTATTTATTTATTTAAACACTTATTGTTGACACTATTACAGATGCTCCCTGTTGAGTTGATTTTTCTGGTGTTTCTGTGAGAAGAATTTCAGAATATGAACAGAGTATTGTATAGCAAGACAGGAAAAACTGGTGGGAACATAGTCATTCAGAAAGGTGTTCATTATTTTTCTCCATTGCTTTGCTTCATCCTGAGTGCCAGTTTAATTCCTTTCTCCGTCCAGGAGTATAGTTTTGTGACCTCAAAGACTCATTTGAATGGGAAATTTGGCTTGGAAACCTGAACCTGAGCCTACCCTGCAGGGTGTGGCCAGACCACACATTAAGTGCACTCCAGTGAGAGCTGAGAATCTGGGAGTCAATCGCCCAGCGACCTGGTTTCTGTACTGGGTTGGCCGGGCCTCTGCATCTAGTCTCTTTATGGTGTTTCTCTTTTCTCTCATATTGTCAATTTGAAGTCAATCAAACCTTGAGGTTAAATGTATCATTTTTCATCTCAGGGTGCACAGTCCTTGAATTTTTACTGTGAAGTTTATATGCCTTTATACAGATCACAGATTTAATACCATACTACTAGGTTTTACTTGGCTCTGTGAACCACCCCATTACTGTTAATATTTATATTCCAAAACCAAAAGGTAGAAGTGCCAAAAAAATACCTTGGCATTTACAGCTTCCAAATAAACAAGTCTATTAATACTCTTGTCATTTTATTTATTTATTTATCAACATAATTTATTCTATTCTGAATATTCTCTTGGCTGCTGCTGTATTTTCAGTTTCCCTAGAATGTGTAATTTATTATTGCCATATCTCTTTGACCATTTATGTTCCTCCCACATTAGAAATAAAGTTTTTCATTGAGATTCCCATCCAATAAAATATTTCCCACCAGATATATATTTACTCCAGTTGCATTAGTAAAGTAAATTTTTGTGATATTGTTGAACATAAGAGATGCTGGAAGCAGTAAATCCATTTCAAGAAGCTTGCAGTTTTTTTGTGCTAAATGATAAAATATATGGTAGAGTATCTTATTCCTATTAGTTAGTGGATAGCCCTTTAAAGTAATTCAGAATTCTTTGCTTAAGGAAAGATGTCATATGCCAAATCAACGTAGCCTTTAGTTGGCACTTACTTTCCTTGCCCTTTTAAATAAAGATGCCTATGGAGATTGCACAAAACTCACCATGGCACTTCCTTTTGGCCCATTTGCTCTTCTGCTTTCTCTGAGAGCCTTTCAAATATTAAGTACCAAACATTTTTTGTAATCCCTTCAATAAAACTTTAAAAAGTTACTGAACTTTTATAAATTGCATACATTTTGTAGATTTGTGCTCACTTTGTTAACAAACAAGTTGTAGTCTGTTAATCTGCCTTTTGTTCCCCCAAAATGTACAATTTCATTTCTTGTTTGTATAAGTATGCCAGAATTTTTATTATAAAAATGTCATTGTAGGAAGTAGAGACTTGTATTATGACCTTTTAAATATTGTAATAAAGGCAAATGGATAAAAGTTTGTTTACAAAAATTTCCTTTGATGCTTTTATGTAAAATGTCATGGGTAGAAAGAATAGTTTTATATAGAAACTTTTTTTTTTCATTTAGGTAAAATATCTTTGGTTTTGAGAGAACAAATTCAAACTTTGCCCCTGTTATGTGAGAATTTTATAAGGAAGATATACTTTCTTCTTTTTTTAAACATTCTTATTAGTTTGTTCTTGCTCTGGGTAAAGATTTGACCAAGTTTTATTTAAGCTGTGATTCTTTCACAGAAGGGCCATGAAAATAGAATAATGATAATAGTAGGAGGTGTAAGGGGTTGGATTGGTATTTTTCAACATAGAAGTTGCTGAGATTTTTAATACACTTAGATTGTAACCTTTTAGATTTTGCAATGAACTCTGTGTCACATTACTTCCTAAAAAGTAATGCTTAAACATTAAATTTTAGTGTGCTCTTCATGTTAATAAGGCAGAGTTTTATAATCTAAATTAAAACTTATTGATGCCCGGCCAAAAACAAAACAAAACAAAACACAGATACACACACACACACATACACACACACACACACACGCACACAAACATTGTTTGAATCTAACTAACTATATAATTCTGTATTAAAGTAGATAACAATTGCTTCCATTACATTTTTATATGACAGTATAATTTGATTGTATTCTTAGAGACAAAATTTAACACTTTTAAATTATGACAGTAAGCTATTGATTATTTGGAAATTGTTGTCAATTAAATATATATTTTTTGAAATCCCTAAACATTGGATTTTTTTTCTTAAATTGCTGTAATGCTCTGGTGAGAACCATTTTAGTAATAGTATTTTTATGTATAAAACCAACAATCTCTGAGCTTTCTGGTTGCCAGGATAAATTTGATACCTTTTTGTTTTAAATCACTGTTTTTGAATTTTTCTCTGATTCTAGACACCACACTCAGATCTTCAGATCTATGAGGAGAGTTGGAAGCTACTGATTGAAGACAAGATTAAACTGGGAACCCAGTAGCATTTATTAGAATGCAATCAGAATGATTATATCTTAAGTAGGTAACATGATATGAAAATCATAGAAGTCTACTAATTATGTTATTTAATCAAATGAATAGTGGTGTGCTCAGGCAATCAGATGTTCTTTATTGTATCCAATATTCACAGACTGTTTTTAAAGAAAAACACAGGATATGATCTTTCAACTTCTAAGGGTTTAAAAACATTTTCAGAAAGACATGGTTTCTATAGACAAATATGTGGAGCTAAATCTCAAACCCATGTGTGTGACAGAGTACTGCACCGCTCCCTCAGCATGCACACATCAATTATACTATTGTCTCCATCAGCTTTGTGACCCCAAACCAAAAGCTAATTCTAAAAGCTCTCAGTTTTTGAAATCTGTAGAATGGACCATGTATTATGTCTGTGACATTTAGTTCTCTTGCCTCCATTGCAGCCATTCGATTTTTCCACTTAATAATCTACACTAATAAAAGAGAAACATGCAAATTGACCATCACTCTGCTATGCCCACCAGCCAATCAGGAGTGATTATACAAATTAACCCAACAAAGATGGTGGTGGTCACGGAGCTGGAGCTAGCAGGAGGCTTGGGTTGCCCCTGGCGATGGAGGAAGCCAAGCCATGGCTGAAGGAGGGGCTGGGAGCCTGGATTGCTGGGGAGCTTGGCCATCCTGAAAACAGCCCTCAGCCCCTTACCCAGGCTGACCACACCCCCCATGGAGTAAGAGTTTCTGCTGGGCGGTGTGGCCAGGCTGCAAACAGCCATCAGCCCCTCACCCAGGCTGGCCAGGCACCCCAGCGGGGACCGCCACCCTGAAGGGGGTGTGGGCAGCTTGAAAATAGCTCTCAGTCCCTCACCCAGGCTGGCCACGCCCCCCCAGTGGGGACCCTCACCCCATGGGGGCATGGCCGGCCTGCAAACGACCACAGGCCCCTGGCCCAGGCCACCCCACATCCCAAGAGAACCCCTACCCTGATCTGGGACACCCTTCAGGGCAAACCCGTGCACCAGGCCTCTATCTATACTAATAAAAGGGTAATATGCTAATTAGACTGGAAGACCTTCCAGGAGACCTTCCAGACATTCTTCTGGACAAAGCTATGGTAGCGGGGCCGAGGTAGAGGTGGTTAGAGGCCAAGAGGGGAGGGCAGTTGTGGGTGATTAGGCCAGGATGGAACGGCAGTTGTGGGTGATCAGGCCAGTGGGGGGAGCCGTTGGGGTTGATCAGGCTGGTGTGGGGGGCATTTTGGGGCAAGCAGAAGGCAGGCAGAGTGGTTAGGGGCAATCAGGCAGGCAGGCAGGTGAGCGGTTAGGAGCCAGCAGTCCCGGATTGTGAGAGGGATGTCCGACTGCCGGTTATGCCCAATCCCTGTAAACTGGCAGTAGGACATCCTTTGAGGGGTCCCAGATTGGAGAGGGTGCAGGCCGGGCTGAGCGACACTCTCCCCCCATGCACGAATTTCATGCACTGGGCCACTAGTGTCCTATAAAATCCTATCACTTTCAGTAAATAAAAATTGACAACAATAGAATTTCACACTCACATGCTTTGCATCCCCACCACATGTATTCATCTCTTAATCTCTCAGCTCTTCTATGCATGGATCTCTGTCTGGAGTGAGGACCTTAATTGTTAATGACAGTTACCCCTGATGGGTGGAATAAGTTTTTATTTGAACTTTCCTGTTTTAAATTTTTTAAATAAATACATTTCTTCTTTGAAGAAATGAAGGAAGGAAATATCTACAGGTCCCCTGAGGATTATAATCTTTTTCTTTATTGTTTTTTAAAATATGTATTTTATCTGCAGACTTCAGATCAGAATTCTCTCTTATTCTCTCAGTGATCTAACAGTTATAGAACTGTGGGTATGTGTATTTGGTTAAGTTCCTTTGTTTGTTTTTAATGAAACCAAGAAGGAAAAAAAAAGAACCTGAATATCCCTTTGGTCTTCAGCAAACGAATCACTCTCATGTATATTAAATTAAAGCTAATTCAATGCCTAGGTCCAATCATGTATGATAGTGCTCTCCTTTCCTATAGTGGACTTTACACATAAGTATAAATATAGTCAGAATGCATCTCATCACAGAGCTTCAGGCATGCACCGCACGTAGGTCACTGATGGCAGTCAAGATGAAGAGTACTTAATTATATGAATTTATAAAACCAAAACCAAAACCTGTGGGATGGCAACACGTCCTCCATGACTTGGTCCCTGCATCTCTATTCCAAAATACTTTACTAAAATATACTGCTTTCTCACTTTGTGCTACTGTGCATGCTATTTTCTCTCTGTGGTTGGCCCTCTTGGCTGCTTTTGCCCAACAGGTGTTCAGCCTTTTAGTCACCGCACTTGTCAAATTTCCCATAAAGCCATAATAACTTTGCAGGAAGATCCTTTTTCTTGGTTTATTCAGAGTGCTAAGTACATGACTGTTTTGACCATCTATCTCTCTAGTATACCATTGGTTGTTTTTTTGCCCCAGATTGTGAAGCACTACAGGTCAAAGTTGGGTTTTGTTCATTTTGCAGTTCCCCGTATTAGCAAAATGCTTGAAATGAGATATCATGAATGGCTAAATAAATATTTGACCAAACTTTACTCTTTCAAATTTAAATATTTAAAACATCCTGCCTAGAGTATCCTGACTAAAGCCTATTAATTAGGAGAAGTTAAATAATGTATGACAGAAGAACCTCCAAATTTTCAAAGCTTTCATTTCCACTCATGAGAAGTCTGCAGTGCTGCAGACCATCCATCTTCTCAGAGATCCAAGCAGATAGTATCTTCACCACATGGTGGCTTTACCACCTGGAACCGGTAATTTCCTCAGTTAACATGATGAGGAAAATAGTGTAGAAGGACCATATAGTCTATAAAATGCTTGCATTGAGAATGATATAGCACATGCCCCTGAGCCCCAAAAGATGGAATTAGGCACATGCACCGAACCACAATGGGGAGAGTATAATGCAGGCATACCTTGTTTTATTGTGCTTCATAGCTGTTTTACTTTCTACATATAGAAGGCAAGCGTCTTCACCAGCAAAAAGATTTTGACTGGTTTTATTGCAATATTCACTGTGTTATGGTAGTCAGGAACCAAACCCACAAGGTATTCCTTTATCCTTGTATTTCCTTGACCCAGAAAAAGAGAAGTGAGTACTCTTAGTTGATTACCATTATTATGGATATAAAACGGGTGTGATTCTATTAATTTTGGACATGAAACACAGATATATATCAGTAAAAGCAAAAAAAATATACTACTTTGAATCTATTGTGGACCCTATGAGAAAGCAAATGTATTACACAATGGGGGAGACTGTTTTTCGATACTGCAAAATAAAAGGACACCCAGATTTCCATGGGATAAAAAAATGGAAGAAATATAGTTACTTCCTGTAGCAATGATTTATTGAGGTGACTTACCTCAGAGAAGAGGTAAATAAGAAACTATAACTTCTCCAAATTACTAATGCTATTTCATATGAGTGAATATGTTGCATCATAAAGGACTAAGCATGGACTATGTGGAAAAGTTAATCATTTCTGTAAGTGTTGCATAATATATGAACAAGGGAATATTTAATATCTTATTTAGTGGTTTGTGATTTTTTCTTACTTGCACTGTAGTGACATGGAAAGAATAGTGATTAAGTCTTTTTGTTTCTAGACAAAGTTCTGTCAGAATATTATTGAATCATTTTTATAGGTTATCCATGCACTCTGTACCTCAATTTATTAATCTGTAAAATGCAGAAAAATTGAACACATGAGTTCTCAGATCTAGCTTCAAAAGTTTATAATTTCTACTACTCGGGTATTTATTCAGTCTTTGACATTTAGTTCCAAATACATAACAAAGTCACTTCCTGCTGTCCCTGGAGCACTGCCTTTCACCTTCCTCCTCCTCTGTCTTGTCTTCCTGCCTTTTTCTAGGTGTGCTTCTATCATCAAAAGAAGATAAGTGGGTTTGTTAAAATCATTAGTGCCTGAATGAAACTTTCTCCTTGATGCAATCAGAATAAACACAGGACATTTAAGTAGGCATAAATTGAAAGTGTGTAGCTACATGAAATCCTGCCTGAATTTTGGGTCCTCCAGTGCTCCAGCCAGTGAATGAAAAGGATCTTCCTTAGTCATGTTCTGATAATACCAAATTGATTTATCTTATACAAGGCCATCTGAAAATCAATTGATGGTAGATTTTTCTTATCTTCTAGTATCACACAGTAATTTAATTAATAAAGACAAGATATGACATCTTTATGTTGTCACAGAAATTTGTAGAGGCTTTTCTATACATATATATATATATATGTATATATATATGTATATATATATATACACATACATATATATATATGTATGTATGTATATATACACATACATATATATATATACACATACATACACATACATATATATATACACATACATATATATATATGTATGTATATATATATACAGATACATACATATATATATATGTATGTATGTATATATATATACAGATATATATATATGTATATATATATACAGATACATACATATATATATATGTATGTATGTATATATATATACAGATATATATATATGTATGTATGTATATATATATACAGATATATATATATATATATGTGTGTGTGTGTGTGTGTGTGTGTGTGTATATATATATATATATATATATATATATATATATATATATTAGAGGCCTGGTGTATGAATTCGTGCATGGGTGGGGTCCGGCCAGCCTGGCCAGGGAGAGGGGACATGGGTGGTTGGCCAGCCTGCCTGCTGGTCGAACTCCTGGTCGAGGGGACAATTTGCATATTAGCCTTTTATTATATAGCATATACACTGAGTGGCCACATTATTATGTGTTCAGAGATCATAATAATCTGGCCACTCAGTGTATATAATGCACACCCTGGAAAAAAGACAAAAACCCAAAAATACAAGGACACAGTTCAAATTTTGTTGTCACCTAATGTACAAAATTAAACTATGTGACTTTGCATCATGCAAATTTAATAGTTGGAACTGGAACTTGAGGTTTTTGAAGGCTAATATATAGCAAGATGCAATAGTCAGAGCTACAATGGGACCTAAATGTCCAGGTTGGTGTCAAAGGCATAGTGACACATGCTTCTGAGTGCATGGAGTGACCATCTAGTCTTCCTTTGTTCTGGCCAGGAATCTTAGTCAGTTTGAGCTTATGTAACAAAAGATAGCAGAAATAGGTTGGCTTACAAAACATTTATTTCTCACAGTTCTAAAGGATGAGAAGTTCAAGATCAAGCTGCCAGCCAATTTGGTTGCTGGTGAGAACCAGCTTCATGGTATGCAGATGGCCATCTTTTTATCATGTGCTCACATTCCCTGTCTTTTCTTATATGACCACTAATCTTATCATAGTGGCTTAACCCTCAGGTAATTTCTTCCCAAAGGCTGTACCTTCTAATACAATTACATTGGGGCTAGATTTCAACATATAGATTGGGAAGGGGGCACATTATTCAGTCTATAGCATCATGATTATGCATTAAAATGCTCTGTTCTATATCAAACAAGACATGGACTCGAGGTACTAATCTACAGGACTATCTTAGTGGCTTTCAACTTTTTATGCTCTAAGTATTTCCAACCATTTTACTTATTTATGTTTATTCTTTTTCTTTTTGGTTCTCTGAGTAGTTGATTTTTTTAACCTTGTCTTCTAATTCACTGATTCAATCCTCAGTTTCCCCTAATCTGCTGTGTATTTCTTCCAATGTATTTTTTATTTGTGCTATGTCATTCTTTATTTCTGTTTTCATAGATACTATATCTTTTCTCACGCTGTTGAGCATCTTTACCACCTTTACTCTGGACTCTTTATCTGATAAATTTCTTATCTCCATTTCATTTATCTCTTCTTCTGGAGAATTCTCCTGTTCTTTCATTTGGGTGTTGTTTCTTTTTTTCCTCATTCTGGCTGCCTATTTGGGTTTGTGACTCTGTATTAGGTAGATCTGCTATGCCTCTCAATCTCTAGTGCAAGGCAGTGTCAAATGCTGCTTCTGACTAATTAGATCAGGCAAAGACTCAAAGCTCCAGAGACTGCCTCTGCCTACAGACTGATAGGATTCCACCTTGAATAGCCCTCAGGTAATTGTCCACAGGTGTGGCTAGAGGTTTTTTTCAATATGGTGGGGTGATTGCTTCTGCCTGGAGGCTAATTGTTATATTCAGTCTCCTAATGGGCCTCAGAAACTCTGCACTGTGGGCCAAGGAGTTTTCCAGTATTATGGGTCAACTCTCTTCCCCCCAGTCTCTATGTGGTCTCCACTTTCCATCTTCAGTTATCAGGATTCTCTCTAGCATGTTTTCATTTGATTATTCAGAAAGTTTTTCTGTATTTCAACTGTAACTCCAGTTTGGTCCTGGGAGTGTGTCCATGCAGCATCCACCTACTCCACTGCCATTTTTAATCCTGAGGTTCCCACCTGGCACCAAGGTTGGCAGAATGGCCACACAGAAACCAGTGGCTCTGCAGGGGCAGTGGATGGGACTGCCCGCAGCACTAGCAGCCTCTGCAGCGGCCCCAGCAATGCACCTGCCTCTACATTTTACTTCCTTATGGATTTATTGTTCTGAGGATCAGAACTTACCATGTTCAGATACAGTTCATAACTTAGAAAAGGCTAGCCAATGTTTAGCTTTCTAAAAACGTTGTAGAAGACAGTGTCATGTTATAGATTGAGAAATAGCTTTATGAAAAAAAAAAGCCATAGAGTATTGATATATGCCTTTTTATATATGTGTTGTATAGTCTTAGAGTGGAAATGTTCTGAGCTGCACCCATCTGCTAATTTTACAGTTAATATAAGGATGTGTTGTTTCAGTTTTAGTGTGATTATGTCCAGTAGTCGGGTGAATCGTGATTGGCTCAGGCCAACCAAATCATTCCTAAGACTTTACAGTATGCACAAACCCATTATGGGCAATGAAATGTAAGGTGAGTCTGCTGATGGGCTCCTGGGAAAGGATTTTACTTCATAATAAAAAGTGAGAACAACAATAACAAAAAGAACCATATGAAGGCAAAAGTTGACTTACCCATCACTTTTCCCAGGAAGGGAAGTGTGTATTGGAGGATGGGTAGTCCCAGGGGTTAGGAGGACAGAAATATGGTGAGGATAGCCAACAGAGTCAGGATAAGGCTGTTCCTTTTGCCTCAAGCTCTAATATGGTGCTGCACAGCACTGTTACAGATCTGTCTTTATTTAATATGTGGATGTTTTATTTATCATGAATTTCCTTGTGTTAATTTTGATTTTAAAAACACATATTGCATGAAAAAAATGTAAGAACGGTACCTGAGAACAACCTTCTGTCATGCAAAGCTGTTAAGAGAGCACATTAGACAGAGATTGGCAACAGCCACATTGTAGACATAAAACAACCAACCTAGAAACAAACAGCAGGTGACTCTGATGGTTGAGCAGAAAGATGGGGGAACTTAGGTTCCTAAGACATTGCTCAGTTGCTCAACCATTCCAGAGAAGGCCAACTTTAAAACTTCTGCTAAATGCACACACAGGACTTAAAGTGATAACTAGATTATTGCTTATTTTATTAAGGAGACCCATATTAATGCCCCAACCATTCCAGTTTTATCCTGCTTCCTCAGGCTTACAGTGATATGGATAGTCATATTCTGACCTAGGGCCTATGTCCCTTAAAATGAAGAGGTAATTCAATCTAATTCCAACAGTGTTTTTTGGAGGTGGGGAGGAGTGAAGGGAAAAGAAGGAGAACTCTGTGACTAGAATAGACTCCTGAGTTTACTCCTTCTTTTCTAAGAGACACAGGACCACTTCTTTCTATTTTCCTTCTCTGATAAGTAATTATTCAAATTCAATGGAGAGTCTGTGCTATATTTAAGTCACAAATCAGCACTCATCTCAAAGTTACCATATCTACAAGGTGATTTTTCAAAAACATATATCTTTATCTCATTATTAATCTAGGTAATATCAATTAATTTCTAACACAGATGGTGCTATAATAGTAACATGTTCCATCTGGAACAACCAGATGGACAAATAGAATTAAAGTCATGCAGATGAAAATTATGAGCCTTAGGAAGAAAAAAAATTCCTGAAAAATGTTACTTGTTTTTAAGTGACAGCATAGCCACTCATCAATAATAATATCTATTTTTTTCAATATAAAAATATTATAGTGGGGAAACCCAGTTCTGTTGCTGGATTTGTACTAATATTTAGTGTTGTAAAAGTTAATGTGTTCCATTAGAATAATATCAATATATGTTTAGGGGTATCAGATATTATTTTAAGTTTAGAGGTCTAAATATCTATGTAATATGAGAGGTGTAGATAAATTAAATACATTGATATTTTTATGTTTAAAATGTTGATCTCTAATTTAGGAGTGTAGATACCTACATTAATTTGGGGTGTATATATCAATGTACATTTAGAATTATGGATAACTATGTGATTTGAAGGTGTAGATAACTATATAAGTTAAGTTTGAGATAAAAGTATCTTTATAAGCTTAGGAAAGATGAGTGACACAGATATTTATTTAAGTGCTAGAATGTATATATATGTAAGTTAAGATACATAGATATCTACATAACCTGATGAATTATATATGTATGCATTTAAATTAGATGTGTAAATATATATATATATATATATATATATATATATATATATGTAGATGTCTATGTAATTCCTATTTTATTCCTGCAATTTATGAACCAGCATCTTTGAACACTAAAAAGCAATATAGTAGTTCTTTTTTATCATTTAATTGTATGAGGAGCCCTGAGAAACCAGACACTTTCTTGTGGGAAATATACTAATTATAATTTCTTAGAAACTAAGAAAGATTATCTTCCAGCACAGACTCAATTTAGTGATAGATATGGTCTGTTACTATGAACATTGTAATTAGAGAATTTTATGTTTAAGTCTTTTTTTATGCATCATATTATGTATATAACCATCATCTTACGTATTTAACTTGCTTTTCTAATCAATACAATGAAAATAATTGGTTAATGATAAGGATGAAAGAGCATGCCAGATGAGAATTACCAATAGATTTAGTCATGTATAGATTTTCCCACACACCCTTACATTGATTGGAGTTAACACATTCCTAGTAGAGTCCATGATTCTCTGGGTTTCTCTTGTGAGAGTTACATATGTATTTTGAAGATGGAGAGACACCTAGGTGTTACCAGGGACAGATAATAGAGAATCACCAATAAGGAAGATCAAAAAAATCCCTTCAATTTTTAGAATGCAGGAAGCTAACATGGTAAAGAGTGGGCCAAGATTAGAACCAAAAAGCATTCCTATAATAAGTTCAAAAATTTATATTGCAAGTGGTGTCCCTGAGTTTTAGTTTCCTCTATTACAAGGTTATAATACATACTACACTAACTTACTGACTTAAAACTACTGGAGTATACAAGAAACTTGAAAAAATCAATATCACTACTTGAGAAGGCACCCTAACCCAGAGGTTGGGTGGGTTGGTCTTGAAGTGGGCTTAAGGGAAGAGAGCACAAGTACAGATGTGGCTCCACTGCAGATGACAAATTTCTATATATACAGCATTTTTTTTCACTTTTACAACAATAAGAGATATTAGATATTACCCATTTACCCATTTTGTAAATAACTAAGAGTCAGAGAGATCATTAAAAAAATAAAATAAAAGTCCTTGCCATCAATCCAATGCCAACAGAAGTTCCCAGTCTAGAGTTCAGTAAAAATGAGAGATTTTATTCAAGTGAAGAATTTGCAAACTGGAGAAAAGCAGCTTTCCATTGAAAATGATGGTTGACTCCCCTGAGACAAAAGGGAGGGGCTTGCTTATATAGAAAAAATGGCCACCCTGGTCCTTGATTGATCTCTTTTTATGCCTATAGGAATCCAAATTTGCACAGTTTGATTTTTCCACTCAACACTGCCCTGACTGGTTACAATTGTGCCTCCTGATGGTTGGTAAAGAATTGAATGACAACATAGCTGCACAGCTTCCATTGGATGGGGCAGGTCTCAGCCCATTGGTCAATATATGATCCAAGAACTTCTTTATAAGGGTCAGCTCAGAAGGCAGGAACTCATTGCAGGAGGTTTATCAGCTCAGTCTTTGGCTTTCACCTGAAATGCAGTATGCATCAGAGACTCCCTCTAAACAAGGACTGCTAAACTCTGATTATGAACTTGGGCTCAGTTAACAACAAAAGTCTTTCTTGACAGGGCTTTTCCTTCTTGGGGTCAACAAGATTAAGTAACCAATTCTAACTTATACAGCTACTATGTAGAAAAAGTGAAAAGGTAAAATTAGCCAGTCTGCCTTCAATTCCTATGTTTTCTGTATATTATTTCAAAATCTGCTCAACTATGTGCATGACCCATGAAAACTGTTTCAATATTTTCCTGACTACATGGCCTTTTCTTTTCTTTGCTATTTGGGACCAACTTATGACGATGCCCTAACACATGGGTTAAAATTTCACAAACATGCCTTCTCATTTGATTTCTTCTTGTTTACCAGGTGTATGGCTTGAAGAATGCAGTAAACTTGTAACTCTCAGACTCATAATATCAAACCAGACTCTGGGGCCTAGTAAAGCAAGATCTGAATTTCCTCTCATTCTGTGCACTTGTCTGTCTTTTGCTTGCCTATAGAATATCATCTTGTCAAGTTTCAAATATTTCTCATAAAGCAAGTCCTAAACTTATGCTATTGGTTAGGGGACAGTATAAAATCCATCATGGAGGTATGTCAGTATTACAATGGCATAGAAATGAGTAATCCTTTTGTCCTATCAATTTACTTAATTAATTTACATAAAGTCTTTTAACATTGCTTAGTTATTATTAAATTATTTTCTTTCTTTTCCATTTCTAATCTTAATTTGAGCCCTTAGTCTTTCTCAGATTTTTTAAATGAATTATTTCTTTTTTATTGAATAAATTGGGCAGGCAATATTGTGTAAGTATAAGGTGTATAGCATGTTACTTTGATATATTTATATGTAATATGATAAATATCACTTTGAGTTTTATAATAGATCTTTTGCTTCCTCTTTTGACCCTTCCTTCCTTTCACACTATCTTCCAAATGGCTTTAAGTGTGATATTTTTGAGAAGAAAATGTATACATTCCTCAGGCAATTTTTTAACACTTTCTGTTTCCTACAAAATAAAATTAATAACAGTACAGGGGACCTGGAGAGTATTTTGTTAAGTGAAATAAGCCAGTCAGAGAAAGGCAAATATCTCATGATCTCACTCATATATGGAATCTAATGAACAAAATAAAATGATGAACAAAGTAGATCCAGAGACATAGATGGTGGGTATGTGGGAAGAGATCATCCAAATAACTTGTATGCTCAGAGAGGTTAAGATGGTGGGGTAGGTAAACACCTGTACTCACTGCCTCCCACAACCATATCAAAATTACAACTAAAGTACAGAACAACCATCATTCAGAAGCACCTGAAAGCTGGCAGAATGGAAATCTTACAACTAGAGAAGTAAAGAAGAAAGCACACTGAGACTGGTATGAAGGGTGGAGGAGCGAAATGGACTGATCCGACACCCACGTGTGCGCCACTTTTTTAATTGAGAGTGAGATGATCTCTGCACAGACCACCTGCAAGGAACATGGACTCTGCCTGACACCAGCCCCCCAGCCTAGGCTCTCAGAGCTGCGAAAAGAAGTACTGATAACAACAGGCTGTAAAAACCCAGCAGGAATCGGGGCTCAGTGACACAAAGGTTGCTGGAGACCCAGGTGTTCCTTTTAAAGGAACACTACATGAACTGAACTTACAAGGTCCCACTTCCTCTGAGCTCCAATGCCAGGGTGAGGCTTTGGGGGACCCAGACACATTCATGGAGAAACTATATTATCTGGCATTGGGGAAGGAACTTGGGGCAGCTTTCTCCCAAACAGGGGTGCTCACAGGGGTTATTGTTCCTGTGCTGGGACCTCCCCAGTCACAGGGCTGACTGGTAGCCATATCGGTTTGCTCCACCATGGTGATTCCCTGAGAACCCTCCACATCCAATTTGCAGCTTCATCCAACCTGTTTGTAGTGGCTTTTGCAACAAGCTGCAGTTGAGTCAGTGTGCCTTAAACCTATCAATAAAAGGCCCAAGACCCTGCACTAGCATGAGCCTGCATCTGGGCCTCGCCTGGGCATCTCCAAGCCCAATACAAATAGTTCCCACAGGGTGGCTCCAGTAGTGGCTGACTTTGTACCTCCCTGGAGGCCCTAGAGCCAGTGCACTTGGTGGACAGTTTCAGACTATAGCAGGTTACAACTCTACACATCCATAAGTGACATACTCAAGGTGTAGACTCAGTGAGCACCAAAGCCCCACTGAAGCAAGTCCTGCATAGCAGCTGTCCCACTGTAGTCACAGCTGGTCCTCACAGCCAATTGGCCGGGAGGTCAATTCCTCCCAGTGACAACAACAGCAATCAAAGCTCAACTACAAAATGTGTACACATCCCACATAGGGATTCACTTAGAGTGCCTAGCTTAGGTGACTGGGGAGGCTGAGCCACTGGGCCCTACTGCACAAGGCCACTCTACCAATTCCAGGATACAAAGCAGCTCTATCCAATTCATAGAAACAAACACAGGGGAAACAGCCAAAATACGGAGACAAAGACATGTCACAAATGAAAGAAATGGGAGCAAGCAAACTTTTGGATACAGAGTTCAAAACCATAGTTATAAGGATCGTCATGATACTTTCAAGGATCTTAGTGAGAATGTCAAAGACATGAAAAAGGACCAGTCAGAAATTAAGCATACACTAACTGAACAAAAGAAGAATTTACAGGGATTCAACAGTAAAGGATTCTGAGAATCCAATCAAATATTAGGAATATGAGGAAGCAAAAACACCAATTCAGAAGAGCCCCTTCCCCCCCCCCAAAAAAAAATGAAGATAGTGTAAGGAGCCTCTGGGACAACTTCAAGCATACCAACATTCACATTATGGGGGTGTCAGAAGGAGATGAGAGAAAGCAATATATTGAAAACCTATATGAAGAAATAATGACAGAAAACTTTGCCTATTTGGTGAAAGAAATAAACTTACAAGTCCAGGAAATGCAGAGAATCCTAAACAAGAGGAACCCAAAGAGGCCCGCACCAATACACATCATAATTAAAATGCCAGGGGCTAAAGACAAAGAGAGAATCTTAAATGAAACAAGAGAAAAGCATTTAGTTACCTACAAGGGAGTGCCCATACGACTGTCAGCTGATTTCTCAACAGAAACTTTGCAGGCCAGAAAGGAATGGCAAGAACTATTCAAAGTGATGAATAGTGAGGACCTACAACCAAGATTACTCTACCCAGCAAAGCTCTCATTTAGAATTGAAGGTCAGATGAAGAGCATCACAAACAAGAAAAAGCTGAAGGAGTTCATCACCACCAAACCAGTATTACATGAAATGTTAAGGGTATTCTTTAAGAAGAGGAAAAAGAAAAATAATAAGAAGAGATAAAAAATATGAACAATAAAATGGCAACAAATACATATCTACAATTGAATCTAAAAATTAAAATAAACAAACACGAAATCTAATATACAAAATAAATTGGTGAATAAAATAGAATCAGGCATGGAGGCATGGAACAGACTGATTTATCTCAGAGGGAAGGAGGAAGGGGTGCACCGGGAAGAGATTAAACAAAGATCTTCCAGACAGTAGGTTGGTGATGGCCTGGGGTGGGTTGGGAACTGGGTGGAAGGGGGCAATGGGAGACAAAAGGGAGACACATGTAATACTCTCAACAATAAAGATTTTTTTAAAAATGAAAAAAAGAACTGTATGCATATATGCATAACCCATAGACCAGGGGTCCTCAAACTATGGCCCGCGGGCCACATGCGGCCCGCCAAGGACATTTATCTGGCTCGCCGGGTGTTTTTGCCACCGCTGCCTGTCCTGCTTAGCAGCTGACTCATCCCGGGCCCGCAGTGCGCATGTGTGGAATGTGCGCCACACTCTCTGACTCCCCTCCTTCTCTGTCTCTTGATCTCCTCCTCTCAGTCTCGGGTGTGATCAGACGAGTCACAAGCTTGCCTGTGCAGAGCCTGCTGCTGCCTGAGGACCGAGGTAAGAACAAGTTAGGATTTTTTTTTTTTTTTTGAAGTTAGGAGGTCTATTTTTTATTTTTTATTTTGCAGTTAGTAGGGCCTTTTTTTTACGGTTTAGGGGGGCCTTTTTTTTCTGAAGTTAGGAGGTCTTTTTTTTGCAGATAGGGGGCGCCTTTTTTAAGTTAAGAGAGCCTTTTTTTAAGTTAGGAGAGCCTTTTTTTTTAAAGTTGGTTAATTGGTTGGGGGTGGTTTCTAGGGGGATTGCATCACGGTGATAATGCAAATAGTGCTCAGTGCTAATGCAAATTGTCAGTGCTCAGAGGTAATGCAAATGGTCAGCCCTCAGAGGTAATGCAAATGGTCAGCGCTCAGAGGTAATGCAAATAGTCAGTGCTCAGTGGTAATGATAATTGTAAGTGCTCAGTGTTAATGCAAATGGTCAGCGCTCAGTATTAATGCAAATTGTCAGCAGTCAGTGTTAATGCAAATGGTCAGCGCTCAGTATTAATGCAAATGGTCAGCGGTCAGTGTTAATGCAAATGGTCAGTGCTCAGTGTTATCGCATGTGGGCTCCAAACTGGTAATCTGCCTAGGGCCCCATGGGAACTTAATCCGGCTCTGCAGACAGCCCAGGAGTAGGAAACCCAATTTAATTGACAGTAAGTGCATTTATATTTTGATTGCTATTCAGTTGTGTATGATGTATGTTGTGTGCTGTGTAAGCCCCGGTTCACACTGTTGTGATCTCTGAGCAGTGCGAGTTCAGCCATATGCTTGTATGGCTGAACTTGCATTTGATTCGGAAGAAAAAAGGCATACATGCCTTCTTTTTTCCTACAGTGGAATCTGATTGCATGGGTCTTCTCACCCATGTGATCAGATTCCTGTGCGAGTTCACAGATCGCAGTGCGGTTCGCACAGGATAGTGTGAATTGGAAAGGTGGTGGAGGAACCGGCTCTGTAATCGTGCCGGTTCCCCCACCGCACCAGTGTGAGCCTGAGGTAAAAGCGGAGTTCCACCAATATGGGCACTGGTGAGGCTGAAATGATGTGGACTGGCAAGGCTGCATTGATGGACACTGATAAGACTGCATTGATGGGCACTGATCAGACAGCATTGATGGGCAGTGCAGTCTATATGTCTCTGTGTGGGCAAAGTTATTGCTGGTATATTGTTTGTGTAGTGCTGTATATATATATTGGTATTTTACTAATAGCAATTTGGAATCCCTAGGAAACAATGATATCAAGAAAGAGAAAAATTGACTAGGAGTGTAGGACATTCAAAAAACAGTGGACTTATGATTACTTTTTCATGCAGTACAAGGAAAGAGCTGTGTGTTTGATATGCCAGAATATAGTGTCTGTGTTCAAAGAATACAATTTGCGTCGACACTATCAAACTCAACATAAAGATAAATATGATTGTTTGGTTGGAGAAGTGAGAAAAGATAAAGTATTAAAACTGAAAAATACATTGACAACTCAGCAAAATACTTTTGTGAAGCAGAAGCAGCTAAATATTTCATCACTGCAAGCAAGTTTTCAAGTTGCCAAGCTAATAGCATGCACTGGCAGACCATTCGTGGAGGGAGAATTTGTTAAAGAATGCCTTCTTTCTGTTGCCAAAGAGATGTGTCCAGAGAAGGCCAATTTATTTAGTACAGTGAGTCGTTCAGGACCTACAATTACACGAAGTATTGAAGAAATGGGAGACAATTTGCATCAGCATTTGCAAAACTCCGCAAAAAAACTTTCCTATTTTTCCTTGGCACTCGACGAAAGTAATTATGTTTGTGATTCTGCACAACTTCTAATTTTTATTCGTGGGACGAATGACTATTTCAAAGTCACAGAAGAGCTTGCTGCACTGCAAAGCATCAAAGGAACAACTACAGGAGAGGATATCTATGAAAAGGTTTGCCAAACTGTGAATGGTTTGGAGCTGGACTGGGCTAAACTAGCCAGTGTGACAACTGATGGTGCTCCTAGCATGGTGGGGTCTAAGAAAGGAGTAATTTCTTGCATTAACCAAGAGATGGACAAACATAACCATTCTCATCCAATAGCCATACACCTCATCCACCAACAAGCGCTGTGTAGTAAATCACTGAAGTGGGACTCTGTTATGAAAATTGTGGTATCTTGTGTTAACTTCATTAAAGCTAATGCACTAAACCACAGACAATTTCAGGAATTTCTGTCTGAGCTAAATGTTGCCTATGAAGATGTTCTGTACCACACAGAAGTCCGTTGGCTGAGTCGAGGGAGAGTTTTGAAACATTTCTATGACTTACTTCCACAGATGACAGCTTTTCTGCTTTCAAAAAACAAAGAAGTACCAGAGCTCAATGATGCAGAATGGAAATGGCACCTTGCCTTTCTGACAGATGTAACAGAGCTACTCAACAGTTTCAATTTGCAACTTCAAGGAAAGGGGAAGCTCATCTGTGATATGCAATCACATGTGAAAGCATTTGAAGTAAAATTAGGCCTCCTCATCAAACAAGTGAAGGAGGAAAATTTCTGCCATCTCCACACAACTCAAAATCTATTAGCGGAAAAACCATTGGTTGCATTCCCAAACAAAACATGTGTGGATTCACTAAAAAAGCTGCAAAAGGAGTTCCAATTTAGATTTAAAGAGCTTCATCTCCATGAACAGGACATACAGCTTTTCCGTAACCCATTTTCTATTGACATTGAAAATGTGGATACAATTTACCAAATGGAACTGGCTGAACTGCAGAATTGTGACTCTTTGAAAGACACATTCAAGTCAAGCAGCCTTCCTAATTTCTATGCATCTCTCCCCTCTGAGACATATCCTAATCTCAGGAACCATGCACTCAAAATGGCAACCATCTTTGGCAGCACTTATGTCTGTGAACAGACTTTTTCCAGAATGAAACATCTGAAATCTCCAACCAGATCTAGACTAACTGATGCACACTTGCATCACTTGTTACGACTAGCAGTGACAAATATGGAACCGGACATTGACCATCTTATTAGCCAAAAGCAGGCCCATAGTTCCCATTGAAATACTGGTAACTTTGTTGATTTAACTTTACTTGTTCTTCATTTTAAATATTGTATTTATTCCCGTTTTGTTTTTTTACTTCAAAATAAGATATGTGCAGTGTGCATAGGAATTTGTTCATAGTTTTTTTTTAAACTATAGTCCGGCCCTCCAACGGTCTGAGGGACAGTGAACTGGCCCCCTGTTTAAAAAGTTTGAGGACCCCTGCCATAGACACAGACAATAGGGTGGTGAAAGCCTGGTGCCAGGGTGGTCTAGAAGAGGTTAATGGTGGGGGGGATGGGACACATGTAATACTTTCAACAATAAAGATTTAAAAATAATAATAAAATTAATATTATATGTAACCTTTATGAAGCTTTCCTGATGAGCTTCTTTCTGGTCCCCAAAACACATTGTACTCCATGCTAGCTATATTTAATCACTCCATGCTCTCCCAGGAGTCCTTGCATTTGCACACCACTAAGCCCCTGAATTTGACATTATTTTTTTCCCAGGTGAATCATTCTTGCACATGCCTTACTACAACTGTAATACTCATAGTAAAACTTGCCAACACGCAACGTCTGGATTGAGTCTCTTAACTCTATTTCTGTGGGGACCTCTTAGTTCTCCCTATAGCTCATGGGATTAATTTATGCACCCAGGGATATACATATTGATTAAAAACTATGGAGAAAATACCATATAAATTTCTACATATTTTTCAAAATGCTGTTTTGGTTGTATAACAAACTAATCTATTTGTGTGTGTCCTTCCAACTCTCCTAACACAATATCAAAATGGTTTAACTTTATTTTACTGTGATATTTGGAGCAATATTACACTCATTCTCAATTAATTATTTGAACTCTTAAAAGACATGATCATAATATTCAAAAGGTTAAAATTATACCAGCACTATACCAATGCCAATACAAAGCACAATATTTGTACTGAAAAATAAAAGGCAGGTCATTCATATTAACAATTACAATGCATGTAAGTCATGTACTTAAATTGCTTTATTAAGATAGTTTTGTACATTTTGGGGGGAAACTACTTACAGGGACTACTGTGATATACCATATCATTTTGATACAAAAACAGAATACTCTTAACTTTTATTTGTTTTTATTTTAGCTGGATGTGTTTTAAACTTCTTTTTTGTACAAACTTCTCATTTATTACATGTTTCTGCTTCTTAGAAGGTGGTTTCCAGGAACATAAGACTTTCAGTAGGAAAACTGAGACAGCCTCAGACCATCTATAGTACTTGGTCATCTTACATATCTACCAATGATTCCAAAACCTGATAAATACAGTGAAAAAATTACAGACTATGAAGACCCATGTCCATAAACATAGAAATTCATAATTAAATAATTTTAATTATATTTGGCCATTTTGAAATGTGATACTATATCATGACTGAGTAGGGTACAAACTCGGATACAATGTTGTTTCCACATCCAAATATAAATTAATAGATTTTACCATATTAAAAATTAACAGAATAATAATTTAACCTTTAATACAGAAATAATTTAGAATTTAGAATTCTGGTCCTTTCAACAAGAAAATGCTGGAAAAGCTGAAAAACACCTGAATTCTCTTGGACCCATCAGATAATAGATGTTACAGGGAAAATCACCACCCAAGAATTTTAAAAGGCAAGAGTGTCCAGAGGTATGCAGCATCTAAGATTTTCTTACAAGGAGCAGAAGCTGCAGGAGGCATAAACCGATAGGAACTGTCAAATAGTTACTTGTTGATTGATGGAAACTGAGAGTACTAACTTGAGAGTGGAAATCTCCTAGGGGCTGCAGTCTTAGGGGATCCCCACACTTTAGTGAGGTTGTTCATCCAGGACGCCACCAGAGCCTCATGATAAGAATGTGAAAATCATCCTTACATGGTCTTGAAAGAAAAGGGAAAAGTAGGCATCTTATTACACAACTAAACTCTTCTCTCTAAGAGACCAGTCTCTAGGCTAAAGCAATTCTCAAGAGAACAAATCTGAAACTTTACCCTAGCTAGGGGAAGGAAGTACATTTAAACTTTCTGCTGCCCTCTCGTCCTTATTGGAAAAAGAGGAGAGAGAGAGAGAGAGAGAGAGAGAGAGAGAGAGAGAGAGAGAGAGAGAGAGAGAAGTCAATAGAAACAGAACTTTTAGAAACTAAATTGGGAATATTAACAATGCTGTGGTATGGGAATGAAGTATGAGACAGAGATCTCACAAGCTATATGCCTGGAAAAGGAAAAATAAAATGCCTGTAATGGCTGCAGAGCCGGGCACAGGTTCACTTAATGAATGAGGTTGAAACAAAAGATTATAAAATACCTCCCCTCAATCATGCCCTGAAGAAAACACACTAAGTTTCTGTGCAGAATAGATTAAATTTAAAAAGCTGTGAAACATGGAGTATCTCTGAGTTTTAGCCACAATGCTAAATGAGGGGGTGGGCAAATAAGGAAAACAGGAGACTTAAAAGCCACTGGTAACATCATAATCAATAATCAATGGGCAAAAACTAAAGATGTGGAACAAGACAGGGATGTCCACTTTCACCACTCTTCAACACTAGAGGCCCAGTGCACAGATTCGTGCACTGGTGGGGTCCCTCGGCCTGGCCTGCACCCTCTTGCAATACGGGACCCCTTTGGGGGATGTCAGATTGCTGGTTTCAGCCTGGGCCCCCTGTTCACTTACTATTACAACACGTAAAATAAGGTAGCTAGGAATAAACTTAACCAAGGAGGCAAAAGACCTGTTCTCAGCCAACTATAGGACATTAGAGAAAGAAATTGAGGAAGACACAAATAAATGAAAGCATATACGGTGTTCATGGATAGGAAGAATTAACATCATTAAAATGTCCACACTACCCAAAGTAATCTATGATTCAATGCAATTTCTATTAAAATACCAACAGCATATTTTACAGATCTAGAACAAATATCCAAAAAATGTATATGGAACCAGAAAAGATCCACAAATAGCCTCAGAAATCTTGAGAAAGAATTATAAAATTGGAGGTAACACAATACCTGATATCAAACTTATACTACAAGTCAATTGTAATCAAAACAGCATGTCAATGGCATAAGAACAGGCATAGAGATCAATAGAACAGAACAGAAAGCCCAGAAATTAACCCACATCTATATGGTCAATTAATATTTGACAAAGGAGGAAAGAGCATACAATGGAGGCAAGACAGTCTCTTCAGTAAATGGTGTTGGGAAAATTGGAGAGATAAGTGCAAAAAAATGAAACTAGACCATAAACTCAAAATGGATAAAAACTTAAGTCACAAATCCATAAACATTCTAGAAGAACACTTAGGCAGTAAATTCTCACACATCTCTGGGAACAATATTTTTGCCAATATGTCTCTTAGGGCATAGGAAATAAAGTAAAAAATAAACACATGGGATTACATCAAACTAAAATCTTATGGACAGCAAAAGAAATCATAAACAAAATGAAAAGGGATAACACTGTATGGGAGAATATACTTGCTGATCTGATAAGGGGTTAATTTTCAAATTATATGAAGAACTTATACAACTCAATGTCAGTAAGACACACAATACAATTAAAAAATGGGCAAAGGACTAGAACAGACACTTCTCCCAAGAAGACCTACCAATGGCCAACCAATATATGAAAAGATGCTCAACTTCACTAGCTATTAGGGAAATTCAAATCAAAACTACAGTGATACACCAACACACACCTATTAGAATGCCTATTATCAACAAGACAAGTAATAAGTGTTGGAGAGGGTGCAAGAAAAGATAAACACTCACTGTTGGTGGGAATGTAAACTGGTACAGCCACTGTGGAAAAAAAATGGTATGATCTTTTAATGTATTGCTGGATAGAATTTGCTAAAATTTTGTTGAGGATTTTAGAATCTATGGAAGTGTTCCTTCCTCTTGGAGTTTTTGGAATAGTTTGAGGAATACAGGCGTTAGGTTCTTTGAATGTTTGGTAAAACTCCCCTGTGAAGTCGTCCAGACCCGGGCTTGAAGGTTGTATTTTTCTAGGAATATATACATTTCATCCAAGGTGTCCCGTTTGTTGGAATAAAGTCATTCATAGTATTTTCTTACAATCCTTGGTATTTCTGTGGTATCAGCTGTTAATTCACCACTTACTTTTCTAATTTTATTTATTTGGGTCCTCTTTATTGTTTCTTGATTTCCATGGCTAAAGGTTCATCAATCTTGTTTATCTTTTCAAAGAACCAGCTCTTGGTTTCATTGATCTTTTCTATTTTTTTTTTTAGTCTTATTGTCATTTATTTCTGCTCTAATCTTTATTATTTCCTTACGTCTACTTACTCTGGGATTTTCTTATTGTTCTCTTTCTAATTCTTTAAGTTGTAGGGTTAAATAGGTTATCAACTCTTATTGTTTTTTTTAGATAGGTCTGTAGTGCTATAAACTTCCTTTTCAGGACTGTTTTTGCTGTGTCCCAGATATTTTGTGTGTGTGTGTGTGTGTGTGTGTGTGTGTGTGTGTGTGTGTGTGTGTTAATTTTCTTTTGTTTCCAGGAAGATTTTTATTTCTTTCTTGAACTCATTGGTAACCCATACATTGTTTAGTAACATGCTATTTAGCCTCCATGTGTTTGAATGTTTTTGATATTTTTACTGTAGTTGATTTTTTATTTCATTCCATTTTGATCTGAGAAGATGCTTGATATGACTTCAATCTTCTTGAATTTGTAGAGACTTGTTTTGTGTCTGCCTTCTGAGTTCTAACCACAGAGCCCCCAACCCTGGTTTCTGCTCACACAGCTCCAGTCAACTCTGCCCACCCTCTGCTGAAGCCCAAGGTGAGTGGCTGCACATGAAATTTTGTGCATTGGCCCTTTCAGAGAGTTTCTGTATTTCTAGCCATCTCTCCCTGGGAAAACAACAACAACAACAACACAACCCTGTTGCTTTTCACAGCCAAATGTTCTGTGGGCACCTTTCTCAGTCCTGGTGGTCTAGTCTGGGAAGCCCAGCTTGGGGTTTAGACCCCAGAGTTCTCAGTGGGAGCCCCCCCGCAGCTGAGATATCCCTCCAGAACTTCAGCTGCTGTCTGTGGGAGCCTAGTAGCCCTTTCACACCTCCACACTTCCTACCAGTCCCTATGCAGTCTCTACTTCCATCTTTGTTTATCAGGGTTCTCTCCAGCTAGTTGTCAATTGATTATTCAGTATGTTTTTTTCTGTATTTTAGTTGTAATTCCAATTTGGTCTTGGAGTGTATCAATGTAGCTTCCACTTACTCTGCTTTCATTTTGGAATCCTAGAGTACATAGGTACATTCCTATTAAAAGCAAACAAACATTTTTCTATGGTATGGTCTAGAAGATATTAAATTTTGAAAGCTCTTTCATTTTAAATGTTATTGAAATTCATCTGGTGTTGATTTTTACACATGATATGAAAAAACGTCAAAGTTTTAAGAAATTTTTTCCAAGGCAAATCCCCAATTTACTCTAGATTATGAATTGAAAAACTCAGGCTTTCTTCAATATTCTTTGACTAAATATGTGAGTTCTGGTTCCAGACAATTCTATGCCATTGTTTTATTATTTAATGCTGTGTTAATACCACACTTTTTATTATGTAGCTTTGTAATTAGTCTTAATATATGATAATGTTTGTCTTTCAAATTATTTCTACATTTTTTCTAGATTATATCAATTATCCTCCAATTTCAAATTTCTTAATCATTTAAAAATGTATTGAAGTAAAATTCATATAACACAAAATACCCATATTAAAATTAATAATTTGGTGACATTTAGTACAATGACAAACTTGTGCAATTATATTTTTATAACTTGAAAGTAAAATTTCATACCCAATTAGCAGTTTCTCTTTATTTCTTCTTCTCCTAGTCCCCTGGAAACTATCTGACGGGGTCTCTCTTTTCTGCATCCAGCACGGAAAAAAAAAATGATCCGGTTCTTTGAGTAGAGGGGCTGGGGATTGAGAAATAAAAGAAAGAGACAAGACACAGAGATAGAAGGAAAAAGCTGGGAACTGGGTGGGACCGCTGCCTCTTCTGCTAGAGAGATAGTGACCCAGAGCCAATACAGCATGTTTATTTTATACCCCCAAATACCAGGAAGTTTCACCAAAAGTCAAGACAAAGGAGATTATTTGCATTCTTGAGTAGGCTGGAGCATTCCTGGTGCTTGATTGGATTTATATATCAAAGCCCACTCCCCAACACCTGGGCAAAGGTAAGAGTCGGTGCTGATAACACATCTGCCTTTTTGGTAAATGTGTATCCAAGACGTGGCTTTGCCTGTTGCCCTGGTTTCAGCTGACAATAATTAAAGAATGCCCATGTGCCTTCCCAGGCGCTCTCTACATATCACCCTTTTTTTGTTTTTAAGCTACTATAATAAAAGTAAAATTCAAACATCAAGAATAAAGCTCTAATATTAAAACAATTGCAAACGATGCCAATGCAAAAACCAAACTACTTAAATGTTATCATTTTAAAACTTGAACATCAAGAGCAATACACTGGCTATTAAAATAACAAAACAATGCCAATGCAACACAGCAATAAGAGAAATCAAAACTACAGACATGTTAACATTTTTAACTAGTAAATGAAAGAAAGTTTCTTTTGCTGCTGGTGTATATTTACTCAGAGTCCTCGGACTTGACTGCACAGGACTTTACAGAAGACTGGCAGCTAACCAATGTTAGCATAGGCAGGAACATGGTTGAAGAAGTAGCTTCAACTTCTTGCTTTTCTACTTATCAGCTGCGCTTCAGTCATTAACTTCTTCAGCTGACCCCATGTTGGCACCTCAGTCCCTTGCTATAGCTTTCAGTTTTCTTCTTCTTCCGCTTTGCTGTCATCGGGCAGCTCTCAGATCTTTTGAGTGAAGGGACAAGGAGCTTGTCTGGGTCCATTGTGGTGATGGACGTAATGCTCTGTCACCCAAATTGGCTGTGTTGCTCCTTCTGGAAAGATATAAAACACTATATCTTCCCCACATTATTACTGAATCTGATAAAACTCTTGTCTGGTTTGTGCATCCTTCCACCTAGCTAACTTGATGGAGGCTATTGTACAGGAGGTCCGATGCCTTTTGGCTGCTGTGCGATACTCTGCATCACAATTCAAAAATTTTAACATATAAAGAGCATGACTGAGTTTGTTTTGAGGTGACACATAACATCCGTCTCCCCCTTTTTGTTTTAGTAATTGCATTTTAAGAGTACGATTGGTTCTTTCCACTATTGAGTGACATCCATTTTGCCAGATTTGATTAGGTTTAAGTCCTCGGGGTTTACCCCTAAAGTTGGCACAGGGAGGTGGATAACACACTGAGGACATTGCTTCCAATAAAACATGGAAATTGTCATTCTCAAATAACATTTTGAAGGCTGAAAAATAAATGAAAAATTTCCTCTGAATTAGTGTGCCCTATAGTAGCAGTTTCAATATTTTGGCCATACTTACCACATAAGCACTATCACTATAGGTTGATGGGCTCCGTAGCAAAATCTGTTAAGGCATAAATAAGAGCTTCTATTTCTATTGAAATATAAGGGGTTTGAAGGACCTTTGCTCCCCTGGTGCAGTAGATCCAGCCTTTCCAGAACTGGATCCATCTGTAAAAATGGTTAATGCCTGAGGTATAACATTTCTTTTAATGTGGTAGCTAATACCATTCCCTGTGTTAGAAATAAGGCAAGCCGCCCAAGTCAGGGGTCTTGGTAGAACACAAAACATCAAACATTTTGACTTCTATGCAGAAGAGTGCACACACATGGTCTGGAAGAGCGCGCACACCGACCTTCTTTGCCCTTGGTCCTGGGTAACCTGCAGCGACGCACAGCTGCTTACTGCTAGCATGGCAAGGTATCTTCACCATCTTTATTTCTAGACTGTTTCTCCTCTTTTCTTGTGGGCCACTGCTATTTCTGTGGCTGGAGCAGTCCTGTCAATTCCTCTCTGGGATCCGTTGTTTCAGGAATCCATATGGGCTTTTCTGGAAATATACAAACATATTCTCGACCAAAGGTTAATAAGGAATCTTTTCTATAAATTAGACTTGGAATCCTTTTGATTTTTATCCAAATGATTTTTCTTTGGCTTATTTTGACACCATAAGATTTTACGGGTGTCTTATTATCAGCATTATAAATGAAAAATAATTTTTAAAGTAAAATATTTTTAAGTAATTAAGGCTTGATGTAATTTACTTACAGGATATTTCTTTCAGTATATTATTCTACTATCCCCCCCTTTTTTGATTGTATTATTATGAGGCTTTTGTAAAATTTTTTAATGAAGTCTTGATAACCTTTTATTTTTCTATTTTTACACAGAAATATAACTGCTTTGGATTCATAGCATGTTTAGCAATTTTACTATGAGATGAACCATCAACAAAAATTTATTTAATACTTCAGAAACAGTTTGTGGGTTTTTTTTTTTGTCTAGTACAATTAAGTTTTTATGAATATTCACTTATTTCAATTACCCAATTTAAATTAATATGAAATAAAGCTTATTTTTTTTTAACTTCACTTGTCCTAGATTATGGACAATAAATGATATTAATCAAACTTCTGCAATTAGTCTTTGAGTAACTTTACATAAACTTTGTCAGGGAGGCTAAGACACAAATTATTTACTTTAGTTTAAAAGGCCAAATATATTGACTTTCAATTACAGTTCTTAAGATGTTTGAAGAAAACTTCTCTTTATTTCCTTCCAAAATAATTTTCAGGCTACAGAGAGTTCCACTTAAGAATCTTTGTCTTTCTTTACACCAATAATAAGTACTGGGTCATACCTCTGAGTAGCCATATCACAAACACTTTTACCTTAAAGTTGACTACTAATTTACTGTCAGATTTAATACTTTAACAATCTTCAGTTTACATTGTAAATATTAGTGGAAGAAATTTTAAAATTTCTCCCTTTGTTAAATTTATAATTATATTCTTAGAGTATCCCCTTTGGCTTATTTGCCTACACAGAAGAATTATGGGAAGCCTTCAGTAACTTTCTTAGAAGACTTATTTAAATTGCTTACAAAGACATTGGCTTATTCAAAGGAAGGGGGTTGGCCCCTGATGTTTCAAGATGGCAGCCCCCAGGGGACCGGCAAGCCATGTGGCCATCATAGCGGCTGTCTAATCTGTTCTTTTAAAAGATAGTCACATTTATATTGCAGACAAACAAAAATCTCCACTAGCTGTTTCTGGTCTTTATTAGAATTGTTTATAAAAATATTGGCTTTTCATTTAGCTGAAAACCTTGATTATAATTTAATAAGCTAATTTATTTAAGTAGTTAAAATAGGTATCTTCATTTAAAAAGCAAAGCAAATTTAGTAAATGTTTAAGTCTGATTCACAAGCCGCAAATGTTGCCCCGCTTCTAAGCTTAATTAAGAATGCAGGTGGCTACGGGCTTTTTGTCATTTTAAATTCTGCTGTTGGATTTTAAAAAATATTTAGTTACTTCATTTTGCCCTTCTTAGAGGCCAAAACCTTCATAACATTTAATATATGTATATAAGTAAAATAAAATTATTAATTTTTATATGATAAAGCTTTCCATGCGATTTCAAGTACCAATCGGTTTAATTAAAAAATATTTCTTTTAAGAGAGAACAGACTTTTGAAAACATTTCAGGGCCCATGAAATGTCCGAAAGTTATTCTCAAAGTCTTGAAATAACTTGGAAAGATAAATATATATATATTTTTTTCTTTTTTATATGATTTAAAGATTATATACTTAAATTATCTTAAAGAATATCATATTAAACTTAAACTGGTTCACAGAATTAATCCTCCTTTTTAATTAGACCAATAAGTAACATATTTTGAATTCCTAATTATCAGAGAAAAACACATTTTATTTTCTCAAAAATAAATTGCTATACTCTAGGCATTTTGTTACCACAATTATATAATTTCTCCCAATTCAATCTGAACCTTAAACTTTCAGAGCTTCAAATTTTAGGTAGCAAATTAAATACTTAGCATTTCTCAAATCAATAATACTTTTACATTTTAAGGATACAAGGCATATTCAATTAATAGATTAACTTCTATCCTCTAGACTTCATACCAGGAATACTCAAATCAACATTTCAGTATTATATCATTTCAATATATTTAGATATAAGTTTTTATCATTTGATTTCATAAACTTCAAAGTTTTTAAGTTTCCAGCAGCTCTGGAAAAGCACGCTTGAGGCTGGCAAGCAAAATAGGCCAGGCCCAGCCACTTACTTTTAAAAATGACCATAATTTTTCTGCTGGGGAAATCAAGAAGCAAACCCGTAGCTATTCACATGCAAAATTGCTATCTATTTCTGATGCTAAAATCCTTTTGGATTTAATACTGTAAAATGGTAAAGAGGTCACTAGCCGGAAAAAAGCATGGCGAAGATGAGACCTTTTAAAATGGCTTTCTTGGGGAGCAGGCATCCATATTGGATTGCCAGGTGTCTCCCTTCCCCCACCTCCTTCTTGCTTTGGGGAAAAATACTGTAATGGTCTGGCGTCTACTATTTTTATTTTATTTAGTTTTTTACTTTTTTTTTTTTAAGGAAAGTAAAAGATTTTTTAAGATAAAGAATCATTGGCATTTGCTGAGAAATTCCTTTAATTCTTTCTACTTGGTTCAGCCTAATACAAGTAGTTTAAGCCTCCAACAAAATGAAATATGAAGTCACTTTCAGCCAAGTGCCAGCATCCAGACATAAAGGCTGGGCATCTGCAAGCAAAACCTTTCTTATCCCGCTCACAGTAATTCTTGTCCCGCTCTGCCTCAAACTCTAGCTCCTGCTCATAATTACGAGATAACTGTTTATCAGGTGGGGGCTTTTGACTGGGGTCACAGGAGCGACACGTGGAGGCAGAGGAGGCACAGAGCAGGAAGGTGGTATTCTTAGAGATTCGCACCCCTCCACTGTAGGCTGTAAAGCCGTGGCCACATCCCTCTTAGACATTCTTAAACTCTCCTGTGCTGGATCAAGGCCATCACAAATTAAAGTAGGAATAGGAATTTTCTCTGGATCTTCCGCTGTGTATCGGTCATGCAACTGCTTTCTGACCTTTTCCCACGTTTCATCAACAAAACTTAAGAAATCAAGAATCTGACTATGCTTAACAGAGCATCCTTGAGCTTTGAGCATAGTTTTAAGCATTCGAGAGTAGAAATCTCTTTCCTGAGACCCTGAATTACACTCAGTTAATACAACTTGCAACAATCTGCTCCTTACCTTATTCCTTTAATCTGTGGAGCCTGCAATTCTTGGAGCAATTCCCTTGCCTAATTTTGAAGTTGCCTTTGTACTTGGCCGCCATGTTGGCTGCCAGATATGACGGGGTATCTCTTTTCCACATCCAGCATGGAAAGAGTGATGATCTGGTTCTTTGAGTAGAGGGGCTGGGGATTGAGAAATAAAAGAAGGAGACAAGACACAGAGATAGAAGGAAAAAGCTGGGAACTGGGTGGGACCGCTGCCCTCTTCTGCTGGAGAGACAGTGACCCAGAGCCAATACAGCATGTTTATTTTATACCCCCAAATACCAGGAAGTTTCACCAAAAGTCAAGACAAAGGAGATTATTTGCATTCTTGAGTAGGCCAGAGCATTCCTGGTGCTTGACTGGATTTAAATATCAAAGCCCACTCCCCAACACCTGGGCAAAGGTAAGAGTCGGTGCTGACAACACTTCTGCCTTTTTGGTAAATGTGTATCCAAGATGCGGCGTAGCCTTGGGTTCAGCTGACAATAATTAAAGAATGCCCATAGGCGCTCTCTACAACTATCAATCTATGTTCTGACCTTATTGATTTACCCATTTTACCCATTTCTTAGTAATTTGCAATCTCTATTAAAATTGTAATGACCATTTTGCAAAAGTAAAAATAAAAAGCTCATCTTCAAATTTATATGGAGTTTCAAGGGGCCCTGAATATTCAATACACTATTGATAAAGAAGAAACGAGAGTAATAAATATTCATAAAATATTTATGACCTTGGAATGGCAACATATTCTTAGATATGATGTTCAAATCATTGGCAAAAATAAAATAGGTAAAATGGACATCAATAAGGATTTACTATCCAAAATATATAAAGAACTCATAAAATCTAACAAGATAAGATAAATTCAAACAATCCTATTAAAAATTGGCAAAGGACTTAAACAGATATTTCTAAAAGGAAGACATACAAATAACATGAAAAGCTTCTGAACATCATTAATCATTAAGAACCTGAAAATGACAACCACAATGAGATACCACTTCACACCTACTAGAATGACTATAATGTCAGAGAGAGCTGAGGACACTTAGAGATTTCTTGTAGGAATCTAAAATGGATGGATCAACTGCAAGGGGTTTGGTGATACCACAAAATGCTAACATAGAGTTACCATATGAGCCATCATTTTACTCCCAAATGTATGACCAAATAAATGGATTACTAGTATTTAAAGAACCATATGCATGTTCGTAGAAGCACTATTTATGGTAGAAAGGTGGAAACAGTTCAGGTGCCTATCAATGATGGATGACAAATTGTGATATATGTATACAATGGATTATTAGTCAACTATAAAAAAGAATGAAGTACTGATATATCCTACAACTTGTACAAACCTCAAAAACATAATGCTAAGTGAAAAAAAAAACATAAGTCGACATATTTCACATAAAATTTACACTAGTTTGACAACTTCCATTTTAAAATATGCTAAAATTATCTATATATTGAATTAAGAAATTGATTTTTACAGAATTGATATCTTTCTACTATTAGTCCCTCTATACATAAACATAGTACATACCTTCACCTATTTAGGTCTTCAATAGCTTTCACTTGTAAACAAAAAGTCCTTTGGAGAAAACTAAAATTTCACGTTTAGTAACTTTTCATCAGCCAAGTCAAGGCAATCTCCCAGTAACTAAGCTGTTACTCTCCAAGGAGAAACCTTTTCCTCCTACTGAGGTAGTAAAGGAGCATCACTTCCTATTAGAAGCTGAAGGTACATCTCTTCCAGTTGTGGTCAGGAGTGTGTATTGAGAAACAGGTGCATGAGCATACTCTTGTACCCTCCTGACTCCTTTAAAAGAGGTCTCTCTCTATTTTTCCTATATGCTATCATAAATCATTCTATATTTTCTGTTTTCTAGTTGTTTGTATATACAAAATGAAAATTTTTATATTAACCTTTTATTAGTAACTTCACATTAACTTCAAGATCTTTTTTTTTTTTTTAATCATCATTCCACTTTTATTTATTTATTTTTTCCAAATTTTTATTAAGGTATATGTGTACATATCTTACCATTGCCCCCCCACCCCACTCCCATACATGCCCTCACCCCTTACTTTTAATTACCTTGTATACTTCATTCCATTTCCTTCTGGCCAGAGGTGTTTCTGTTGAGAAATCATTTGATAGTCTAATGGGGGATCCCTTGTAGGTAACTTTTTGTCTCTCTCATGCAGCCCTTAAGATTCTTCCTTTGCAGTTAACATTTGCCATGGTAATGATGATGATGATGGGTCTTGGTGTGGGTCTTTTTGAGTTCATCTTGTTTGGGACTCTCTGTGCTTGTGTGACATTTTTCTTGCCCAAGTCAGGGATGCTTTGTGTCATCATTTATTCAAATAGGTTTTCTATTCCTTGTTCAGCTTCTTCTCTTTTTACCACCCCTATTATGTGGATGTTGCTTCATTTAATGCTGTCCAAAAGTTCCCTTAAACTCTCCTTCTGCTTTTTAATTTTTTTTTTACCAATTGATGTTCAGATTGTTTTTTTTTTTTACCCTGTCTTCTAACTCACCAATTCAATCCTCAGCTTCTTCTAGTTTACTATGTAAACTTTCCATTGTGTTCTTTATTGAACCTATGTCATTCTTCATTTCCTCTTGATTCTTCACATGGTGAATTTTTTATCCAGAAGTTTGAGCATCCTTATAACCATTACTCTGAATTATTTCTCTGACAGATTGCTTGTCTCCTTTTTATTTAGTTCCTTTTCTGGAGATTCCTCCTTTTCTTTCCTTTGGGGATTGTTTCTTTGTCTCCTCATTTTTTGTTGTCCCTTTGTATTTGTTTCTCTGTAATGTGAGTTGGTGTCTCTTTCTGACCATGTGTAACCTGTTTGAGGTCTGAAAGGTTTAAATCCCTAGCAGTCCAATGGTCCGGGACTCCTTAGCCCAGAAAATGGGTCTACCTTGAGTCTAATGCCTTTATTGTCTTTACTCTGATTTGTACTCCCTTTCCCCACAGGTCTATTCCATCACTTGTCTGATGCAAATGCTCAGGGTCAGTGGGGCATGTGCACAGTTCCTCTGGTGTTCAACTCAGTGTGAAGTCCCAGTGCCCTCTAGCTTGCAATTCACTGCACAAAGCCAGCACCCATGGCAGGGTGACACCCTAGGCCCCTCTGGCACTCACTTGCAGCATGATCCTGGGGCCTGGGCAGAGTAGTGCACTGGTTGCCTCTGGTTCACACCTGCAATGTGGTCCTGGGTTTAGTAGGGCACTAAGTTCCTCTGGTGTGCACTCACAGCATGGTCTTGGGACCTGTACTGGGTGATGTGCTGGGTGCCCCTGGCTTGTGCCATCAATGTGGTCCCAGGGACTGGGCAGGTAGGGGTAGGAAGTCCCCCTGACTTGCGCTCACAGCACAGGGTCCTGGAGTGCAGTGTCCTGGAGCCCAGGCATGGAGATGTGGGAGGCCTCTCTGGCATGGGCTCACTACAAAAGTCTGGGAGCTTGTGGTGAGCCACTTACTGCAGGGGCATGGTGGTAGTCCCTTGTGAGTGATGGCAGGCAAGTGGCTCACTGAGTGGCTTCAGGGTGGTGTCTGAGGCCAGTCTGGCCTCTACTGCTTCCCCCTTCAAAATGGCATGGGATCCCATTCAGAGCCCTGCCCAGCCTGGGAATGCCCATGGCAGTAGCAGTGGCACCCCATCCAGGAAAGCCTGATCAGCCAGTCCCCGAGACTCCTGCAATATCTAACTGTCCCTCACTCACCCACACACACAAACACCACACACGTCCACACACTCCCCTCTCACTCTTTTGCTCACTCACACTCCCTCACTGTTGTTCTACTAGCCATCATGTGTGGATCTCTAAGATTTCTATTTTTTTAAAAAATTATATATATATTCACAACCTCCAATTGGTATAGTTAGAAATACATTGTCAATTGTATTAGAAATACAATGTATTTCTAACTATACCAATTGGGGATTGTGATTAATAATGATGAATAAAAAAGTCAATATAAAATTCAGCACATTTATAAAATGAGAACCGTGTATCAAACAGTGAGCAAAATCTCATTAGTAGCAAAGCATGTGCAAATATTTTGAATCCATTACTGGAATCTGAAAGAGAGCACTCCTGGACACTCTCCTAAACTAGGAGAGAACCTCAAGGAATGAAGAAACTTGGAGTGTAATCAGATGATTAACTGGAGAACTGGACTTGATTATATTTTCAACACAAAGTCCTGCCATCATGTAATTTTAAGGTCGCTGAATTCAGATAGAACTGTGTGTCGCTTAAAACAATTTAAAAATAAGTTTATTTGTTGTTTTTAATGAAAATTTTGGGATAATATTTGTTAATAAAATTATATAGGTTTCAAGTGTATGAGTCCACAATTCTATGATACATCATCTGTATATTGCATTGTGTGCCCACCAGCCAAAGTGAAATTTTGTCACCACATATTTCACTTTCTTTACCCTTTTCTACCTCACCACCTCCCATTTCCTCTGGTAACCACCATACTGTTGTCTGTGTTTTTGCATTCTTGTTTGTTCATTTGATGTTTTCAGTTTTATATTCCAAATATGAGTGAAATCATATGCTTATCAAATTTTTGTGTTTAACATTTTACTTAGCATGATATTCTCATGATCCATCCATATTGTCACAAAATACAGTATTTCATCTTCTGTTATAGCAGATTACTATTCATATATATATTTATATCCTGTGTCCAATCATCTATTGGAGGACACTTCAGATGTTTTCATGTATTGGCCAATATTGCTGCAATAAACATAAGGATGAATACATATTTGCAAATAAATGATTTCATAACTTTCAGGTAGATAACTAGGGCATATGGTAACTCTATTATTCATTTTTTGAGGAGCCTTCATACTGTTTTCTATAGTGGCTAGAGCAGTTTACATTCCCACTAGCAATGAATGAGTGTTCCTTTTTTTCATCACCTCGCCAACATCTGTTTTTCTCTTTTAAAGGAAAATCTTTAATAGTGAAGTCTTTTTATTTCTTCTAACCTTATTTATGTCCCAAAAATAGATGGTTCCATAATAAAGGGAAAAATATGCTCCAATATTTGCATTATAAAAAAAATATTGAGAGAACACAATGGATCAGCAGAGTTAAGAATTTTTTTTTTTTTTTTTTTTTTTTTTTAGGAAGCCAGATGTTGCTGGTAAGTTCTGATAAGTTGAGATTGATATACCCATTGTGGATACATCACATCAAATGTGAATTATTCTTAAGGGTGAGGAATCTTCATTCTGAAAGCCTCACTAACATGACTAATCCTCCTCTGAACCAGTCTATCTTGCTATGGCCTCCTTAATACCACCACTGCATGTTGCACTTGTATCTGCATGCATATCACATCACAAATCTGTTTACCTGTTTGTCTCCACCAGTGAACTGGAGTAGCAGTGGGGCACAGAAGGTGGATTCTGTATTAACTTCCCAGCATCTCTCATAGAACCAGCCAGTGACCCAGCTCAGCAACAGTTTGTTGAATTAAATGGGACAGAACAAAGACCAATTTCTTTCAGTTTAGTGAACAGTCAAATTTTAGATTTTAAGAAGCAAAAGAATATTTTGCTGATATGGACAGTAAAGCATTTGAGGATAACTGCAGGTCAAGACATCTCTACTTGCTGAGATACATAATTTATAAAATAAAAAAAGGGAAACTTGGTTATGTCCATAGAGGGGTAAAGAGAATAGTACATATTTTATCAATATGTATCTTGTAATTTAGATGTGACTTCATTTTTGCAAAGATTCTTGTTAAAGAGCTTTTCCCCTCAACTGTCTGAAATCTAAACCAATAGTTCACATTTACATGAATTAATAAATCTCTTTAGAAATTGTAAACTAAAACAAATAATCTTAGCCTTTTCTGTTAGTCTGTATGATTTTTTAAGTTGATGCAAAACTAGTCTTACTTTTGGTAACTAAATTCATTTATTGCAATAGCTGGTGTACCCAAGTAAATGTAGAGAAGACTTATTAGCCAGTGTCCTTAGGAAAGACTCACCTTCTCTAACAGTTTTTATTTTGTTTTGTTTGCCTGAGTGACTCAATTCTGAGGCTAAAACTCATCTTGTTAATTTAATTTTTTAAATTAACTTATATATATATACTAGAGGCCCAGTGCACAAAATTTGTGCACTTGGGGAGGTCCCTCAGCCTGGCCTATGCCCTCTTGCAGTCTGGGACCCCTCGGGGGATGTCTGCCACTGGCTTAGGCCTAATTTCCCTGAAGATCGGTCCTAAGCTGGAAGTCAGACATCCCTCTCACAGTCTGGGGCTCTCGCAGTCCAGGACCCCTCGCTTCTTACCACCCGCCTGCAGGAGAGACTGGAGAGGCTCCCACCACTGCCGCTGAGCTTGCCAGCCATGAGCCTGGATTCTGGTTGAGTGGTACTCCCCCTATGGGAGCACACTGACCACCAGGGGGCAGCTCCTGCATTGAGCATATGCCCCCTGGTGGTCAGTGCGCGTCATAGTGACCAGTCATTCTGTTGTTCGGTTGGTTTGCATATTAGCCTTTTATTATATAGGATTTATATATATTATATATAATTTATATATACTGTATATTATTCTATTTTATTAATTTTTAGAGAGAGAGGAAGGGGGAGATAGAAACATCGATGAGAGAGTAACATTATTGATCAACTGCCTCCTGCATGGTTCCTACTGGGGATTGAGCTTGCAACCCAAGCCAGGCATATGTCCTTGACCGGAATTGAACCTGCAACCCTTCAGTCCACAGGCCAATGCTCTGTCTATTGAGCCAAACTGGCTAGGGCCATCCTATTAATTTTAAATTGGTCTGATAATTTCAGACTTCCATAATAGCCACAATGGAAAAGAGAGATTCTCTCAGACAAACATTGTCTCAAAATCCTCCAATTGGATTTTTCTGCTTCCAACTGTGCTAGTGCCTCATCTGTGACTTTTGGGCTGTGGCCAAGGGGATGGGTACTATGACTCGATACCCCTAGTCACATGACAACCCTGGATCTGAGATACAAGTCACAGAGATCAACTTTGGAGATCTTTGAACAATCAGAAATATGTTACTAGAAAAATAAATAACTGATGCCTGGAAAATAAAATCAACAAATATTTACCAATCCTTCCTATAGGATACCACCATTGCTAAAGGATCCCTATAATTTAATAACAATTGTAGCTTCTTAAAATAACAGACTGCCCTAACTGGTTTGGCTCAGTGGATAGAGCGTCGGCCTGCGGACTGAAGGGTCCCGGGTTTGATTCCAGTCAAGGGCATGTACCTTGGTTGCGGGCACATCCCCAGTAGGGGGTGTGCAGGAGGCAGCTGATCGATGTTTCTCTCCCATCGATGTTTCTAAGTCTCTATCCCTCTCCCTTCCTCTCTGTAAAAAATCAATAAAAAATATATTTAAAATAACAGACTTCTTCCACCCTGCTTCTTCAGCACCTCAGGAAACTGTCTCGCTAGTGATATAAATTACCATGGTGTACAAACCGTTATATTTGAATGTATTTACACATGGCCTTTCTTCTATAGAGAATACTTTTATTTTATCTGTTCCTGAAACTCATGATTCCCTTATTCCTTCTGTAGGGCTTTCTTTAACTTCAAAGGTTGTATTAAGTATCTCTCCATTTTATTATTATAATCCTAAGCATACATTATTCCAGCCCTTGAACTTAACATATAGCACCTAAAATAATATTTTCTGTTTATACTACTTGAGTATAAGTTCATTGGCTTATCAAGTTTCAAGACTTATAACAAATCCTAACATATTGCAGGTGCAAAATATACCTTTCTCATCTACCATAATTTTAGGCTAATAATATTTCACTTAGAAGAAGAATCTTGTGAAAATTAAGCCTATACAAGCTAATGTAACATATTTGCATTTAACCCTCAATCCTACACATTATATTGTATCATTTTTTTTAAAAAAAATGTATTTTTTTTATTGATTTCAGAGAGAAGAAGGGATCGGGAGAGAGAGATAGAATCAATAATGAGGAAGAATCACTGATCGGCTGCCTCCTGCACTCCCTATACTGGGGATTGAGCCCACAACCTGGGCATATGCCCTGATCTGAAATTGAACACTGAACTCTTGGTTCATAAGTTGACACTCAACTGCTGAGCCATGATGGGCAGGCATTATGTTGTATCATTTTAATTCACCTTGGGACTGGAGAATTTGGAAAATTAGAATATGTTAAGCATTATATACAATCCTTTACTGCTATATTCCAGAGAGGTCCTAAGATCTCTAGAACACAAAATACCATTTTTAACAACATAATTGTTAAAGAAACCTTGTTACTCACATTTTCCTGATAAAGAACAAAAAGTACTGGGGTGAAAGGATTGTGAGGTGCTCACTCATACAGGAGAGTTTTGATACTATTAGTTGCATGATCTGTGCTTAATTTCCCTCATCTGTGGAACAGACTTTAAAATAGTAGCTACTCCAGTTGTTACTGTGGTCAGTGAGGCTCAGATGGTTGGAGCATTGTCCTGTACACTGAAAGGTCACGGGTTCAATTCCTGGTCAGGGCACATATGTAGGCATATGTAAGGCAATCAATTGATGTTTCTCTCTCTAAAATTTTAAAATCAATAAATGTGTCTTTGGGTGAGGATTAAAAAAAATTAAATTTATCCCTGGCTTTTGTGGCTCAGTTGGTTAAAGTGTCATCCTGTACTCTGGAAGGTCATAGATTAGATTTCCAGTCAGAGCACATACCTAGGTTGCAGGTTCGATCCCCAGTAGGAACACATACTGGAGGCAAGTGATCGAATATATCTCTCTCATATTGATATTTCTCTCTTTCTCTCTCTTTCCAATCTTCTCTCTCTAAAACAAATACAAAAATAAAAATAGGTTGTTATAGGGATTGCAAAAGTTCCTGTATCACATAGTAAATTCTCAATAAATTCAACAATTCTTAAGAATGGCTAAAATAACTCACCTTCCCTGGGCACAACCTGTAAATGACAAGATTTATATTCCAACTCTTGGACTTACTGATTGTAAACCTGTGCTCTTAATTGGTAGGTTTCATTGTTTCTTATTTAAAATTTAGAAACTACAATCAAGAATCATACCTGAAATTTCATGCACAGTTATATAGTCTCATTGTATATAATATGCTGACTTCCCTTAGTTAAGACCTAACACATTAATTATAAATACATTTTTTTCTAGATAGAGATGGCAACTAACTATGAATAATAGTAAATAGAAGAGCTGCTTATGTGACCAGTAAGAAAAAATACAGAGAATTCTGAAGATTTAGGCATGAGGAAAAGAAGAAAGATAAAAGGGGGATGAAAAGTTGCCCCCAAAAGATTATTTTCTTCATTATTTTTATAAATATATTAATGGCTGACCTTAGAATGCATTCCAATTAAGAAAGATCCTAACAGACTACTTTGTAAGAACATATTTCAACATCTAGCTGTATCCTAATTTACCATCCAAATATGCACAAAAACTTTCACTAAGAATATTTATGCTACTTTCCATAACAACTTGTACCTTCTACACTTATTCTTCTCCCTAATAAGGGTTAAAATCTCTTATAGACATGGTACTGCAAAGGAGTCTGGAACTCTTCCCTCTTCTGTAGTGCAGAAGCAGTGCTAAATGATGGCTTTTACCAGGTTGTTTTTCATTTCAGTTACTAAAGTATAACATATCATAAGATGCATATGAGGCACTCGAGGTTATTGAAAATATAATCAATGTTCTCTTGCCCCTGGCCTCCCACAGGAGCAGAGCACAGCAATTCTGCCTTGGGGAGACACTAATACAACTCAAGGAACAGCTTAAAATAATTCTATTTATGTAATTTACTATAGCTCATTTCATTCGCTACTGAAATATCATTCATTTCATATCTTTTTCCCTTCTGGTTTCTCAGAGTACAAATTAATTCCTTGTGGACGATGGCTGATGTTATTTAATACTGAGAACCTATTAATAAATCACATGAAGATACATAATTAATTATCTAACCCATTTGGGAGTAATAAAATCATCTACTTTTAAATGTCCTTTGAGAAAATATGAATATAACCCAACCATGTTTTAATGGTCCTCAGCATTAGCTGCAATCATTTAGAAGTTCTTATTTTTTTCCTATATCATACAAGTAAAAGGGTTTTTTAATCATAATATTTTATGAACATATCATTTAGGGCTTTAGCTGAGTTATCAAAAGAGAGGAAGACTTGACTAAGTTGAAAAATTTGAAGGCAAATACCTTAATTATATTTCCAATGCTGTCACATATGATTGTTAAATAGCTTCTACTAATTAGATGCTGGGTTTATCACACTAAATAAGAGTGAAATGAGTGAGCTATACTACTTTTTAAGAACAAACTCTTGTCTATTGTGTTTTCAACACAGTCATGCTCTGCATTGCAGAGAAAGGTTTACGGGTAGAATGAATTTTTACAAATAAACTGGAAACTGCTGATTTGTGTTTTTTAGCTGCTCCTATTAATCCCTAGAAACAGCACAACCTGTATTCCATGATCCCATCTTCTACCCAAACTGCTAAATGTCACCATGACCCTCTGCCACTGTTGCATGCTGAAAGAATTCAAGCTAGGCAAGGCCTCCTGAGAAAATTAAACACTGACATGTACTGTGAGTCTTTGGAAAATAATGAACATTCTTCCAAGTATAATAATCAGCAGAACTAAAAAAGAATAAAAGGTTAGGAATAAGAATAAAGCAATAATGAGTTCTGACATATAATTGGCAGATCATAATAACAACAGCATTAGCTTTCTACCATAATTCACATGGTTGAGTATCATTAATCCTCCCAAACATGGCAAAGTCAAGAGTACTTTCTCCAAAATCCAAGATGGCAGGAAAGAGATGGAAGTAACACTCACCTCCTCCCACAAATAAACTAAAATATAGAACAATCAAGCTGAATAACCAATTGAAGTCTAGTTGAACAGAAGTCTTATAACCAAGAATGTACAGAAGCAGTCACATTGAGACTGCAGAGGAGGGCAGAGGCATGAAAAGGGCTGCCCTGTACCCACATGTGCCAACTGAGAATATAGAGGGATATCTCTGCTGCAAAGGTCCCTGATGAGGAGTGTGGGGTCTCAACCCCAAGCTGGGTTTTCTAGCTCAGAGTGTAGAGCCAGGGAGTGGCACTCACATAACATCAGGCTGTGAAAATCAGTGGGGATTCTGTCCATCAGGAAGAGACAGGAGTCTGCTAACAACCCAGACACCCTTTTAAAGGACCAACACACAAAATCTCATTTGCAGCCACTCACCCTGGGTTCTGGCAGAGGGAGGATGGCTGAGAATGGACTAAAGTCATGCAAGGACAGACTGGGTTTTGTGGCTCCAGTGTGAGAGTTGAAGGAATAGCCACTCCTCTGCTGAATTCCTGTCCCGTGGCTCATAGATGTTATCTTTCTTGGGTTGAAAACTCCTCTCTGTGGTATCAGCCTGGGGGAATGCAATCTCACTCTCCCAACTCCCTGCTGCCTCGCCTGATGAGTTCACACCCTTTCAAGGAGTCAGCTGCCCAAGCCAATGTCATAGATGTCAAGGAAGACTCAGGGGTATCAGAGAATGAGTTATGCACCTAAGATGGGGGCCATTCCCTACTTCTTGTGAGCCTGACTGGTGCTGCCCCCCATGAAAGATCCACTCTCCCCACCCTCCTGACTTCTAGTGGCCTCGCCCTACGGAACTAGCGCTCTTGAGGAGGGCTGGCCAGAACCAAGGACAAACTGAGTTGTGTGGCTCTAGTGAGGAGACCATTTATTTCTTGCATGGCTGACCAATGCCACAATTTATGTGCAGAGTCCTCCCTTCACATGGCCAAATTTAGGTCTTTGAGGGACTTATGAACTCTGCTGTCCTCACCATGACAACTTTCTGAGACTGTGACCCACCATAAAAGTCTAAGGGCACACAACAGGTAGCAGCTGACATTGGTGTACCTTGGGATTATTGCTGGGTGTCCTCAGACCCAGCACTGGCACTGAGTTTGAATCTGTATAAACCAGGTGAACACCATTTGCTCCTAACCTGGTGACCGAAAAACTACCTTATACAACTCACGTAATGCCAGAATCTATTTCAGTGACTGAGCCCACCAGGCAGATGGCAGGTGAAAGCAGGTAAAGGCAGAATTTGGGGTGCCTTGGGTCTTTTGCTAACTTGTTCTGGGGCTCCTTGATGGTGGAAGCCAGCCTTGGTGCACTACTTAGCCCCTCCCAAGAGCAAGCAGGTACAACTGAGGCAGCCACACTCTGTGGATAATTTTGTAGCTACAAACAGGTAACCCAGGGCCAGTCACAAGCAGAGTCTGATATTGGCCCGCATCACAATCCTTTCCAAGAGGTTCCAGAACCAAAATACCTAAAGACAGGATTAAGACCACATCAGAGCACGACCCAAGTAGCTCCATAGTGGCACATTTAAGTGAGATCTAAGCAGGCACCAGTCACTGTTGAGGCAAATTCTGCTTCCTGTGGTCAGTACCCACACAGCTGCTCAGACATTGTGGTCAGAGTTGAAACTCACAGTCAGCCAGTTTGAGGGTGGACTCCATGCACAGAAGGGCCAACAGCAACCCATACTCAACTACAAAGAAGGACTTACATAATCCACAAGAGGACATTCCTGGAGCATCTTGTTTGGGTAATCAGTGACTATGCTAATGAGACCTACAGCACACCTACTATATAAGGCCACCCTACCAAGACTGGGAGACTTGGTAGATCTACATAGTAAATAGAAATAAATACAGAGTGGCAGCCAACATGCTCCAAATGAAAGAACTGAAAAAAATCCCCGGAAGAACAAACATGAAATAGAGGCCAACACACTACCAGAAGAAAGAGTTCAAAACAATGGTGGTAAGGATGCTTAAGGAACTTAGGGGATGAAGAGATGAACTCAGTGAGACCTTAAAGAAAGCTCTCTGGGGCAACAAGAAGGCAACAACATACACATCATAGGGGTAGCAGAGAAGAGAGAGAGCAAGGTATTGAGAACATATTTGAAGAAATGACTGAAAATTTCCCTAACCTGGTGAAGGAAAAAGACACACAGTTTCAGGAAGTATAGAGATAAACCCAAAGAGGCCCACACCATGACACATTATAATTAAAATGGAAAAGGTTTAAGTAAAAGAGAGATTCTGGAAAGCAGCAAAATAAAGACTGTTATTTAATTTCAAGGGGGCTCCCATAAAACTGTAAGCTGCTTTCTCAACAGCAACATTTCAGTCCAGAAGGGATTGTCACAAAATATTCAAAACATTGAAAAACAAAGACCTATAACCGAGACTACTCTACATAGTATAGCTATCATTTAAAATTAAAGGAGAAATAAAAGAGCTTCCAAGCCAAGACCAAAAAAGTTCATTACCACTAAACAAGTATTAAAAGAAATGTTAAGGGGATTTCTGGAGGAGGAGGTGGAGGAGGAGGAGAAGAAGAAGAAGAAAAAGAAGAAGAAACATAGTTATAAGGAATGAAAATGAAATATATGCAACTATCAATAATGACTTTAAATTTAAATGCCTTAAATGCTCCAATCAATTTATATTTATTTATATTTATATTTATATTTATTTTTATTTGTATTTGTGTTTGTATTTGTATTTGTATTTGTATTTTATTTATATTTATATTTGTATTTATATTTATATTCATATTTATATTTATATTTATATTTATATTTATATTTATATTTATTTATATGCCACAGTGATTCCCTGGAATCATGTTTTGAATGTCTTTTTTCCTGTTAAATTAAGTTGAGCTCTTTGCCCTAGTTCCCTTTTAAAGGTTATATGTGTGTCTATGTGTGTCTGTTTGTATTGTCTAATGTTTTGTTTGGCTTGTTTTTTTGGTCCAGATGATGATATACCTTTTGAACTATTGATTTTATTCTCATAGTGAATAATAAATTAGATTTGAGTCAGATTCAATCAGATTCAGAGCACCTGCAATGTACTGAATATACCTTCATTTACCTTAATCCCACCTAACCTAGGTAATGGGTTTTATTTATGTCCATGAACAGTATTCCTAAAGTAGCTGGTAAATTAAAGAACCTGGAGTCCAATGTCTTTTTTCACTACAGCAAATTGAACAAGGCAAAGGTTTTCATGCTTTATAAATATTTAGGCCATTTTTTTTAAAGCATTAACATATAAGTTAAAATTAAAAAAGAGTAATTCTTTCATTTCTCAGTGAAGAGTTACCTAAACACCCAATGAGATGATGTACCTAGCCTGGGGCTAACCTAACACACCTCTGTTGTGCAAGAACTAAGTATCAGATCTAACTCAATGCCCAAACTCCTTACAGAATATCAGACTCTTGTTAACTGTGTGTTCTAAGAGTTGAAAGCAAGCCACAGATATTTAGAGAAGGCCAGCTTCATTGTAGATTGAAGTAGTTAAAAAAAGAAGGAATACTTGAAAAATGCATTTCAAAGCACAGAGTTTAAACATGTTAAGTAAATATTTTCTAGCATATCATTTTAACTAATTTTTTATTCTTGGTATTATATGTACAGTTACATTCTTAATTATTGCCCTGGGATTACAGAGAGATTTTTTTTCAGAGAACATATTAATTTATAGAAACTAATTTGAACTAATGCCAACTCAAGCTCAATGCTATACAAAAACTTTGCTGCTATGTAGCTGCACCCCCTTCTTGTTATATCTTTATACTTTATATGCCCATCATCACAGATTTATAATGATCACTTTACACAGTTTTCTTTTATATCTGATAGAACAAACATTTAAAAAATACAATATGTCTTTTATATATTTATGCTATATTTACTTAATGAGTACCTTTATCAGTGTGCTTTATTATCTCATGGATATTCAACCTACTCTCTAGTGCTTTTTCACTTCAGTCTGACCAAGTAAGTTCCTTTAGTATTTATTTAAGGCACATTTATTTGCAAGTAACAAATTCTTTCAGGTTTTGTTTGTGACTTTTTTTTTTTTAAATCTGGAAAAATCTTAAATTATCTTTCATTTTTGAAGTCTAGTTTGAGGAATATAAAATTCTTTTTAGATAATTTTTCTTTCAATAATCTGGAAATGTCTTCAGACAGCTTCTTGGCTTCCATGGTTTTGGATGAGAAATTAGCTGTTAGTTGTATGGAGGATGACATGTATGTGGTAAATAATTTTCTTTGTGCTGCTTCCAAAATTCTCTGACTTTTTGCTTTGGATAGTTTTCTTTTAATATGCCTAGGTATGAACATCTTTCAGTTGACCTACTTGCAGTATTGAGCTTCTTATATACTTAGATTAACGGTGTTCCTCAAATTGAGATTTTTTGGGGGCTCGTCTTCCTTTAAATATTTGTTTAGCCCCTTCCTGTGTTTTGTCTCCTTCCTGGGCTTCCATTATATGAATATTAAATGCTAGGTGGTATCCCACATATCTCTGAAGCTCTGTTCTGTTCATTTATCTTTTTGTTTATTTTTCATGTTATTTTTTCTTTATGTACTTCAGACTGGCTAATCTCAATTTACATATTTTCAAGTGTACTTTTTTTTTTTTTTGCTTTTGCCTGGTCAAACATGCTGATGAGTCCCCTAGTGAATTTTTCTTTTCAGTATTGTACTCTTCAATTCCAGAATCACTGATTATTTTTATAATAATATCTATATTTTTATTTATATTCTCTATTTGTTGAGAGACCATGCTTATACTTTTCTTTGATTATTTAGACATTATTTCCTTTAGCTCTTTAGACATATTTAGTATAACTGTTGCAAAGGCATGCTCTAATATGTCCAAAGAATGATCTTTCTCAGGGACAGTTTCTATGAATAGGTTTTGTCTCCTATGTGTGGTCCATACGTTTTTAATCTTGTCAGAGTTGTGGGGTTTTTTTGTTGTTGTTGTTTTGTTTTGTTTTCATATCTCATTATTTAAGTTAAATATGAAATATTTTCAGTAATACTATAAATTATATATAAAAATAAAATTGTTCCCTGTACCTAGGATTATTGCTGCTTCTGTTTTTGGTTGTTGTTCTGGATATTGTAGTTTGTTGGTTTTGAATTAATGTGTGTATTCTAAAACATGTATACCCATTAAAATCTCTGTTCAATTAGAGTAGTGGTCAACTAATTATCAGATACACAGTTCCTTGAATTCTTGAGACCAGTGAGTTTCCCTGACTTTGCTAAGGATTTCTGTGTCCATGTTGAAACACACCTTCAACAATAAACCAGTTTACCACACTGCCTTAATCTTTACTTACTGTTTGCATAAACACTCAGAAACAGGTAGAGGTGAGAGCCTAGATCTCTCTCAGATCTTTTTTGGTCATGCACACAGCCCTATGCATGGGTATGGCCTCCTAGATTATAAGCAATATGTCAGAAATGTTTAAGCCTCCTATGGACATCTCATTTCTCAGGTTTTATGCATTTTGTTTAGCTAATTATTTTATCCAACTATTACACATTATCTCAGGCATCTATGAACTTAAGAAAAAAAATAGAAAATTCCTGAAAAATGTTCCAGAGAAAAAGGATTTACTCATTGGACAAGTTTCAAGTCAGGTCAAATCAAGACAGCCTTAAAAGTATACTCTCCACTGAACCATTACACAGGCTAAGTAATAACAAATCTCTGAAAACGAGGCTATAAAGGAGTTCCAACCTCAGTTTGCCTGCTCTGGTTGGCTGCTGCTAGTTTTTCCCATGACTGCATTAGCTGTTTTCATGGTTACACTGGAGCTGAAAAAAGGGGGCTGGGAAGAAAGCAAGTTAAATTCCACAAGATGTACTCTTTTTACCAAGATTTAGCCATTATTAAAACAAATGCTGTGAACCCTAAGTTGATTTTTTAGTTGTCATGCTCGCTGACATGCTTCCACTCAGCAGTTGTGTGGCCATGTGTATGAAAGAAATTGCAGATTCCTGACCACCCATCCATCATCCATCCATGGGTCCTTCTGTCACCAATAAGGCATCAAGTTCTCACAAAGCTTCCCTTGGCCTCTGGAATTAGGCAAGGATAATAATATAATTTTCTGAGGGCCATGTGGGCATCAATGTTTGAGTAGGTAACCCCAACTGGATAGGGGGAGGCTAACTCTCAGCCCCTGAATGTCTTGAGACATGCACAAATATCAAACAAAATTTAGAATTTCAGATTTCTGAAATGCTGATTTTTAAAACATTTTTTCAAGTTTTTTTATGGTTTTAATGGAGAAGAGATTTCCTGGAGGTCTTTACTCTGTCATTTTCATTTAAATTTTCCAGTATTTAATTATGAAGAAAGGGGAAGAGAAAGCAATACAGTTGAGAGCATCATTCTGGATATAAGCATTAAGGCAGGAATTGGCATACAATATGCTAACTAATGAAGCAATTAGTTAAACAGAAACAGTGGAAACTTGTGGAATAATTAGGATAAGTTGGTTGTAGTTAGTAATTGAGAATTTTAAAAATCAAGTAGAAAGTCTGGATAAGATATTAATTTGATTTGTTTATAAAAATACCAGTCAAGATATCCCATCATGAAATTGCAAAATATGACTTCTAATATTCACTGTATTAAATTGCTTTTAGCAAACAGGCTTTTGTGCTAAATTAAAAGCAAGATTTTACTTATAGTGTCATTGTTGTTTCCTCATATTCATTATAAACAAAGATAATTGAGATATTATTTATTCACAATAATTGTGTTGTATTGGGGTTACAACAACAATATTGGGTAGATAAGATAAAAGATAAAGATTTCATTCTTATGCATGTCATATGTCCACCATGGTTCAGGAAATCCACTCTGTCTTGAAATTCTGTACTTTCTTCAAAAGTGTGGAGAGTCTAGCACCAGCAATTAAATGATTTTTGTTATGCATGCTCAACGTTCCTTGACCAAAACAAATTTTATCACTTCTCCCTCACATGGAGATTCCTATGTTCAATCCTGCCATTTACCTGAGAGACAGAGATCCAGAGGGATTCAGAGAATGTCCCACTTATTGCCACAAGCTCTTTATGCATCACATATTGCTATGCACTGAGCTTAGTATGGCTGCTGTATTAATTTTACAATAATAATGATAGCCCTAGAACAGATCAGCCATATCCTTTCATTCTTTTTGTTTTGTTTTGTTAATCCTCACCCGAGGATATTTTTCCATTGACTTTTAGAGAGTGGAAGGGAAGGGAAAGACAGAGAGAAATATCAATGTGAGAGAAACACATTGATTGGTTGCCTCCTGCACCTAGCCCAACCATGGCCAGGGAACCTGCAATTAAGGTGCCTGCCCTTGACTGGAATCAAATCTGGGATCCTTCAATCCATGGGCTGAAGCTCTATCCACTGAGCCAAACTGGCTAGGGCTGATCCTTTCATTCTTACTATACTATTAGGGCATGTCTTATGGAAACTTACTGACAAGTTAAACATTGAATTCCATTAATTGTTATTGCTGAGGTCTTGACACATGTTGAATAAATATATGTCTATATATTTTATGCAGAAAAAAATATTATATTTCTTCTCCAAGAAGAAATATCTAGTGTTGTTGTTGTTGTTGTTGTTTTGGGGGGAAGTAAAATTTAAAAAGAACAAACAAACAAAAATAAATGTAGGATAAGGGAATGACTAGAGTTTGATGAATGAGATATATAACCAGGCAGCAGATACTAGCACAAGTTTGGGGAATGAAAACTGACCATTCAGGAGAGAAAGGGTGTATAAAGTAGCAAATAGCCCATGCCCTGAATCTTGATTATGCGGGGTCAAGTCCTAGTTCTGACATTTACTAGTTCTTTGGCTTTGGACAAATTAATTGTATTATGCTTCCCTAGCTCATCTAGAATGCCAAGAAGGAAAGTGTACCTTCCTAAAAAAAGTGTTTCTGAGGATTGAGTTAATACATGTGAGCTTCATAGTACATGTCCTGTGTAGGCAGGAGCTCAGTAACTATCACTATTGCTATTATGACATAGCCCACTGCACTGCTTTACTTTCTAACAGTTCATCCTCTACTATTTCTTACAGTAGGAATATGTATTACCACAGAAATACTTCGTATAATGGGGATTTTTATTTAGTCTACTCTGTGTACTTTTCTAAATACTTACCATGCATTTTTTTCACTGTATCTCTATTTTAAGTATGAGAAAACCAAGGTACAGATAATTTAAGCAATGCCCTCAAGGCAACATTGCCGCATGATGTAGGAATCAGATTTCCACCCCAGACCATCTGGCCTATACCCTTGACCAAATATATTCTCTCCTAATGTTCTGAGTTCAGCTTTCTAGAGGACAGAGGCAGTACCATTGCATCCTCACTTCCAGTCCTCTAGTCCATCCAGCCTCCATGATAACTAGGGCTTCCTGATCCCCCATACCACACAGCTCCTTGTATTCTAACAGCAAGGAGCACACTTAGGATACACTCACCTTTAAAACCCTGGGGATTCAGGCCGAAATTTGTTTTAATGTTGCTTTTTTATTATTTTTTTTCTATTACCATTTATCCCCTCTATGCCCTCTTCTACCTTCACTCCCCCTCCCCTCATAATCACTGCATTGATACACATGTCCACAGCATGAGTTCTCTCTCTTGTTTTTTTCTTTTTTGCTCAATTCTTCCATTCCTCCAATACCCGCTCTCCCGGCCCACCAGAGGAGTCTGTATCTGTTTTGCTTGGTGGTTCAGTGTGTTCATTAAATTCCACATATCCTTTGTTGATATCTACTATATGCCAGACACATTGCTAGGCCAGAAACATGCAACTAGTGAGAAAGCAAAAGGGGAAAAAGATGAAATTGCAATACAGTGAAGTAGTAAATGCAGTAAGACTAAAGTGTGTTGCAGATATGTAAAAATGTAAAAGGAGGGGCTTTAAATGCAGAAAATATTCCTGGAAGAGATAGGTGCTGGTTGAGCTGTACATAAAAGGATAACCAGTTGTAGAACCAAGTGAAAAGGAGTGAGTGCTGCATTGAAGGTGTGCCCTGCTGTTGCCTCTGCAGAGCCTTCCCACTGCTTTCCAGGAAAGAACTCAGACCACTGATGTGTGAAAGGCTCAGTTACTGTATCTTGCATAACAAAGTACTCAAAGTTCAGCTTCTTAAAAAACACAATTTTTCTCATTGTTTCTGTGGGTCAGGCACAAGGACAAGTCTAGCTGGCCCCTGACTCAGGCAGGCTGTAATGAGGAGCTACCAGGTTTGAAGTCATCTCAAGGTTTGTGTGGGGAAGTATCAACTTCCAAGCTCACTCACATGGCTGCTGGCAGTCCTCATTTTATTGCTGTCTGCTGATCAGAGGTGTCACTCAGTTACCTGTCAAAAGAGCCTCTTTTTGGAGGAGCTCAGAAAAAAGTAACAGGCTTCCTTCAGGGCAGGTGGGTGAGAGAGGTCACCCGATGAGAACCAAGATCTTTTTGTAACATAAGCTTAAATGTGAAGTCCCATTATTTGTTTCAAAGTCTAGTTGAGTTGTCAGATATAGGATGTCCAGTTAAATTTGAATTTCAAATAAATGACACTTATGTAAGTATATTTGAAATATAACATGGAGCATACTTATATAAAAATATTATTTATCTGTATTTTATATGTCACTGTGCATCCTGATTTTTGCATGCTGAGGATAGCAGACCTAAGCTGGTGACATTCCATCAAGTCTGCCACCTTCTGCTCACTAGTAACAAATCACTGGGTTCAACTTACACTCAGAGGGGTGGAGAATAATACAAGTGTAGACATTGAGATGTGGGGATCATTGGGTCCATCTTAGAGACTGCTGGCAGTAGTGACTAAAGAAAAGTTTTTAATCGTGTCCTTTATGATACCTTCTGGGTTGACATTCTGAATATTTTTTCTAAGTTTTCTCCGCCCCACACTGAAGAGGTCTATGCTAGTCTGCTAGGGCTACCATAACAAAATGCGATAGTCTGGGTGGCTTAGACATTTATTTTCTCAAATTGCTAGAGGTTTAAAGTTTAAGATCAAGGTGCCAATATGATTGGTTTCTGGTGAGTCTTCTCCTCCTTGTTTGTAGACAGCCATTTCCTTTATGGTCTTTCCTCTGTGCTGGTGTAAAGATGAAGAAAGAAAGAGATCTGGTGTCTCTCCCTCTTCTTATAAGGACACTTGTCCCATAGAATCTCACCATTATGACCTTCTTTAACCTTAATTAGCTCCCTTAAGCCCCAAATGGCAAAAATACATCACTCTGGAGATGAAGACTTCAACATAATATTTTTCCCTGTGGAGAGGGTAACAGTTTAGTTTATAGCAGGGTCTTTTGTAATAAAAAGATAAGTGCAATTCAAGCTGTTGCCATAGTCACTGCCCATCTTACTAGTTGATAATAGAAAGCATGTCCTATTCTCATTTTGGGATTGGGGGAAGAGGTAATAGGAAAAGAACCTTTAGCTCTCTTTTTGCCTGAAATCAAACCCAAGTGAGAAATCATATGATGTATGTTTCAGCAACTTTGCAATATAAAGCATGTTAGTGGAGTGTTCTCTCTATTTGTTCCATAAAGGATACAATTATGTTTAACGTCTGATTGTTTATTGATATTTTATAGTGCATAATTTAAGCAATATAATAACCTAAAAGTATATTGTGGTACTTAATTTAGGCAATTTGATAGCTTAAAGGTTAATGTTAAAAGTCAGGCATGAAGGAAACTCCCCCAAATACACCAATTTTGTAGGAACTTGATAATAATGCCAGCATACAAAAGAGAAGTTGGGTGATGATGCTTCAGTAGGGACTTAGCGTTTACTTACTTTGTTGGAGGTTCTCAGAGCCACTCACTGCTGAATCCGAAATGGGGCTGTACTTTCTCTGCTCCTCCTATTTGAATCCACCAGATTAGCATCTGCTTACACAAAGCCTCTTATAGTAATGCTTCCGCTCTAATGAAACTCCAAATGGAGCATTTGTTTTAAACTTAACTGCATGCTTGGCATGTTACCTGAAAGAACCACATTTCTGTATGGCAATCTACCAAAAAAAAAAAAAAAAAAAAAGGAAAGAGAAGGGGTGGGGGGAATTAAGAAAGTAAGTAAATACCTCTAGAAAAGAAGGCTGAATAGTAAAGGTCAGGGGAGTCTCACTTATGGGACTTGAAGAGTGGGATCTTAGGTGACTTTACAAATCCTTATAAGTAAAAATGAAAACATTCTCCTTCAGGATAAAATTCAACATATTTAGATGACACATAGCCCATAATGATCTTATTTCTTTTTTTTTTTCTATTGAGATTCACTTTATTCATTTTTTAAAATTTTATTTTATTGTTTAAACTATTACATATAGTAGTAGATATATCTCCTTTTTTTCCCCCCATTGACCTTCCCCCAGCCTCCCCTAACCCCTGTCACATGCCCTCATCCCACCCACCCCAGTGTCTTGTGTCCATTAGTTGTGCTTATATGCATGCATACAAGACCTTCGGTTGATTTCTTTCCCCCTCTCCCCAACAATCACCAGCCTTCCTGCTGTCATTTGACAGTCTATTCAATGCTTTACTGCCTCTGTATCTAACTTTTTGTTCATCAAGTTATAATGTTCTTTATTTTCCATAAATGAGTGAGATCATGTGGTATTTTTCTTTCATTGCCTGGCTTATTTCACTTAGCATAATGCTATCCAGTTCCATCCATGCTGCTGCAAATGGTAGGAATTCCTTCTTTTTTATAGCAGCGTAGTATTCCATTGTGTAGATGTACCACAGTTTTTTAATCCAATCATCTGCTGTTGGGCATTTAGGCTGTTTCCAAATCTTAGCTATGGAGACTTGTGCTGCTATGAACATAGGGGTGCATATATCCTTCCTGATTCGTGTTTCTAGTTTCTTGGGATATATTCTTAGAAGTGGGATTATGGGGTCAAATGGGAGTTCCATTTTTAGTTTTTTGAGAAAACTCCATACTGTTCTCCACAGTGGCTGCACTAATCTGCATTCCCACCAGCAGTGCACGAGGGTTCCTTTTTCTCCACATCCTCAGCAGCACTTGTCATTTGTTGATTTGTTGATGATAGCCATTCTGACAGGTGTGAGATGGTACCTCATTGTCATTTTGATTTGCATCTCTCAGATAATTAGACACTTTGAGCATGTTTCATATGTCTCTTGGCCTTCCTTCTGTCTTCTTTCAAGAAGTTTCTATTTAGGTACGTTGCCCATTTTTTTTATTGGATCATTTATCTTCCTTTTATTAAGTTGTAAGAATTCCCTGTAACTGTTGGAGATTAAACCTTTATCAGTGATAACATTTGCAAATATGTTCTCCCATACAGTGGGCTTTATTGCTGTTTTGTTGATGGTTTCTTTTGCTGTGCAAAAGCTTTTTATTTTGATGTAGTCCCATTTGTTTATTTTCTCTTTAGTTTCCATTGCCCTAGGAACAGTATCGGTGAAGCAATTGCTTCAGCATATGTCTGAGATTTCTCTGCCTGTGGATTCCTCTAGTATTTTTATGGTTTCCTATCTTATGTTTAAGTCTTTTATCCATTTTGAGTTTATTTTTGTGTATGGTGTAAGTTGGTGGTCTAGTTTCATTTTATTGAAGAGACTGTCTTGGCTCCATTGTATGTTCATGCCTCATTTGTCAAATATTAATTGAGAAAAGTGGTTTGGGTCGATATCTGGGTTCTCTATTCTATGCCATTGATCTATATGTCTGTTCTTGTGCCAGTACCAGGCAGTTTTGAGAACAGTGGCTTTGTAATGCAGTTTGAAATCTGGTATTGAGATCCCACCTACTTTGTTCTTCTTTCTCAGGATTGCTGTGGCTATTCGGGGTCTTTTTTATTCCAGATGAATTTTTGGAGAGTTCTTTCTAGGTCTGTGAAATATGCCATTGGTATTTTAATGGGGAGTGCATTGAATCTATAGATTGCTTTGGGTAGTATGGACATTTTAATGATGTTGATGCTACCAATCCATGAACATGGTATGTTCTTCCATCTGTTTATGTCTTCCTCTATCTCTTTTTAATGTCCTTTAGTTTTCTGAGTAGAGGTCTTTTACCTTCTTAGTAAAGTTTATTCCTAGGTATCTTAATTTTTTTGGTGCGATGGTAAATGGGATTGTTTTCTTAGTCTCTCTCTCTTTCTGTAAGTTCACTGTTGGTGTATATAAATGCCATAGATTTCTTGGCATTGATTTTGTATCCTGCTACATTGCCAAATTAATTTATTAAGTCTAATAATTTTTTGATGGGGTCTTTAGAGTTTTCTATGTACAGTATCAAGTCATCTCCGAATAAGGACAGTTTTACTTCTTCTTTTCCAATTTGGATGCCTTCTATTTCTTCTTCTTGTCTAATCACAATGGCTAGTACTTCCAGTACTATGTTGAACAGGAGTGGTGAAAGCGGGCATCCCTGTCTTGTTCCTGTTCTTAGGGGAAATGGTTTTAGTCTTTGCCCATTGAGTATGATGTTGGCTGTGGGTTTGTCATATATGGCTGTTACTATGTTGAGGTATGATCCTTCTATTCTCACCTTGCTGAGGGTTTTTATCAAAAATGGGTGTTGGATTTTGTCAAATGCTTTTTCTGCATCAATTGATATGACTATGTGGTTTTTATCTCTCAATTTGTTTATGTGATGTATCACATTTATTGATTTGCGGATATTGTACCATCTTTATATCCCTGGAATAAATCCTACTTGGTCATGGTGTATGATCTTTCTGATGTACTGCTGGATCCAATTTGCTAGAATTTTGTTGAGGATTTTGGCATCTATGTTCATGAGGAATATTGTCCTGTAATTCTCTTTCATTGTGTTGTCTTTATCTGGTATTGGTATTAGGGTGATGCTGGCTTCACAGAAGGAGCTTGGAAATGTTCCTTCCTCTTAAATTTTTTGAAATAGTCTGAGGAGGATGGGTTTTAGTTCTTCCTTGAATGTTTGGTAAAACTCCCCTGCGAAGCCATCTGGCCTCAGGCTTTTGTTTGTTGGATGCTTTTTAATGACTGCTTCAATTTCTTCAATAGTTATTGGCCTATTGAGATGTTTAGACTTTTCCTGATTGAGTTTTGGAAGGTTGTATTTTTCTAGGAATATGTCCATTTCCTCCAGGTTGTCCAGTTTGTTGGAATAGAGTTGTTCATAATATTTTTTAACAATCCTTTGTATTTCTGAGGGGTCTGTTGTTATTTCTTCTCTTTCATTTCTGATTTTGTTTATTTGGGTCCTTTCTCTTTGCTTCTTGGTGAGGCTGGCAAGAGGTTCATCAATCTTGTTTATCCTTTCAAAGAACCAACTCATGGTTTTGTTGATCTTTTTTTTTTTTTTTTTTTTTTTTTTTTTTTTTTTTTGGTCTCTATGTCGTTTATCTCCACTTTGATCTTTATTATTTCCTTCCTTCTGCTTACACTGGGCGCTTTTCTTGTTGCTCCCATTCTAACTCTTTTAGTTATAGGGTTAGATAATTTATTACCATTGTTTCTTGTTTTTTGCAGTAGACTTGTAGAGCTATGAACTTCCCTCTCAAGACTGCTTTCATTGCATTCTATAGAATTTGGATTGTTGTGTTTTCATTGTCATTTGTTGCCATGATGTTTTTAATTTCTTCTTTGATCTCTCTGGTAACCCAGTCATTGTTTAATAGCATACTATTTAGTATCCAGGTGTTTGATTTTTTTTGGATTGTTTTTATTGTAGTTCGTTGCCAGTTTTATGCCATTGTGATTCGAGAAGATGCTTGATATGATTTCTATCTTCTTAAATTTGAAGAGACTTTGCCTGTGTGCTAATATGTGGTCTATCCTTGAAAATGTTCCACGTGCACTGGAGAAGAATGTATATTCTGTATCTTTGGGGTGAAATGTCCTAAAGATATCAATTAAGTCCATCTGATATAGTGTGTCATTTAGGATTGTTGTTTCTTTGCTGATTTTTTGTTTAGTTGATTTATCCAGTGGTGTCAGTGGGGTATTAAAGTCCCCTACTATGACTGTATTGCTATCAATCTCTCCCTTGATATCTTCCAGAACTTGTTTTATGTATTTGGGTGCTCCTGTATTGGGTGCATATATGTTTACCAGAGTTATACCTTCTTGTTGAATTGCTCCCTTTAGTATTATGTAGTGGCCTTTCTTATCTCTTGTTATGGTCTTTACTTTGAGGTCTACTTTATCAGATATAAGTATCGCAATCCCAGCTTTTTTCTCATTTCCATTTGCCTGAAAAATGTTTTTCCATCCCTTCACTCTCAGTCTGTGTGAATCCTTTGTTCTGAGGTGGGTGTCTTGGAGACAGCAAATATATGGGTCATGTTTTCTTATCTATTCAGCTACCCTATGTCTTTTGATTGCTGCATTTAATCTATTTAAGTTTAATGTTATTATTGATAAGTACATGTTTATTGTCATATTTTTCCTTAATGTTTGTGTTTCTTCTTGCCTTTCTCTTTCTTCTTTTTACAGCAGTCCCTTTAGCATTTCTTGCATTGCTGGCTTGGTAGTGATAAACTCTCTTAGCCCTTTTTTGTCTGTGAAGCTCCTGATTCCACCTTCAATTTTGAATGATAGCCTTGCTGGTTATAGTATAGTATTCTTGGGTTCAGTCCCTTGCTTTGCATCACTTTGTAAATTTCCTTCCATTCTCTTCTGGCCTGGAGTGTTTCTGTTGAGAAATCCATTGATATTCTAATAGGAGAACCCTTGTAGGTAAGTTTCTGTCTCTCTCTGACAGCTTTTAAGATTCCTACTTTGTCGTTGGTGTTTGCCAATTTAATTATGATGTGTCTTGGTGCCGGTCTTTTAAGGTTCATCTTATTTGGTACTCTATGTGCTTCTTGGACTTCCATGGTTTTTTCCTTGCCAATATCAGGGAAGCTTTCTGTCATTATTTCTTCAAACAGGTTTTCTATTCCTTTTTCCTCTTCCTCTCCTTCTGGTACCCCTATTATGCAAATATTGTTTCGTTTTGTGTTGTCCCAAAGCTCCCTTAGACTCTCCTCTTGCTTTTTAAGTCTTCTTTCCAGTTGCTGCTGTGTTTGTGTGTTCTTTCCTACCTTGTCTTCTAATTTGCTTATTCAGTCCTCAGCCTCTTGTAGTCTACTGTTTAAGCCTTCCATTGTGTTCTTTATTGCAGCTACGTCGTTCTTCATCTCCTCTTGGTTTTTTTTCATGTTGGCGACATTCTCATTCAGCTCCTTACAATTCTCATTGAGTTGTGTGTATTTGTCATCCATCCGTTTAAACATCCTTATAACCATTACTCTGAATTCTTTCTCTGGTATGTTGCTAGTCTCAGTTTCATTTAACTCCCTTTCTGGTGATTCCTCTTTTTCTTTCCTTTGGGGATTGCTTTTTTGTCTTCCCATGTTTTCTTATAATGTTTTAATTGTAGATCCAATTGCTTTGCTACCCAGGTTCTTTTGGTAATGGTGCTACTGGTGTAATCTCTCAGTTCTCCTGGGCTTGGTAATCTAGTGTAGCTCCCTACTTTAGCTATTTGGGTTCTCTTGATGTAGGCCTGCGAGCTGGAGAGGCACAACTGTGGTGTCTAGAAGTCAGCAGCTGTAGAGGGTAGTGTTCCAATTTTTGCTGTCTTGCACCCTTATTGAAATCACGTGTGCCCAGTGGGGCCTCATAGTGGCACCCAGGAACCATCTGCTGGGGTGATGGGGCTCAGAGGGCCTGCACTCTGGAAAGGCATGACTGTGGTGTCCAGAGTTCAGTAGTTGTGGGGTGGGCAGACTCAGCTTTTGCTGATTGACCTGTGGTGGATAAGTGCTTGCTCCCAGTGGTGGCTCACAGGGACACCCACGATACGTTTGCCAGCGAGGCACACTGAAGCACTCTGAAGGGCCCTGGCAGTGTAGCCGCATAATTGAGGCATCTGTGGGCAGGTATCCAGGAGGAGTGAATTCAGAATTCTACTGCCGGGTGGACGTGTGCCCCTGTTTATCCAAGATCACACCCAGGGAGAGCTCACAGTGGCTCCCACGAGTGTCCTGTCGGTAGATGGGCTCAGGGTGCCCACCTGTTGGAAATGTGCATCTGTGGAGGTGCGTTTGCTGGTGTCAAGCTCTGAGGCACTCTGAAGGGCCCTGGCACTGAGGTTGACCAGCTGGGGTGGCTGTGGGTAGTTATTCAGGAAGAGGGAATTTAGAATTTCTACTGCGGGGCAGGGCACCCTTGTCTGTGTAGAATAATCTCCAGCAGAGTCTCACAGCTGCTCCCCCAAGCACGCTTTGGATAGATGGGGTTCAGGGGGCCTGCTCCTTGGAAATGCACAAGTGTGGAGGTGCCTTTGCCTGTGCAGATCTCTGACACACTCTGAGGGGCTCTGGCACTGAAGTTGCACAGCTGGGGTGTCCGTGGGCAGTTATTCAGGAAAGGGGAGTTCAGAATTTCTACTGCAGGGCTGTGCACCCTTGTCTGTACAAAATCACACCCGCGGGGGCTCCCAGTGGCTCACAGGCACTGTCTATGGAGTGGTATACCCTGGATGCCTGTGTGCTGAAAATGCGCGAATGTGTTGTCTGGAGTTCTGCCACTGGGGAGGGGGAAGTTGCACTTACTGCTGCCAAGCGGTGCACCTCTGGAGGTGGAGGTCCCAGGATCTGTGGGTCTGCGGGTGGGGCAGCAGGATTTTGGCTGGAGTGGCTGCTGGGTCGCGGGGAAGTTCCAAGGCCTGTCAGGTTATTGGTACTGATGAGTTCCTAAAAAAGTCCGTTCTCCCCTCCAAGATGGTGTGGGCTCCATGCCAGAGTCCTGCAGTCCAGGGAGTGCCAGCAGTGGTGGTAGTCTCTCCATTTCCAAGAGAGCCTGATCTGCCAGCCCCTGCTGCTCCTACGGGGATTTAACTGTCCCTTACTTACTCACACACCACACACATCCACACACTCTCCTTTCATAACCTCACTCACTCATGTCCTCTCCCTCACCTCCGTCCTGCCAGCTGCCATCTTTCAGTCCCCTGATATCCATAATGATCTCATTTCTGCCTAACTGGCCAGCCCATCTTTCTCCTTCACCTTATGTATCAAACTTAACTCTTTTGTTAGCATTTTCCTAAAAACATCATGAACTCCTTCTCATCTCTGTGATTTTGAAGACAACTTGTTATTGCTTAGAATGCATAAACCCAATTTTAATTGGCTTACTCTGAGCAAACCTCTGCAATTCAGCTGACATGTCAATGTCTCCAGGAGGCTTTTCCTGGTGGACACCCCTCCACCTCCTGGGTTAAATGAGCCACACTTGTTCTCCCATGGAAATTGCTCCTCACCATATTTTAGCATGTATTCTCATTTTGTGATTATTAGTTTACTTTCTATTCCTCACTCCCAAATGAAATGATGCATAGGTCTTTCAAGACAGAAATAATTCTATTTATAGTTCCATTTTTAAGTTATAACTCCTAATAGAGTACATGCACAGACAGTGCTAAAGAAGTTTCTTAATGAAATTATGAATTAAGGATGAGGCTTGTAAATTTCCAGTTCCCTGCAGTTATAATCAAATGCTATCACATTACTTTCATCAGCATGACAGTAAATTACACCATGCAAATGTATAGAAATATAAGTCAATCAGGACAATTTAGTTGTCTCCTAAGAGAATAAGCCCCTGTGTTTGGTGCTCAAAAGCTTAACATATTATTCTGGCCCTTTAAAGCACTTATAATACAGCTGGGAGTAACCAATGAATTTTAATTAGAATTATAACTAGCATATAACAGTACTACTTTATTGATTTTCTAAATTGTACTAAGCACTGTGCTAGGAATAAAATAAATTAAATGTAACACAGCAATTTTCCTTAAGAACCTAACATTTTAATCTGGAGACAAACAAGACACAGGTAATTAAATCATTGCTCAATAGTACTCTATAGAAGTATAAACTTGAAACTAATGGAACTAACCTAATGAGAAGGAGACTCTAAATATTTTCTCTTTGATTAACCACAGTCTCACCTATCTTCAATCTAGATGTTTTGATCAGCAATTAAATATTTTAAAAAATTCTAGACAAACAGTTGCAGATAAAGCTCATCTCGAGTGGCATATTCCATATTTGGAAGAATACCTTTACATTGCATAAGAGGAAAAATAATTTCCCCTCTGCCCTTCAGAGTTCTTGTAATAATAAACAGATAAACAAGCGAATAATAAACAAGAATGTCCTAGCATCTATACTGTGCCTCATGTGTGTGGGGAGATAACCAAGGAATAATGAGTAACTTTCTTGGGTGGTTTAAAAGTCCAGCTTAGATACCATTTTTAGTGAAAGATGAAAGGAACAAAGATGTGGGAGGTCAGTGATAGAGAGTTACCAGGACAAGCTAGATAAACAAGAATAAGACTTGTTATGCAGATTTAAGCACCCATCTTCTCCATCAATAAAGTCATTTTGTGATTTAACCTTTCTATTCCTGGTAGAATGGAAAAACCCTTACAAATTGAGATTCATTTTATAAATGTAAATTTCCTGTACAAAAGCAGGTAACTTCCACTTCGTTTTCAGAATTTTTCCTGTGTCCGATTTCTCACAGCATTCTTCTCAAAATAATTCTATATCAAAGAGTAATATTTTGGGGTGTTGTATTTTGTTGTCCTCCAAGTCCCTCTTACAAATATAGCTTTCTATAAGTCAACTGAAAATTGCACAAACTGAATTTGGTAACCAACCAAGGACCACCAGAAGGAACACACAGACCTGTAGCCAAACTGCTTATGGCAACAAGAACAGCATACACAATAGGGAATCAAGTTGCCTGTCAGTGACAAGAGTAGAAAGGGCATATTGTAGGATTTGAGCTTACTTTACATGATTCATAGGAGAGTTCAAGTAAGCAGAAATTCCTCTAGACTAAGTGGTCAGGTAGAGGAGGAGCAATTCCATGATTGCATATAATCAATAATTGTTGTCTAGCAGACAAGAGGAATGGCGTGGGGCCAGATTTGTAATTGGTAATGTAGCAGTCATTCATGTTGCTGGGAGAGCAGAAAGTTTAGTTGTTTTTGTGTTTTACACACTGTGTTTTTGTTTCTGTCTGGGCTCAGACAGGATGACAAAGTGGTACCTTTCATTTTGCTTATTCAAAGCCATTGATTGATCGAATCCAGTTTCTCAGTGTTGGTGAAAGGAATTTTTAGGGGTAAAATAGGCAGATTTTAGGACATTTTAGGATTAAGAGGTCCATGGAAAAAGCACAGAGCTACAGAGATGCAAAGGGTACATTTCCATAAGACAAAGGAACTGGGAGTGGGAGACATTACGTTTCCATAAGATAAGGGAGCTGAGAGTAGCAAAAGGTACACATTTACAGAATAAAGGGAAGGAAGCCCCTCATTAAAAGAGGGAGGAAGAAAAACCCAGATGGGATAGGAGAACAATAAGGGAGAAGAAGGAGGGAACCTCACATACATCATGTGAGACTTGCACTCAGGAGTTGCTATAGTGACTCAATCAAAGGGAATAGTGACCAATCAGAGGGGATATTGAAGCACAAAATACTGCAGCCTTTATAAACCATGGAAAAAGGGACTTGGTGGGACTCTTGACCCCTCCCCACGTGGGAGTCCTTGCTGTGGGACTCTTCCCCCTTCCCCACCTGGGAGCCTGTGCTTGTTTCTCAATAAATTTCCACCTTTGCTATGCCATTTTTCATCGGTGGTTTCATTCTTCAGCTCCACCAGACAAAGAGCCCATGGAACCATCCTGGCCAGGGGAACTCGCTCATTCCAGTCCAAGTTTCCCATTTCGAAATTGTGCATCAGCCAGGGAATCTTTATAAGTCAACCCTTTTCAAGTCAAATGATGATTCTGTCCCTTTTCTGTTACCTGTATGATTTTGGAGGCTGAAAGACGCCTGCCAGCCACTTAAATTTGTCTGCCATCTAAAAAGCAGGCATCTCCCTCTCTCTCCTTCACTGCTCCTTTCTAGATGCACTCTCCATCTCCAAGCCCAAACAAAAGTGAGCATGGGTCAGTCAAGTAAAAGCCACTAGGGTGACTGCCACTAGAAGAAAAAGTCTCCCATGTCAGGATAAACTGGTGCCGTGTCGGGTCAGGTTAGAGCGTTAAGCTGCTGCGAGTCTCAAGACAAAGCCCAGCTATCGACTAAATGAGTGCTTGAGTCCCTGCCCAGCTCCAAAGATCAAAGAAGCAAATTCTTCCCCCTGGTTCAAGAATCTCAAATGTCCTTACGTGAGTAAAGGACCTCGCAAGGCTGTCTAGGGTTGAGCCCCAAGATGTGCAGGGGCCTCATAGGGTTTTAAAAACACATGTACCAGTATTAAACTCTGACCTGTCCAGGGGATGCAAATAAGGGTTGGTCACCCAGCATTCCGATCCTAGCGGCTGTCTTAGACAGCCAGGAGAGAAACTGAGACACGTTTCCAAAAACACCACGCTTCTGACCCACTACATAAGTCCACTCCCCTGGCCCAGACCCCAAGCAGGTTTTAATCAGAGAGTCATCTGCCTTTTCCTCTTCTTTCTATCTCAGTCAGGTCAAACAGCATCCAGCCAGTAAGACCACTGCCTCTGCAGTCCACATCCCATTAAGCTTAACTCCTCAGTCTCCATTTGTGCAGGTCTCTCTAGTAAGGGTCCTAAGGGAACACTTTTAGGTGAGAGTTAAGACAGGCGGGGCCAGCCAACTTTTTTCCACTCCTGGCATATGAGCATGACCCCCTTACTGTGCGTGGCAGCATTACAGCCAGACGCAGCTGTTAAGTTGGTCCATTAATTACTAGGTCACTTGCCTCTCACCTTTATTGTGATCTATGTGAAATAAATCTGAAATTGTGAGATGTCTTTTTCACTGTTATTTTGAAACTAAGTGTGTAAAAGAAATGCTAGTGACTCACTTTTCTTGTCTGTTGAAAGAAAAAGAAAGGAATGTCTGAGGCATGGTTATGCATTTTTGAAGAACCTGGAAAGAGGGCTTGAAGGCTAATTCGAAAGTGTGAAATTTGTGAAGGTTGCGTATGTGATGAGAAGGAAAAGAGAAATGTTAACCTAGGGAAGTTTAAACAATGGCCAGACCACTAGCTAATTTCTAGCCTGCCTGTAACTAACAAGCCATTATCTCCCCCCTCTTCGCCTCCTGAAGCAAAAAGAGAGGTGTGAGGGGAGGGCAGCTTTATTCTGAGAAGTGGCTATTCGGTTTTAAAGCAGCAGAATGAAGTTACTAGGTGATATTCAGCAGAGGAACTTTAAGACTTAATTTTAAGACAAGGCTTGTGTTCTCAGGACTCTCTACTTCCTGCGCCTGCTCGCCCACACCCCATAATCTAGGATAATTCGGCGTGGTATGGCCCGGCATTTGCCAGCCTGCCCAGGTGCTGGGGGAAGGGCGGGGCGGGGAACATCACAAAGCCTTGCCCAGCATCTTGCCATTAACTGTTACATGTGCAGCATCAGTAGTAATGGGACAGGGTGGTCCCATGGTGTGGCTTACACATCAGGGATCCTGCTTGTGACTTCACAAACCCGCGCAGGAGGCGGAAGGAAAACAGACTGGCTGCAGGGTGGGCAATCACAGCTTGGCTGCTTTGGTGCTCATGGGGGCAGGATGCAAGGGAAGTGTTTCCTCCACAGTTCAAACTTTCAGGGGTCCTCAAACTACGGCCTGCGGGCCACATGCGGCCCGCCGAGGACATTTATCCGGCCCGCTGGGTGCCGCTGCCTGTCCTGCTTAGCAGCCAACTCGTCCCGGGCCCGCAGTGCGCATAGGAATTTGTTCATAGTTTTTTTTTTTAAACCATAGTCTGGCCCTCCAATAGTCTGAGGGACAGTGAACTGGCCCTCTGTTTAAAAAGTTTGAGGACCCCTGGTTCAAAGTATATCGTATGTGTCTGTACTTCTGTGGCATTACTAGGATATAACAATTTATTGGCCAAATTAAAAGGGATTAATTCTGTGGCCCAGACCAAATCTTTAATGTTAAAACTGGCTTAAGTTGGATAATCTTAGGTTCAGTATATTTGGCAGTTCTTCCGAGTGTAAGATTTCAACCATTTAACTTTGTGACATCCCAAGGGCCCGAAGATGACACAAAGATCTATTCTCTCTTTCTAAAAAGAAATATTTCTGAACTAAATTAGACCGATTCAATATACTTGAAATCACACAAAGAAGCACTGTCAATCAAAAATTAATAACAATGTTCTATTTTGATACATATACTTTGAATGTTATAGAGGTTTCAGTCTGCTTCAGAAAAGAACTTGCACAGATTCAGAGCCAAGGCCAAACAGAAAACTTTCAGAAATGACACATATCCAGTCAGGGACATAGGGCAAGTGTGATAATTCTCTGTGTCTGCCAGTGACACTCTGGGTATTTCATCTATTGGGGTTTATAAATTGTTTTCAATGTTTAATACGCCATCTGAAATAAGTCATGCACCACATGTTACTCTTTATATACAAATTGTTTGTTGTACTAAAATGTTGTTGTCTATCAATTGCATTTTAAACAAATCTATAACCATGCCATTTTTGAATTTTGTCATATTGGACAGCCATTGATTTACTCTAGTGCATTTAAGTCTTTAGAAAAACCCATGGAAAGTACTCTGATTTGCTCTAAATTGCAGGCTTCTAAGCAGGTCATATATTTGAACTGGATGAGTGTTTGTAGAACTTTGGGGAATTATTAATCAGAAATAACAAAAATGTACATATTTAGAAGGTGGTACCCCCTTCCTAGTATACCTAAGTAAAATATACAGGTGAACCCTAGTCTTAAAAAGGGGAAATTTAAAAATCTCTTCCACCAGTGTTCACAAAGTGACTTAAATGTTTTCTCACCATTAATAAGAACTAACAAGGTGTGCCTTTTACCAAAATTGTTCTCTGCAAAGAGGGGTGTGTGTGTGTGTGTGTGTGTGTGTATGTATGTGTTGGGCCTGGCGGATGTCCATTTCACCCAGGTTGTCCAGTTTGTTGGATATACTTGTTCATGGTATTAGCTTAGAATCCTTTGTATTTCTGTGGTGTCCATTGTAATATCGCCTCTTTCATTTTTGTTTTTATTGATTTGGGTCCTCTCTGATTCTTGTTGAGTCTACCTAGGGGTTAGTTAATCTTGTTTGTCTTTTCAAAGAACCAGCTCTTCAATTCCATAAATCTCTATTTCATTTATTTCCACTCTGATCTTTACTATTTTATTCCTTCTGCGTCCTCTGGGCTTTTCTTGCTGATCTCTTTCTAATTCCTTTATTTGTAAGGTTAGATAATTATTCATGCTTTTTCTTGTTTCTAGAGGTAGGCCTATAATGCTATGAACTTCCCTCTCAGAACTGCTTTTGCCGTGTCTCATAGGTTTTCTTTGTTGGGTATTCATGGTCATTTGTTTCAGGATTTTTTTTTTATTTATTCTTTGATCTCACTGGTAACCCATTTATTGTTTAATAGCATGCTATTTAGCTTCCACATATTTGAGTGTTTTTGAGTTTTGTTTTTTTAATTTATATTTTAATTGATTTTTAGCTTCATGCCACTGTGATCCATAAAGATGCTTGGTATATCAATCTTCTTGAATTTGTATAGATTTGTTTTGTGTGGTAACATGTAGTCTGTCTTTGAGAATGTTCCATGTGTGCTTGAGAAGAATGTATATTCTTCTTTGGGGTGAAATATTCTGTAAATATCAGTTAGATTAATCTGATCTAGTGTGTCATTTAAGGCCTCTGTTTCATTTTTGAATTTTTTATTTAGGAGATCTATCTGGTGATGTCAGTGGGGTGTTAAATTCCCCTACTATGACTGCATTTCTATTGATCTCTCCTTTAAAGTCCATCAAGAGGTTTTGTTTTGTTTTTGTTTGTTTGTTTGTTTGTTTTTTGTATTTGGGTGCTCCTATATTGGGTTAATATATGTTTACAAGCATTACATTTTCTTGTTGAATGATCGCCGTTAGTATTATATAGTGGCATTCTTGGTCTCTTTTTATGGCCTTAATTTTGAAGCCTATTTTGTCTGATATAAGTATTGCTACCCACCTTTTTTTCCTTTCAATTTGCATGGAATTATTTTATTTCCATCCCTTTACTCTCAGTCTCTGTGTATCTTTTGTTCTGAGGTGGGATTTTTGTAGACAGCATATCTATGGATCATGTTTTCTTATCCATTCAGTCACCCTATGTCTTTTGACTGGAGCATTTAATTCAGTTACATTTAAGGTTATTATTGATAGGTATTTATTTATTGCTATTGTTGTTTTCTTTATGCATCTTTCTCTCCTTTTCTCCCTTTCTTCTTCTTTTTAAAGTAGTCCCTTTAACATGTCTTGCATTGCTGGTTTGGTGGTAATGTACTCCTTTAACCTTTTTTGTCTGGGAAACTTTTTATTTCACCTTCAATTTTAAATGATAGCCTTGCTGGAAACAATAGTCTTGGATTTAGTCACTTGCTTTTCATTATTTTGAGTACTTCTCACCACTCCCTTCTGGCCTGAAGTGTTTCTATTGAGAATTCAGTTGACAATATAATGGAAACACCTTTGTAGGTAATTTTCTGTCTCTCTCTTGCTGTCTTTAAGATTCTTTCTTTGTCTTTAACATTTGCCATTTTGATTATGATGTGTCTAGGTATGGGTCTCTTGAGGTTCATCTTGATTAGGATTCTCTGTGCCTCCTGAAAATGTGTGACATTTTCCTTCACTGGGTTGTGGAATTTTTCTGTCATTATTTCTTTAAACAAGTTCCCTGTTCTTTTTTTTTTCACTTTCTTCCCCTTCTAGTATTTTTGTAATGTGGATGTTGTTACCTTTCATGTTGTCCCAGAGCTCCCTTAAGTTATCTTCCTGCTTTTTAATTTTTTTTTTTTCTATTTGGTGCTCTAATTGGGTATTCATATCTACCTTGTCTTCCAAATCAGTTATTTGACACTCTGGTTCATCCAATCTACTTTTAATTCCTTCCAGTGTGTTCTTGATGTCCTATATGTTTATTTATGTCTGGGTGTAGGTTCTTTTTCATACAGCTATAGTTCCCACTGAGTTCCTTATAATTTTAACTAAGCTCCTTAAGCATCTCTATAACCATTACTTTGAGCTCCTTGTCTGATAGGTTACTTGCTTACATTTTATTTAGTTCTTATTCTGGATATTCCTTCTTTTCTTTAATTTGGGCTATTTCTTTGTCTCCACATTTTACTTTTATTTTTATATTTCTTTCTGTGTATTACATAGAACTGTTATGCCTCACAGTATTTGTGTGATGGCCTTATGTAGAAAGTGTCTTGAGAGTTCAAGTGGTGCAGTCTCTTTGATCTCCTGAGCTGGATGATTTAAGAATGTCCCTTGTGTGCATTATGTGGGCACTTGTATTGTAACTTGGACTTGATTGCTGATGCCCTTTCATGGGAGAGATCTCCACTTTGACTTGCTGACAGTGAGATTCAACCCCAACTGTATTGTGCAAACTGTTATTCAGGTGCTGACAGAACAGAACAAGACATAACAGGACCAACCAAAAAATACTATGAAAACCAAGGTATGGAAAGCAATAACAACTGGAAAGACTAAGAAGGAAAAAGAAGAGAAAGCAAAGCAGATAATAATAATAATAAAAGAATACTAAAAGGCATGCAACCAAAGACTTACAGGGGATATTGAGAAAAAAAGAAGAAAGAAGAAGAAGAAAAAATGGCTATATGGAAGCAAGGAGGAATGTAAAAGAACTAGTATAGGAAGAAAGAAGAAAAAGAAACAAAAAATAAATGCAATAATAATAATGAATTTATAACAATAATGGATATATTGATGTAAACAGGAAAAGTAAAATGGAAAATAGTAAGAAAAGAAGAGAAAAATAAAATAAAATGAGAAAAATTAATATAACAATAAGAAACAAAAAGAAAATAGAATCAAAAGAAATGAATAAATTAGATATGCAAGAAAAAAGAGAATAAAGAAAAAAAGGGGGAAAATCGAACAACAGAAACTAAAACACACACAAACACATACACACAAATTACTCACACACACATACACACCAAAAAACAAAACCACACACACTCACTCATTCAAAAACCTTTTGTTCTGCTATTTGTGGAGCTCACTGGATTTTGCTCTGATGTTGTTGAATCTGGTTCAGGTAAGTCTCTCCGGCCTCCCTGGGAGCTTCTCTGATGCAGATCAATGTGAGTCACTGTCACTTTCTTGCGCTGGGCAACCTATAGGGGCCCTATAGGTTGAAGCCCCTAATAGTCCAGTGGGCAGGGACTCATTAACCCAGAGGCTGAGTCTGCCTAGAGTCTCATGCCTGGATTGTCCATGTTCTGCATTGTTCTCCCTTCCCCCACGGAGCTAGGCTCTGCAGGGGTATCCTGGTCTTGGCCTGGATGGTTTGATCAGACCTGTGTTGGGAGTGGTGCCAGTAGTTTGTATGAGGAGGGGGTAACCCTTCCTCTTCTTCTAATGCCTCAGCTCTGCTTGGTTTGCTGGCACCTTCTGTCTGCCATCTACAGGGAAACAGATTTCCATCTCAGGGCTGTTCTCCCTTGCCTCAGGTTGCTGAAGGTCAGGTCAGAAGCAGCTGTTTTGCCAGGAAAGAGGGTGCCTCTCCTGTGTTCCAGCTGGGCAAGGCTGATCAGTTCCCTGTCCGCTCACCAGCACAATCTCTTCAATAAATAGAGGGTCCCCCAGATTCAATGCAGGGTGTGTCTTCCAGTGTAGGCTGGCCCTGAGCGCCACTGTGTGACCATTCTCACATTTCAGGAGGATCTTCCCAGGCTGCCCCATGGCAGGGTGATAGCACTACTCTATACAGGGACCTGGGGTTTTCTCCTCAGTGCCAGGCACTCACGTCTCACCTACAGATCTGTAGCCTCTTCAGTCTCCTCAGGTTCTCAGTTTAATAGGTCCAGATCAGGGGAGGCTATATCTATCTCCCAGCCTTTAGCTCAGCTCCTGCCCTGAGCCCTGGCGGTGGAGCCCCGAACCTAGGATGGTGGTGGCAGCACAGTGGCATTGGCAGTGGGTGAGTACACAGCAGGTGTGAGAGTCCTGCTGGGTCAATGGCAACCAACTGGTGATGTCACAGAGTCCAGGCTGGGTCCCTGACGGTGGTGTGGGGTCAGGCTGGGCCCATGCCAGGCTTGCGGAGGTTCCCCCAAGCCCCCTGTGTCTGCTGCAGGCACGTGGGGTCTGGATTGTGACCTCGGTGGTTTAGTGGAGTCCAGCGTGGGGTGCACATGGGTTTGGGCCCAGGTCACATGGAGTCCAAGTTCGGGTGGTGACCAGGCATGGCACCTAGCTGTTGCTACTCCCCAGCCTCCTCCCAATGAGGACCTTGGAAACCCTGCAAGATGCTGAGGTCTCTGATCTGGAGTAGATCAGAGTGGCTGTGGTGGAAGCAGCGACTCATTGGCTAGGAAAGCCCTGAACTCCTGCACAATCTGCTCTCTCTCTCTCTCTCTCCCCCTCTCTCTCTCTCTTCTCTCTCTCTCTGTCACACACACACACACACACACACACACACACACACACACACAAACACACACTCGCCCTCTCACTCCCTCACACACTCCAGCCCTGCAGGCCACCTTGTTGGAATCCTCTTATTACGTGCTTAATAAGAAACTATCAAGGAAAAGTAAGGATTCTCTGTGTTATTAAAATTATTTACTGTGCACTATATCATCAGGTCTTCAATTGCTCACGCAAACCAAATTTTCTAAATATTCAAAAAGCTATTTTTTGTGTTTAATTTAAATGTCTATAATCGTCTGTAAAGTATTTGTTACCAGAATTAAATTGATTACTAAAGTAAGGGAATCTTTCTTTACAAAAGGAGGAAAAGAAAGTAATTTGGCAAATCTGAGATTTGGAAAGTGGGTTTAATTCATTCCCACCCTTTTCAAGGATAAAAATGTGCTTACTAGTGATTTGTATGTATTGTTCTTGGGTAGAAGCATTCCCATATTGAAGGGTTAGAGCCACAGCAGTTACAAAATACTTCAGGAAATAATTTTTCCTGCTTAAAAAATCTCACAGAGTTCCATTAGTGATTGAGGAAACCCACTCTACAAGACAAAATCTACACCAGGTATGCAAAATTTGACCACTATTAATCTCAAAATTGTGTTTTCTATTGTCTTGGATGGATCTGGATTCAGCTACATCTGAAAAGAATTAAAAGTAATGGAACTGAAAGAAATAAAGAGCTAAAAAAGCAACAACCTTAGTCTTAGGTGTTTTATATTGATGGCATTTAAAATTATACAACTGAATTTATTTGCTATACACATAAACTGGTGTTGTAATTTAAAAAGTACCACTTACATCCACACAAAACTTGAATCATACTCTAATTTAAAACAAAACATAACAATGTGTGTGCCCTGCAACTTCTTGTTTGTGAAATTGCAATAGTTAATGGAACAAAATTTCTTATTAACAATACTCACATGTAGCAAATTATACCAATTAATCAAACAACTCAAATTTATAAATGTAAAGGCCAAATATACCTAAATTTCTAAGCATTCATCTCAGCATTTTATCTAAATGTCACCCATTAAGAGAGAAATTTTAAATGTTTCTCCCTCTTCAATATCTCATCCTACTTTTAGTGAAATCTAGAAACAGAGTTTTTTTCTGCCTCAAGGAAAATGCCAATCCAGCACATGGCACATTTTAACTCTAATGACGTGATGTACAAATCATTACCCTTTACAATTACATTAAATATTATTTATAATAACAGATATTTAAGTTGCTGGGCTTATTCCTTCTGACATCACTTAAATGCATTTTAACTTTAAACATTGGCATGAGTTACAAAAGGAGGCTCCCAAGTGGGCTCCATGCTGTTTCAAAGACCGGATAACAAATTGTACTACTCACCACTGCTCCAGTTTGTTTAATGTACCTCATTGTCAAGCTGTTGATGTTCTGTATAACCAGGTGCCTAAAATCTCCTATAAAATCTCAAGTGATGGTTGCATAAAGAAGAGAAATGATATTCCACCTAGTAATTATCTCCTTTAGTTTCGAATAAGCTACTGTGCATGAATTGCTTAAAAACACATCTGAATCAAGAAGATACAGGCTCACTAAGCTTATAAGTCTGATTATATTTTGCCAATTTCTCTTGATTTACTCATTATTTGCAATATGAATGCCTGTTCCTAATTTTCATTTCTTTTTTTATTCCAGCAATTTACAACTCAGTGTTGAAAGGTCTTGTTAAAACTTCACTAATTCAATGCCTCATGGAAAAAAAATCACTTCAGAAACTTTCCAGGTTAAACAGATACCTGATGAAACCCTTAAAGGTAGGTGGCTATAGCCATCAATTGCCACCAGAGGACTACATGGACCCAGAACAGGTGGCCAAACCACTCAAACATTGACATGGGGTTAAACCAGACTTGGGCAAACTACGGCCCGCGGGCCGGATCCGGCTGTTCTATCCGGTTCTCTTGCTCTCCCCTCCGCTCCTTTACTTTGAATTTATATTAGTTCACACAAACACTCCATCCATGCTTTTGTTCCGGCCCTCCGGTCCAGTTTAAGAACCCATTGTGGCCCTCGAGTCAAAAAGTTTGCCCACCCCTGGGTTAAACACAGATCAAACAAATTGGCCTCATGGGTATCAACACTGTCTGTCAACAGGTTTTGGTCAAAAGGGGAAAATGTGGACCCCCAAGAAGAAAGATTTATCTGATGTGAACCCCAAGAAGAAATTAATCTGCTGAAATGGACTCCCTATGGTTAACCAAAAGCCCAAATTTTATAAATAACTAGGAGCCCAGTGTATGAATTCATATGCACCTTGAAAGGAACTGTGGGCTGCGAGGCTGCAGTAGACACAGGGGTGGGTCTCAGCCCATCCTCCGCACCAACGCCCAGCCCCTCCTGCCACGGCCCCCAGTCCCCTGTCTGCCCGCAGCCCCTCTCCTGCTGCCGCCGCTCCCATGCACCCAGCCCCGCTAGCACTGCTGAAGGCGCAGAGCAATTGGGGCTGGTGCCATCAGCAGGTGCAAGCCACAGCTGTTGCCTTGATAGCCCCTCAGGAGCAGGGGGAGGTGGAGAAGCCCTGAGGGGTGATAGCGGCCGGAAGCTGCCACTCGCACCCGCTGATGGCACCAAGGGATCTGGGCCAGCGCTGGGCACCAGCAGTGGGTGCGAGTGGCAGCTCCAGCGCTGACAGCCACTGTGAGCAGGACCGGCGCTGACAGCAGGTGTGGCCGGATGGGACCACGGCACATGGGAGCAAAGAATTTTCAGTAACCACCTGAGGCTTGCCCTGATGACAGCCATCAGCACCGCCTTGGTCTGGCACCCCCACTCATCTGCTCCACCATCCCACTATGGCTGACACCCGCCATGTTCTGTGCATGCCCCCTGGTGGTCAGTGCATGTCATAGCAACCTGTTGTCTGGTTGTTCTGGTTGTTCTGCTGTTCGGTCTATTTGCATATTAGCTTTTTATTATATAGGATGAGAGCCTAGCAGCCATTGGCTGATAAGGCCTCTCAGACACTCTGTGTGTAGGGAGGACGCTCTAAACTCTCAGCGTCCTGCACTACACCTGCTTGTTTATGCCCTCTGAGTCAGTCACTGCAGGGAAACCTGGGTTTGTGTTTCTGCCAAAAACTGAGACTTGCCTCATTTAATCAGAACTATACAAATTTGAACCTCCCAGTGCCAAACTGGAATTACAACTAAATTATACCTTGTTTCCCCAAAAATAAGACAGTGTCTTATATTAATTTTTGCCCCCAAAGACACGCTAGGTCTTATTTTCAAGGGATGTCTTATTTTTCCATGAAGAAGAATATGGTACACATTTATTGTTAAATGAAAATAAAGGAAATTTATTACGTGTATACGGTACGGTAGTACGGTAGTTGTCAACACAAACCAGACAAACTGTGAATCCTACAGTATCAAGAATTTACTCATTTATTCAATGACAATCATGTCATCATCTTCTGGAATATCATCATAACAATCCAATTCCTGGATTTCCTGGTGAATTTCTTGTGACTCCATTTCTTTCAGAATCAGTGGACCAAATCTCTCATGTTTAGCAATAGCACTGTCTTTAAATGAGTACTTCTTGTCAAGGTAGCCTGCTCGCAGTGCATTTGCAATGCAACTGTCAGTGATTTTCTCCCATGAATTCTTCACCCAAGTCACAACTTCTTGCAGTTTAGGTTTCACAAAGTTTCCACGCTGATTTCTCTCCATTCTATTTTCAATGTAGTCATTAATTTCCATGCACAAATTGTCTTTGAATGGCTTGTTTATTGCAATATCAAGAGTCTGGGGATAGGCCGTCATTCCTGCGGGAATCATTATCTGATCTATTTTTCTTTCGTGAAGAAATGTCTTCATGTCTTTAGGGCGGTGAGTGCTGGCTGCATCCCAGACTAGCAGACCTCTTCGGCTCCCTCGCATAACAAGCAGCAGCATTAAATCGACCCACTTCCTTATAACTGCTTGTGTGGCCCAGGCTTTTTCAGTTTCAAGAATAAAAACACCCAAAACACGTTCAATCTTTTCCTTCTTGCCCTTAGAAATGATTAAAGGTGGGATTTTAGTGCCATCCAGACGAATTGCCAAAATACAGGAAACACGTGCACTTTCGTAAGCAGTGGAGGAAATGCACGCTAAAGAGGCACCCCGCTGTTCAATTGTTGTTTGAGATGATTGGCCCATAAACACTGCAGTTTCATCCATAGCAATCATGTTGGAAAGATTGTATTTAGAGAAGTCAGCATCATCAATAAAGGACTTGAATGCAAGTGCTCGCTTAATAACTTGAGTATCTTCCAACCTAAACAATGTTGTAGATCTTCTTAAAGACAGTTCACTTGGCTGAAGGAAATTATCCAGCCAGTGTTGTGATGCTTTGAAGTCTTCGGGGGCTATGTCAAACTGTGGTGCCATTGCAAGGGCAAATTCTTGAATCTGAGCCCTATTCACAACCAAAGCCTTTGCTCTCCTGTCAACAACCCATTCACAGATCAGGTCTTCCAGCTCGAAAAATAATGGTTGCCGACCTGATCCACACTTGCGCTTTTTAGCATTTCCCTTGTCCACTTGTTCAATGAGGTTACCATACTCTGCTCGCCATTTTCGGACCAATCGGATACTCAACATCTTCTCTTTGCAGAAAGCAGTAAGATTTTGGCCCCAAGAGTCTTCCACAATTCCTTTCTTGTACTCCACGGAGTAGCTTTTTCTTTTTGAGCTCATTTCTAGGGGTAAAAAAAAAAAGGAATTGCGGTATCAAGGTGGGGGGAGGGGGATCACTCAAAATGACAAGGGAGGATCAGAGGGGGGAATCAAAATGGCACAGGAGAATCAGAGGGGGGATTACCATTTTAGTAACCCCTTTTGATCCTCCTGTGTCATTTTGATTGTCCCCTCTGATCCTCCTGTGTCATTTTGATTGTCCTCTCTGATCCTCCTGTATCATTTTGATTGCCCCCTCTGATCCTCCTGTGTCATTTTAAGTGATCCCCCTCCCCCCACCCCTGTGCCACTGAACACCTTCACCAGACATCCCCCCCTACCCCTTTATCAGACATTTACCCCCTGGGGCCTGCCTGGGGACTGTCACTGGGCTTGCTGGGGCCTGGATCTGGGCTGGAGCAGGGTCTGCCACTGACTGAGAACCTTCAGTCCTCATGAAGGCGGCTGCGAGCATCAGGTAGTGTCACCGGAGACAGACCAGCATTCACCACCTTTGCCGCGTCCCGTCCACTCTAATCCTCCTGTTCTTCTACACACATCTGTGAAAGTCTCCTCCTCTCTCCTGCCCTGCGCTCACCACTCACTCCGACCTCCGCTCCGCCTCCACACAGCAGTGATATAAGGACTCCGCGTAACGTCACTGGTTGCTAGATGCCAGTTGGGGTGGCCCTAGCGACCAGTTTACGGTAAATTAATTTTCATTCTGAGACAGAGCCCGGGGCCTTATTTTCGGGGGATGCCTTATATTTCACTCAGAAGGAAACCTGTAAGTAGGTCTTATTTTCGGAGGATGTTTTATTTTCGGGGAAACACGGTAGATCAATCAAACTGAATAACTAACTGAAGACTAGCTGAACAGAAGTTTTATAACCAACAACCTATAGAAGAAGCCATGACTGGTAGGAAGGGTGGAGATGCAGAAAGTGCTGGCCCCACACTCGTATACAGTGGTTGAGAATTCAGAGGGATCTGAACTGGCAAGATCTCCCTTAAGGAGTGAGGGTCTCAACTCCATGCTAGGCTCCTCAGCTTGGAGAATCACAACTGGAAAGAAGAATCCACATAATATCTGACTATGAAAATCAGCAGAGATCGAATCCACCAAAGAGAAGAGACTCTTAAAACCTAGGGGCCCTCATAAAGAGCCAAGGCAAAATATCTCATTCTTGTCCACTCCCTCATGACTCTGGCAGAGGGAAGATCACACAGAGCAACCTGCAGTCATGTAGAGATTGAGTGGGTTGTGCAGCCCTGAATAGAGAGCTGCCAAGGCTCCTGTGCTGAGTCACTCTCCCACACCACCCACAGACAACATCCTCCCTGGGTTGAGCACACCTCTCTCTGTACTGCACCAGCCTAGCAGAGCGCACAACTGCCATCCTCCCAACTCCTGGTGGCCCTACACTGACAAGCCAGTGCCCTGTAGAAAAGTCCCGGAGCAAAACAAGTGGTACACATTAACATGAGGGCAAGTGAAACAGCTGTGAGAACTACCCTAAGATAAAGTCACTACTAAAAAGAGCTCCTGGTGGTGAACTGGACTCACATTTAAAAAGCAGAGCCCAGCAGCCATTTCTACACATGAGAGTGCAGGCTTCTCTCCTGCAGACTGCACTTTGGTGAGCGCTTGCACCAAGCCGCCTGCCTCTGCACTGAACTGCCTGCCTGCCCTGTGCTCCTGCCATCTGAGCAGCCCTTGTAAAGGACTTCCTGGAATCCTGTTTTAACAAATAGGACTGAGACACTTCCATCCAATCAGAGCTATACTGCTATATATCCTGCAGCATATTCATTGACCATCAGGGCAGTTCATTATGAGCAAACAGGATAGTGCCTTTTGGAACAAACTGTGAGGATTTGGAGTCCTCATTTGCATGAGGATGGGCAAATCAGGGGCCACTGCCAGGGATTTCTCTCTCTATAAGTCAGGACCCTGTGGCTCAGAGCACACTTTCCCTTCCCACTGAAGATGAGAGACTGTCTCCCCAGCTGAAGCTAAAACTTTGAAGATATCTCCTCTGACCAGAACAGAGCAGCCTGGAGCAAACGAGAGTGGAATAGAGCTGTCTAGCAGAGGAAAGCCCCTCCTAAGGGCTGCCCCACCTGAGGCCTATCTCACAGCCATGCTGTTCTACAGCTGTGCTATATCACAATTGAGCTGTATGCACTGAACAAAGTTTCCTTCACTGCACCCCAACTTGGGGATTTCTGTGGGCATTGAATTGATGCCAACCACCATTGGTTGACAGTTTGTATTTTAATTGAGGTGAACTTCCTCCTCTTTCTCTTCCACTTTTTCTTGAATTCCCTTCTTTTTCTTCTTATTTTTCTTTTGCTGCCTAAATTTTTTGTTTGTTTTTTCCTGTCTGAAAGCCTGTAGATGAGGCCAAGAAAAGTAGGTATCCTTGCCACATTGGAGCATGATGGCCCAGAGCCAGGGTATCAGTGCCTGAGATGGTAATGAGTGAATACAGGGTGAGACTGTGCAGTCTGGGCTATATAATTAGGCCCCAGTGGTATGGGAGTTGAATTCTCAGTGGGTTAAAGAGATCACTAGGATGGGAGCATCTCTATGTATGCCAGAGCCCAAGTGCGGGACAAAGGGTATCCTTACGGAAGAGAGGAGGGCAATAGCTGTGACAAAGAGATGGTTACATACAAGGAGACTAGAAATAAGTAAATATATTAAGGATAATTGAATCCAGTCTTCTCAGTATTGAACAATAAAGTTAAAGATACTGACCCAGAATAAAGAAAATACTAAGTATAAGAAACCCTCAAATGAAATCTATAAAATTGGGTAGGAAATAGAGACACCTTTACAAACTCATGGTTTTCAACATACACAGATAGATGTAGAAACAATCAGTTGTAAAAGTATTCGCAATATAAATGTGTGTTTGCACGTATGTATGGAAATACATAGCTATATACCCTGACTCTCCAGTGAAGTGCCTTGGGAACAGTAGTGGCTGTAAACAAATACTTATATTCGGGCTTCTGAATATAGTTCTCCAATGAAAGGAACAGAGAATCCAATTTAAAAAAATGGGCAGGAGAAGAAAAAAACTGAACAGACATTTCATCAAAGAAGATATGCAGATGGCAAATAAGTACATACAATGTGCTTAACACTATTAGCATTAAGGAGATGTAAATGAAACCCACAAATGAGATACAATATCTATTAGGACAACTAAACTTCGTGTTGGCAAGGATGTGGAAGAACCAAAAGCCTAATAAACTGCTGGTGTGATTGTCAAATACTGTAAGAGTTTTTTAAAACAATTTACGTGTTTCTTATGACATTAAACATGTGTCTTCAATGGGATCCAGCTATTTCACTTGTAAGTATTTACTGAGGAGAAATTAAAGCATATGTTTATGCAAAGACTACTGCATGAATGGCCATAGAAGCTTCATCAACTGTAGCAAAAAAACTGGAAACAGACCAAATGTCCATCAATAGCTGAATGGTTAAAAAAATTGTCATATATATTTACAACCAAATACTACTTAGTGACCTGAAGGAAGGATCTACTGATACATGCAATAACATGAATGAATCTCTAAATAATTAAAATAACCAAGATTTTAAAAGGATACATATTGTATGATTCCATTCATATAAAAATGCAAGCTATGTATAGTGGCAAAAAGATCAGAGTTTAACTGTGTAGGAGGAGTGATGGGACAGGGAGGACAGGGTGGCAGGAAATGGAAAAATAAATGAGGAAATATTTAGGGTTTTAACGGGTGCTATAACTTGATAGTTGAATATATAAAACTAGAGGCTCGGTACATGAAATTCATGTATGGGGGGTGGGGGGGGGATGGAGGGTGTGTCCCTCAGCCCAGCCTGCACCCTCTCCAATCCTTTGGTCCGATCCCACTGGGATCGGGCCTAAATGGGCAGTCAGACATCCCTCTCACAATCCAGGACTGCTGGCTCCCATCTGCTCACCTGCCTGCCTGCCTGATTGCCCCTAACCACTTCTGCCTGCCAGCTTGATCACACCCTAACCACTCCCCTGCCAGCCTAATCGATGCTTAACTGCTCCCTGCCAGCCCAATTGTCCCTAACTGCCCTTCCCTGCTGGCCTGGTCACCCCCAACTGCCCTCCTTGCTGGCCTGATTGCCCCTAACTGCCCTCATCTGCCAGCCCGGTCACCCCTACCTGCCCTCCCCTGCTGGTCTGATCACCCACAACTGCCCTCCCCTACTGGCCATCTTGTGGTGGCCATCTTATGTCCACATCGGGGTGGCCATCTTTGACCACATGGGGGCTGCCATCTTGTGTGTTGGAGTAACAATAAATTTGCATATTACCTCTTTATTAGATAGGATTGTGCATTTTAAATATGTGCATTTTTCTTGTATTCCAATCATTCCCCAATATGTTATGTTTAAAAAATAAAAAAACACCTGAATGGGATTTCCTGCATAATCTCTGGAAGAATAAAAGAAATGCATTTTCCATAAAATTTCCTGTGATTAGAACATTGAAGCCCTTTATGAAAGAAGCAGGTATTTTAAATATCAATTTTTGGGGCTAAATATAGTATAAAAATCACTGTACAAGGACATGATATATACATACATGATTTCAGCCCTTTTTTGCTATGCCTGGGACATATTCTAAGTGCTACTGTTTCACAAACTCCAAAGGATCTCATCTTTGAATGCCATCAAGTATTTGTTATCTCCACTGCTAGAAACCTGATGCTTTCATCATGTTTAGAAACATGTTTTGTAAGTAGTTTTATCCTCCCTCTCCATTTCTCTCCATGACTATCTGCTTCCAACATAAGTGTATGTAATCAAGGTAGTCTCATTCACATTTACAAACCTGATAATAAAAATGTGGAAATATCAAAAAGGAATACCTTTTATATATTTACACTATCAGGAAAAAAGAAAAATGAAATAGAAAGACACTTTATAATAATATCAAAAACATAAGACATTTAAAATATGTTTAACAGCCCTGGCTGGGTAGCTCAGCTGGCTAAGAGTGTTGTTCCGATATGCCAAGGTTGGGGTTAATCTCCAATCAGGGCACATACAAAAAGCAATTAATGAATGTATAAATAAGTGGAAAAATGGATTGATGTCTCTCTCTCTGTCTTCCTCTCTCTCTAAAAATCAATAAGAAAAATTTAAAAATAAAAACAAATAAGTTTAATAAAATATTATACAATTCTAGATGAAAGACAATAAAATACTTCGAGCAATTATGAAGACCTAAGTAAATAGAATATATACTTATTAAGACATAAATCTTTCCATAGTCAATGCAAACCCTGTCAACACTCAGCAGTATTTGCTTTTGGTTTGTTTATTTGTTGATTTGGGGGTGGGAGGGGTTGATGGCAATTAGCAATGTGATTCTAAAATATTTAGAAAACCACAATTGATATAGGATAACAAAAGCAGAGAAGAAAAAATAATTATAAATGTAGAAAGACTTGCACTACCTGAATATAAGATTAACTACAAGCTACAGTGATAAACACAGTGTGACATAATATAAAAATAAAAATAAAAAGATCTATTAAACATAATACAGAACCCCCTAAACAGATTCATATGTAAGGCCAATTATTTTCAACAGAAGTATCAAAATAAATCAATGGTAAATGTCTTTCCAAAATATGATACAAAAAACTAAATAAATCAAGGGAAGATAATAAACATTCATTCCAATAACAAAAATTAATTTGAGATGAATTATAAACTTAAATGTAAAAGCTAAGATTATAAATTTTCTATTATAGTACATAGAATATCTTTGTGACTTTGAGGTAGGAAAATATTTATTAGAACCAATACAGAATACCCTAATCAAAAAGGCAAAGAAATGATATACTAAACTTTATCAAATTAAAATGTATATTCATTAAGACACTGTAAATATATTATAAACACACACACACACACACACACACATATCACAAAGGACTAATGTTCAAAATATATAGACAACTAATACCAATATATATATATATATAAAAGCCTAAGTGACTGGCCAACCATTCAACTGTCTGACCAGTAGCTATGACACGCACTGACCACCAGGGGGCAGACACTCAATGCAGGAGCAGAAACCACAAAAATGGAAACATGGAACAGACCGATGAATCTCATAGGGAAGGAGGGAAGGGGGAGGGAGGGAAGAGATTAACCAAAGATCTTACTGGTATATGCATACTAGAGGCCCGGTATACGGATTCGTGCACTGGTGGGGTCCCTTGGCCTGGCCTGCATCCTCTTGCAATCCAGGACCCCTCAAGGGATGTCAGAGATCTGGTTTTGGCCCAATCCTCTCAGGCCAGGCCAAGGACCACCCCCCCACACATGCACAAATCCATGCACCGAGCCTCTAATGTGTACTATAAAATCAAAACCCACTTAAAAATTGTCAAAAAAGTGGAATAGATATTCCACTATATAAGGTATAAGCAAGGCAAGAACATAAAAAAAAAAAAACTTCAACATTATTAGTATTCATGAAAATTCTAATTAAATTTGCACCTATTAGAAAGACTGAAATCCAAAACACTGACATGAGCAAATGTTGGTACTGACATGGAGAACCTTGAAGTCTCAGACTTTATGAGTGGGAATGTGACTAGGTACAACTATCTTATAAACAGTTTATACTTTCTTATAAAATTAAACCTAATATACATTCAGTCAACCCTCAACCTAGATGTTACCTTTCTTGAATTTACCCAATGGTAATGAAAGTATATTTACACAAAATCAGATACAAAAAATGTTGATAATGGCTCACTGAATAATAGTCAAAAAAATGAAACAACCCAAATGTCCCTCAAGAGTAAAATGGATAATGAAATTGAATTATATTCATACAATGGAATGCTACTTAACCAATGGGGAAAACTAAGCAACCGCATAGATAACAACATGGATAAACCTCAAAAACATACTAGTATGTTGAGAAAAAGAAGTTAGGCACAAAAGTGCCTACTCTGATCATCATTCAAATAATGATGAAAAGTATCTATACAGATAGATATCAAAAGAGTGGCTGTCCAAAATGGGTGAGTAGGGAATGATTTAAAGGTTACATAGGCACTATCAGGAGTGATAAAAAGTTCTACATAATGATTAGGGTGTAGGCTACATCAGACACCCATTTGTCAAAATTACAGTATATGAAGACTACACTTAAGATCTTTTAACTGTATAAAATTTACTCCTGAATAGACCAGGAGAAACCAAGATGGTGGCATAGGTAAACACCTAAACTGCTGCCTCGCACAACAATTTCAAAACTACAACTAAAAGACAAAACAGACATCATCCAGAACCACAGGAAGACTGGATGAGTGGAAATTCTACAACTAGAAGGAAAGAGAAAAGCACACTGAGGCTCAGAGGAGCTGCAGAAGGCAGAGGTACCTCGGCACGCTTGGAGAGGGCTGGCAACTGAGTACGTGGCTGGTTTTCTCAATTGGGAGGGAGACAAAAGCTCACAACTGCTCTGAACTCCAGTTCTGGGCGAGACTCTGGGGACCCAGACTCATTTGGGGAGAAACTGGACTGTCTGGCATTGGGAAAAACTCCATGGTGACTTTCTCTCAGAGGTGCTTGCAGCAATTACCAAGGGACACTGAGATCCAGGGGCCTCATAGGGCAGGGCTGATGAGAAGACATTGCTGTCTCCTCCACCCTGAGACTCTGCCCCATCCAAGCTGAGCACAGAGGCTTTTGCAAGTCTTGTCTCATAAGGGTATCTCCAGCACAGAAGTTCTCCCAGCATAGACACAGCTGATCATCACAGCCAATTGGCCTGGAGGTCAATTCTCCCAGTGATAGCAACAACAATCAAGGCATAACTACAACAAGACTGTGCACACAACCCACAAGGGGGTGCACCAAGAGTTTCCACCTCAGGTAAATGGGGAGGCTGTCCTATAGGACACCTAGCACACAAAGCCACTCTATCAACTCAGGGAAGCAGCCAAAATGGGAGACAAAGAAACAGGTCATAAATGAAAGAAATGGAGGAAAGCAAATGACTGGATATAGAGTTCAAAACCACGGTTATAAGGTTTTTCAAGAATTTTCTAGAAAAGGCCGATAAATTTAGCAAGACCCTCTAGGATTTGAAAAAGGACCAACTAGAAATTAAGCATACACTGACTAAAAAAAAAAAAATATTATACAGAGATCCAACAGCAGACTAGAGGATTGCAAGATTCAAGTCAAAGATTTGAAATACAAAGAAGCAAAAAACACCCAACCGGAAAAGCAAGAAGAAAAAAGAATCCAAAAATATGAAGATAGTGTAAGGAGCCTTTGGGACAACTTCAAGCGTTCCAACATCCGAATTATGGGGGTGCCAGAAGAAGAGAGAGAGAAAAATACTGAAAACCTATTTGAAGAAATAATGACCAAAAACTTCCCCCACCTGGTGAAAGAAATAGACTTACAACTCCAGGAAGCGCACAGAACCCCAAACAAAAGGAATCCAAAGAGGACCACACTAAGACACATCATAATTAAAATGCCAAGAGCAAAAGACAAAGAGAGAATATTAAAAGCAGCAAGAGAAAAACAGTTACCTACAAGGGAGCACCCATATGATTGTCAGCTGATTTCCCAACAGAAACTATGCAGGCCAAATGGGAGTGGCAAGAAATATTCAAAGTGATGAATAGCAAGAACCTACAACCAAGATTATTCTACCCAGCAAAGCTATCATTCAGAATTGAAGGTCAGATAAAGAGCTTCACAGATAAGAAAAAGCTAAAGGAGTTCATCACCGCCAAACCAGTATTATATGAAATGCTGAAAGGTATTCTTTAAGAAGAGGAAGAAGAAGAAAAAGGTAAAGATAAAAATTATGAACAACAAATACCTATCTATCAACAAGTGAATCTAAAAATCAAGTGAATAAAAAATCTGATGAACAGAATAAACTGGTGAATATAATAGAATCAAGAGCATAGAAAGGAAGTGGACTGACAATTCTCGGGGGGAAAGGGGTGCGGGAAGAGACTGGACAAAAATTGTACACTTATGGATGAGGACAATGGGGGAGGGGGTAAGGGCAGAGGGTGGGGTGGGATCCGGGTGGAGGGGAGCTATGGGGGTAAAAAAAAGGAACAATTTTAATAAACTGAACAATAAAGATTTATTTTAAAAAATTAGTCCTAAAAATAGACAAAAATATAGCAGCACAATTCATATTGTTAGTAATGAACAAAGACTGGCTTCAATTCAAAAGTTCATCACAGTAGTGTGTCATGCCTAAAACTTTTTATGTTAATACACAACAAACGTGTTCACTCACCTTCTCAGAAACCTGAAATGGCTCCCTAATGCCTTAATGAATGAAGGAAATAAAAATTTATTGGTTTGAAATTGATGATCATAGTATTGACAATCAATATTTTCAGCTTTATTCCATGATAATACCATTTATTTATTCTACCCACTATCACAAACAAAATTATCTTTGAGTGCTGGTCCTTAAGTTTTTTCAGGTACCTGTCTATAGAAACCCTTCTTTTTTTCCAGAATGTCTATTTCCATTCTTTCACTATATTTACTTTATTTCTTACTACTAAAGTTCTGTCTGCCTTCAAAGTTCCACTCAGTTGTATTTTAGAGAATCATAAAACTTCCTTAGTCCTGTAAGGGAGCAATCTTAATGACACATCACATTCTTCTTCATATTTTAGCTACAAATATGTATGTCTTACCTGTCCTACCATATTGGTAAGATCACATAAATATTCATCATAGTAAAAACATAATTATTTTTCTTAATTCAACCAACAGACATTTATTGACATATCATATAGGTAATTAAGATATCGACCTTGAGTTCTCAATTGATAAAGGGCATTTTATCAGTTAGGTGTTGCCACCATAATGCTACTTTTAAAAGTTCTTCAATTTGTCTTTCTCTTCTGACATATTTTACTTAGTATAATACTCTCTAAATCCATTTATGCTGTTGCAAATTATATGTGGAATCTAAAGAGCAAAATAAACAAACAAACAAAATAAAATAAACTCAAAGATACAGAGAGATTGATGGTTGCCAGATGGTAGGAAGGGTGGAGGGAGCTGAGTGAAAAAGTTGAAAGGACTAAGAAGTACAAATTAGTAGTTACAGAATAGTCATGGAGATGTAAAGTACAGCATAGGAAATATAGTTAATTATAGTGTAACTAGAGGCCCGGGGCATGAATTCATGCATGAGTGGGGTCCCTCAGGATGGCCTATGGAGATAGGGCCCAAGCTCATGCCCCCAGCCTCAGAGTCCCCGCTCGTGCCCCCAACTTCACAGCCCCTCACCCCTGCCTGGCACCCCGCCTTGGCCTGGCACTGCCCCCTCACCTGCTCCACCAACTCACCTCCAGGGCAATCGATTGGGTCCTGCCCCCCTCTTGCTAACGCCACTGGTCACCACCTGCAGGGCAATCAATCAGGGCTGGGCCCCTGCTCAGTTCCCTCAGTGCCTGGGAGCCGGTGGCAGCCCCACCCCTGCCACCACCACTGGTTGCCGTTTGCAGGACGATCAAGCCCCCACTCACACCCTCCTTGGCCTCGTGCCACCCGCTCACCTGCTCCACCATCCTGCTGCGGTCCCACTCTCATCGGGGCCCATCAGGGCTGGCAGCGCCTCCACTGCTGCTGGCTGCCAGTGCCACATCGCTGATGCCGGCCATGTTCTGTGCCACCCACTGGTGGTCAGCACACGTCATAGCGAGCAGTCGAACTCCTGATCTGGTCGAACAACCTGTCGAAAGACAGCCTGAGGGGACAATTTGCATATTAGGCTTTTATTATATAGGATAAATATGTATGGTCCAGGTGGGTTCTTGAAATATTGGGGGTATCACTGTGTAATGTATATGATTGTCTAACCACTATGCTATAAACATGAAACTAATACAAACTAATATTTAATGTAAACTATAATTCAAAAATAAAATTAAAAATAAAAGAAATTTAAGAGAATAAAAAAATAAGAACCATCTAAAAATATCCTGGAATTACCCCAACATGTAGTTATTTTCCTCACTCCTCAGTTGTGTGCAATTTGGATTTCGTTGAGGTAGGCTGCACTCAGCAGAGCTTGGATCCAGACTGCAAGTGAGGGTTGGTCTGCTCCATGTCTGTCTGAGACCTGGGCTGAAGGGCAAGTGATGGTTCATATTATGTCTCCTCTCAGTGATGACAGAGCATGAGACGGCAAGCCCACCCCACAAGCACATCTGAGATGTCTGCTGTGTCATCTTGCTAATATCCTATTGGGTTACAGCGGGCCTCATGCCTCATGATGTATAAGAGCCGAGGAATAGCATTGCAGGGTGGTAAGGCTGTGAAAGTGCACCATTTAGTGCAACAGAAGAATGAGATCATAACAAGAATTCAATCTGCTATGGCCATATAATTAATACTAAAAGCAACATAAGGAAGATATGAAAAAGAAATTACTCTTACTAGGAATAAAGTATTTTTTCAGAAGAGAGCACTTGAAAACTAACTTTTAGAGTGAGCTATTCACCAGGAGCACATGAGGAGAACAGAGGTTACTACTCTCAGCTACAAAGCAGAGCACAGGGGTGAGATTGCTGAGAGAAGCACCGGCTGTAGCAGGATGGGTTTGTGCAAGTGGCTGGAGCCAGGGCTCCACACTAGCCTGAGCTTGACATACATCTCCATCCTTGACAAGACACTACCAACCCAATTTATTTACCTTTGCTGTTAATATTTTACGGAAAGTGTTCTACTAAGCTGTATTACTTAATTTCTTTTAATAAAGGCACTAATGAATGGCTAACCCCTTCCTCCGTCCCTCTCTGCTTCCTTTCCTCTCTTCCTTCCACACTCCCATCTTTTCTTTCCCTTCTGATATGGCAGGTCCCCTAAAAAAAACTATGATGTTCTGTATAGAGATAAGTAAATGTAGTAAAGTTATATAGAAATTTATATAGAAATTGAGGCACATAGTAATGCAAAGAAAGCAAGTACTTGCTGAAACAACAGAAGCAGAACTGGCTCAGCCTGTCACATTGTCTCTGACTACAGCACCCCAAGAACTGTAGCTGCTTCTGATACTCCAGGCTGGGCTCCCTGAGCACCATGGCCCCATCTCAGTTAGCAGGGCCTGCAAACACCCTTCCGCTCCAGTGGCCGTCCTGTGAAAATAGAACAGCAAAGACTGCTGGCTTCAATTAGTCCTCTACTGCCAACTGTGTGCTGGCAGCAGCCAACATACTGGACTGGAAAGAGCAACGTGCTGTGAGGTCCTTTGATGCAAGGTCTGGGCAGCACTGGAGAAGCAGGAGAGGGAGAGTGCGGGAGCCTGGGTAACCAGAGCCTTAGACAGAGAGGATCCTTGTCTCCACACCCTGCAGAACTTTCTCTGTGAACAAATTCAGAAACCCTTGGATAGAGTGTAAGGTAAGGAGAAATCAGAGGGCTTCTCTAAAAAGGAAAGTTGTTTGGGTGATGGATTAGTTCACACTGTGAGGAGATTTTGAGATTATTCAGCTGGTTCCATCGGAACAGAAAGGGCATTTTTAGAAGTGGACCTGCAGGCTCTTCCCTGTCTCACTGAGTTTAAATGTATGCCTGTAGCATTTGCAGAGTGGACAAGAGTTCCTATTTATCAGAAAAGGAAACCAAGGCATAGAGATGGCAAGTAATCTGGAAATAGTAAATCTTTTTAGCCTGATAACTATTTGATGAAATTGAAGTCACTTAAGAAAGCATATTTTCTAAAATGTATTTATTTATGCATAACTGTTTTGAATATATTGGTTTATTCCAACTTTGATAAAAATGTCTATAATTATAGCCATTGTTGATAAAATGCTGTTTCTTGAAAGTTCTAAGTTCAAATGTTCTGTCTTTTCATCACCCACCTCACACAATATGTTTTGATTTTGAAATCAGATATATTTGTTAAATTAGTAAGTCCATCCTTTGGACAGAATATGGAATCTTTATATAATGTAGATTTGAGAGACATAAGTGGGGCAGAACAAGTGATCACACGCTCATAGAGTTTGAAGGAACCCAGGAAAGACTTGAGTCACAAACCTCTGGCCACCAGAAGGATGGCCCATATTGAGAAGTGAAGATGCAGTGACATAAACCTAGTTAGATAAAAATGATTCAAATCATATTCTAATACTAGAGGCCCAATGCACAAAATTCATGCAAGGGCCTTGGCCCCGACCCCTGCTGCCTCTGCTGTGGCCCCCGCCCACTGCAGCTTTGTCCAGAAAGAAGGACGTCTTGTCTAATTAGCATATCACCCTTTTATTACTCTAGATATGTTCTTGAGAATACACTTTTGATTATTTTATTTTTCTAGGGATTGAGTAGCATTATATTACTGGAGGGGAAAAGGCCTCAAAAAGTGCTTCATTATAAAAGGGGCACAGGTTGATGACCCTGGAGTGCAAAGGCTTTCACTGGAATGTGGCAGGTTGACTAGAGAGAGGGCGTTTGCCACACCTGAAGTGCTGCCGTGGTTTGTGTAGGGCCTCTGTGCTTACTTTGCCCAAATTACTACATGAAATTAAGTTAATACAACACATACTGTGTTTATGTGTTTAGTGGAAATAGTTCAGAATATGCCTTGTGGATTCAATCATCCTGGGCTGCAGTCCAAACTTCATCAAATATCCGCCACATATCTTTAGGCAATTCAATTAATCTCTAAGCCTGCTTCCTCATCTCCACAATAAGGCTAATACGAGCGGTTAAGTCATAAGAAAAACTAAAGTGCCTCTTACAAGTATCTTCCTGCCTAAAGATAATTAATCAATAAATACATACTTTTTCTTATTTTTATGAAAATCTATACTAATAAAAGCCTAGATGGTCCTTGTGCCCTCACGTCATCACAAGGTGGCTGCCACAAGATGGCCAGCAGGGGAGGGCAGTTGTGCGCCATCAGGCCTGCAGGGGAGGGCAGCTGGGGGTGACCAGGTCTGCAGGGGAGGGCAGTTGGGGGCAATCGGGCCGGCAGGGGAGGGAAGTTGGGGGCGATCCGGCTGGTAGGGGAGGGCAGTTGGGGGCAATCGGGCCTGCAGGGGAGGGCAGCTGGGGGCGACCAAGCCTTCAGGGGAGGGCAGTTGGGGGCAATCGGGCCAGCAGGGGAGGGCAGTTGAGAGTGATTGGGCCAGTAGGGGAGGGCAGTTGGGGGTGATCAGGCCCTCAGGGGGACATCTGTAATACTTTCAACAATAAACATCCATTTTATAAAAAAAGCTAACCATATTAAAGAAATATAGGTTTCATCGCCTCTCAAATGGAAACAAGATAAATTTTCATCTAAAAATCAATGAAACTAAGTGTAAGGTAAGGAATACCATAAAAGAAATTCCATGGATTTAGCAAAGCATATTGATATTGGGTATAATAACTTTCTTTCCTGATATTTAATAAAAAAAATAATTGTATTAAATCACACACAAAAAACCTGTTCATTCTAAAGTTATGGAAAATTCTTTAGGGGGTGGAGGATTTGCTTTATAATATCATCATTTTGTTTGTAAATTATTCAACTTGTCATGTTGATAGAAATTTTTTTGTGTAAACACATCATATTCCACAGATTAAGCAGCTCCTGAGATGTGTGTTGCTGGCTGTATGAGTCATTCCAACATACATATCTGTTATAAATCAGCACATCATGAACTGCATTAATAAAACTCCTTTGTTGCTGGTTTCTTTTTTCTAAATTTGTATTGAATTTATTGGAGTGACATTGGTTAATGAAATTATATAGGTGTCAGGTATACAATTCTGTAATACATCATCAGTATTTTGTATTGTGTGTTCACCAACCAAAGCCAAATCTCCTTCAGTCACCATTTATCTCTCCTTTATGATCTTCTATCTCCCACACCACCTTTCTCTCTAGTAATCACCATATGGTTGTCTGTGTCTATGAGTTTGGGTTTTTATTTCTTAATCTATGCAACTTTTTTACCCATTCCCCTAAGTCCCTCCACTCTAATAGCTCTCAGTCTGTTTTCTATATCTATCAGACTTTTTCTATTTTGTCTGTTTGCTTATTTTGTTCAATAGATTCAATATATAAGTGAAATCATGTGGTATTTCTCTTTCTCTGGTTGTCTTTTTTTATTTAGCGTAATAATCCCCAGACCATTGAATCTGATGCAAAAGGTAAGATTTCCTTCCTTTTTATGGCCTAGCATTATTCCATTGTGTAAATGCACCACAGCTTTTTTTTTCATGTCTAATTACTTTTTTAAAAAATTAAATCTTTATTGTTGAAAGTATTACATATGTCCTCTTTTCCCCGTTATCCCTTCTAGCCTGCCCCTATGACCCACCCCCAAGCCTTCACCACCCTATTGTCTATGTCCATGGGTTATGCATATATGCATACAAGTTCTTTGGTTGATCTTTTTCCACCCACCCAACTCTACCTTCCCTCTGAGATTTCATAGTCTGTTTTATGCTTCTATGACTCTGGGTCTATTTTGTTCATCAGTTTATGTTGTTCATTAGGTTCCACATGTAAGTGAGATCATGTGAGACTTGTCTTTCTCTAATGGCCTTATTTCACTTAGCATAATGCTCTCCAGGTCACTCCATGCTCATCTCAAAGGGTAAGAGATCGTTCTTTTTTACTGCTGCAAAGTATTCCATGCTGCAAATGTACCACAACTTTTTTATCCACTCATCTACTGATGATCATTTGAGCTGTTTCCAGATCTTAGCTATTGTAAATTGCACTGCTATAAATATAGGGGTACATACATACTTTAGGGGTGACTGGGCCAGCAGAGGAGGGCAGTTAGGGAAGACCAGACTGGAAGGGGAGGGTAGTTAGGGGTGACCAGGCCAGCAGGGGAGGGCAGTTTGGAACAATCAGGCTGGCCAGGGAGCAGTTAGGCATCTATCAGGCTGGCAGGGGAGTGGTTAGGAGGTGATCAGGCTGGCAGGCAGAAGTGGTTAGGGGTAATCAGGAAGGCAGGCAGGCAAGCAGTTGGGAGCCAGCAGTCCTGGATCAGCAGTCCATGTCATCTGGAGGGCGGTCAGACATCCCTCAAGAGGTCCCAGATTGGAGAGAGTGCAGGCTGGGCTGAGGGACACCCTCTTCCCTGTGCATGAATTTCGTGCACCGGGTCTCTAGTATTTTTTATATTAACCCTTTATCAGATGTGTCATTGCCAAATATGTTCTTCCAAACAGTGCGTTCTCTTTTTATTTTGTTCATGTCTTCTTTTGCTATGCAGAAGCTTTTTATTTTGATGTAGTCACATTTGTTTATTTTCTCCTTAGTTTCCTTTGCCCTAATAGATGTCTTTTCTGGTTGTTCAGAATCCATATATAAAATTGCAAGCAATTTCTGAATGTATCCTGCTACTTTACTGAATTCATTCATCAGTACTAGTAGTTTTTTAGTGAAATCTTTAGGGATCTCTATATACAGTATCTTGTCATCTGCAAATAATGACAATTTTACTTCTTTTTTCTAATTTTGATTTTTTTTTTCTTGTCTGTTTGCTGTGGTTAGGACTTTCAGAAATGTGTTGAGTATTAGTAGAAAAAGTGAACATCCCTAATTTTAAGGGAAAAGTTTTTGTTTATTTTTGCCTTTGGAGTATGATGTTGGCTGTGTGTTTGTCATATATGACCTTTATTATATTGAGTTATGTTGCCCCTATTACCACTTTGATGTGAGTTTTTATCATAAATAGATGCTTAATTTTTTTCTGCATCTATTGATATGACCATGTGATTTGTATCATTCATTTTTATGTGGTATATAATAATTATTGATTTGCGAATATTGTAGCCAACTTGCATCCCCCAGAATTCCACTTGATCATGATGTTAGATTTTTAATGTATTGCTGAATCTGGTTTGCTAATATTTTGGGGGGAATTTTTGCATCTATGTCCATCAGGGATATTGGTTTTGGATTTAGGATAATGCTGGCCAGGTAAAATTAGTTTGGGAGCCTTCTCTCCTCTAGAATTTTGTGGAAAAATTTAAGATTGATACGTGCTCGTTCTCTTTTTTGAATTTTTGCTAATATTAACCTTTGAAGCCATCTTGTCTAGGCTTTTTCTTTTTTGGGAAATTTGTATTACTACTTCAACTTCATTACTTCTAATTTGTAAATTCATATTTTCTGATTCTTTGTGATTGGATATTGGATAATTGTGTGTTTCTAGAAATTTATCCCTTCCTCCCACATTGTCCAATTTGTTGATGTATAGTTGTGAGTAATATATTTTTTTTTATAATCCCTTATATTTCTTGGAATCAGTTGTTACTTTTCTTTCATGTCTGACTTTATTTATTTATTTGGGTCCTCTTTTTTCTTGACCAGTCTGCTTAAAGGCTTGTCAAATTTGTTTATCTCTTCCAAGAACCAGCTCTTTGTTTCATTGATCTTTTATTATTTTTTAAAGTCTATTTTCTTTTTATTTCCTGCTCTGATCTTTATTGTTTTCTTCTTCTATTGCCTTTAGGCTTTGTTCATTTTCTAGTTCCTCTAAGTGTAAACTTTGATTGCTTCTTTGAGATTTTTCTAGTTTCTTGAGATAGACCTATAATGCTATGAATTTCCCTCTTAGGACTGTTTTCACTATGACCCGTAGATTTGGGATTGTCATGTTCTCATTTTTATTTGTTTCAAGGTAGCTTTGGATTTCTTCCTTGATCTCATTATTAACACATTTACTCTTTAGGATCATGTTATTTAGCTTTTATGACTTTTTTTTTCTTGTGATTGGTTTCTAATTTCATACCATTTTGATCAGAGAAGATGCTTGATATGATTTCAACCTCCCTAAGTATATATTGAAACTTGTTTTGTATCCCAACATGTGGTTCATCCTACAAAATGTTTCATGTGCACTTGAAAAAATATATATATTTTGCCGCTTTAAGGTAAAATGCTCTGAAGGTATAAACTGAATGCATCTGATGTAGTGTGTCATTTAAGGCCATTGTTTCCTTGTTGATTTTTCTGTTTGGTAGATCAATCCATGGATATCAATGGGGTATTAAAGTATCCTATTTTGATCAACAGTATTACTGTTGATCTCTCACTTTGTGTTCATCAAGATTGCTTTATATATGTAGGTGCTTCCATGTTGGATGCATAAATGTTTACAAAGATTATATCCTCTTGTTTGATTGCTCCCTTTATCATTCTGTAGTGTTCTTATGTGTTTCTTGTTATAGTTTTTTTTTTAATCTATTTTGTCAGATATATATATTGCTACCCAATATTTTTTATTTCCATTTACATGAAATATCTCTTTCTATCCCTTACTCTTATTCTGTTTGTTTCTTCCTTTCCAAAATGTATGCTGTCTATAAGGTGGGTCTCTTATAGAGCATACATAGAGGTCTTGTCTTCTTATCAATTCAGCTAACCTGTCTTTTGATTGGATCACTTAAGCCATTTACATTTAAATGAACTCCTTTACCTTGTTTTTTGGTGTCTGTGGAAAGCTCTTTATTTCTTCTTCAATTTTAAATGATAGCTTTGGTGAATAAGTAGTCTTGCATATAGGTCCTTGCTTTTCATCACTTTGACTATTTCATGCCAATCCTTTCTGGCCAGAAATGTCTGTTGAGAAATCAGCTGACAGTCTTATGGGAGATCTCTTGTAAGTAAATAACTGTCTTTGCTTTGCTGCTTTTAAGAGTCTGTCTTTAACTTCACCATTTTAATCATGATGTGTCTTGGTATGAACTTCTTTGGGACCGAGTTGCATGTCAGCAGAAGTCCCAAGGCACCCAACAATCAGACTGAGATCCTACTTCACCTTCCTCCATCTGCCCATTGCCAGATAGGCTCAACCACTGAAAAAGCCCCTGGTGGTACTCAAGTTTCATGAAGTAGGTTCTCAGTGAGTCATCAGGTAGGATTGGTTGGTGTTCATCAGATTGATACATAGTTTCAAATTGAGTATCAGCCAGTGCCCCAGAGTATATTTAATCTAGCTGCCACCCATGTGATGCTCACAGACCTTTGTGGTGGGGCAGTTGCCGGGGCTGACTGGCAGACCCTAAGTGACAGAAAGATTATTCTGACATATGTTTCTGTGAAGGAGAGGCTAAGGAGCTGTTTTGCTTTAGGAGCAAAAGGCCCTGTTTGCCTGCCTCCTTAGGCTTTCAGTGTTACAACCGCTTGAACTAAAATTAACCTCTAGATACAATCAGCAGGGTAAGCATCCTTGAGATATCACATACTTTTATAAGGTCAGGTCTAAAAGATTAAACAGAGACCTTAGGAAAACACCCGGGGTTCAGACTAGCTTGGAAAAGTCAAGGTAGAGCCTTCCACCTTTGACAAGGTTCCCCCAGAGGCCCCCGACCTTTCAGGTAATCTTCCTTACAGACATTCCAATCAAGTCCTGTGCTTCCCCACATTTCCCCACTTTTTGTTTTGCTGGCTTCAAAGACAGAAGGAAATGGCAAACTTTCTGCTTTGGAATGTCAGGGTCCGCTAAGTGCGTTCACTGCTCAAGTTCTGATTTTGTAGAAGGCCTGAGGTCTGTAGACATCAGCTATTGTCAGGCAATGAGATAATGTGGATGAGATGATGTTGACTCCTGGTGGGTCGATCTGTCTGACTATGCTTATCCATTCTGTTGCTGGATTCACAGCTGAGTTACTTCACACAGGCCTTGAAAAGAAAATTTTAAGAAAAACTTAATCCCCTATTCACATATAAATATATGTATTCTAAGATTTAAAATAATATGATTACTTTTTAGATTAATTCAGGTACTCTATTAGATTTATTATTCAGTATACTTATAATTCTTTTTAAGATTTCTTTTTTATAAACCTTCTATGACTTTTATAAACATTCTTATAACTTTTATAATTATTCTTAAGTATTCCTACTCTAATTTTCTTTCTTCCTGTTATATTCCTTTCTTTATATCCCTTTTTACAATTTTTACTTCCTCAACTCTAGTTCTTTTTTACTTGTATAGACCCTCTGTAACTTATACATACCTCTTACAATTTATACATACCTTCTGTAATTTATATATACCTTCTGTAACTTACACATACCCTTTCTGTTTGTCTACTTTATTTTTCCTGTACCTCTATACGTTCTATTATATGCAAAATAAAAATTTCTTCTAATTAATTATGATTAAAAGTTAGTTCTACACAGGTTCCTCTATTGCTAGCTTCAGAGCAGTTGGAGTGGTGAGAAGTATGACTCAGAGTCTATCCCTCCTCTAGTTGGCCTATCATCCTTGCTCTGCTCATGCCTGTCTACCTGCCTACTAGATCCCCCTCAAGAATCTTGGCTCTGAATTCTTTTAAGGAAAGGGATGCCAGGTTTCTTCGGTAACTGCTTTGTGCTGAGGTGGGTCTAAGCTTTCTCTCAGAGGCAAGAGATCCTTGGTCTCTGTCAGAGGGACGATGAGGCCTGGGCACAGAAGGAGGTGGCAATGATGCTTACAGGTGGTATTCCCTAGATGTAAGTAGGGCTTGTAATCTGGTGGAGACACACTGTGTTATAAAATTTAGTATTATTGGGCAAAAGTTAGAACAGTTTCTAATAATTTCCTGTTGAAACAATTTTTCTCCCTAAAATCACTCTCATTTTTATTAAAGACTAATGTACTAATTTACTTACTGTATTAAGTCTAGTTATAATTTGGCCTGATTGTTTGCATAACAAGATTGTAAACACAACAAGAATAACAGTTGATTACATGGGCTATCTTTAAAAAAAAAAAACATGCTTTGCTGGAATCTCATGAGAAGTTTACTCTAAGGCAAAGAAGGTAAGCCACACAGTTGTCATCAAGCTTCGCCTGCAATACCTACAGAATTGGGGTGCATTCCTAAAGTTGAGGTCGCTACAGGTGTCTTGAGGTGTCTTTCATGCCATCTCTCAGGAAAGCAACCTTCATTCCTTACCTAGAAAGACTGCTATGAACTATGTGACCAAACAAGGTACCAGGCTATTTATTCAAGGGGTTTATCGGCTTCAAAGTCAATCTCCATTCCTTAGAGCTTTCTGGTGACAACCAGAGTCCTGGCATGTCTCTCTTTCAGACATGATATTGGAGTAAAGTTTTGGTTAATAAAATTACAATTGGAAACTGACTCATGTCCTGTTATGAAGAAATCAGATTCTTATTGAATTCATGCAAACAAACACATTGCCACGAGAACAATAATTACCAAAACTATAATTATTTTTAGTTTATTTAGTACTATAATTAAATTCTTTTTCTCCTGATTTTTGTTGTTAGTACTTCTATAAATTCAGATACTTTATAGAGTAATGTAAATGACATGGAATCTTGTCCTTTTTGTAAAACACAATATTCCACAATATTATAACTTATAACAATCCTATCTAATAAAAGAGTAATATGCAAATTAAGCATCACTCCGCTACACCCACAAGCCACACCACCAGCCAATCAGGAGCGAATATGCAAATAAACCCAACCAAGATGGCTACGGCCACAGAGAGCAGGAGGGAGGCTTGGGTTTCCCTGGCAATGGAGGAATCCAAGCTTTCCGCCTGCCCTTGACGGCCTAGGCCTCCACTCAAGGCTACAAAGTTTCATGATAAAAGATACATAAACCCAAACAGAAATGGTGGCAGCCACGGAGCTGGAAAGAGCAGGAGGCTAGGGTTGCCCCCGGCGATGGAGGAAGCCAAGCTTTCCCCACACCCTGGCCAGCCCAGGCCTCCGCTTAAGGCTACAAAGTTTCAATTATAGAAGATAAATAAACCCCAGATACCAGAGCCTCCACTTGGGTCACCAGGGGGCGTGGCCGGCCTTCAAACCACCACAGGCCCCTCGCCCAGGCTGCCCTACGCCCCAAGGGAACCCCCACCCTGATCCGGGACACCCTTCAGGGCAAACCAGCTGGCCCCCACCTGTGCACCAGGCCTCTATCCTATCTAATAAAAGAGTAATATGCAGATTGACCATCACTCCAACATACAAGATGGCTGCCCCCATGTGGTCAAAGATCCTGCCCCCATGTGGACGCAAGATGGCCTCCACAAGATGGCCAGCAGGGGAAGGCAGTTGGGAGGGACCAGGCCTGCAAGGGAGGGCAGTTGGGGGGGACCCAGGCCTGCAGGGGAGGGAAGTTAGGAGTGACCAGGTCGGCAGGGGAGGGCAGTGGGGGCTGACCAGGCCAGCAGATGAGGGCAGTTGGGGGAGACCAGGACAGCAAGGGAGGGCAGTTGGGGGGGACCCAGGCCTGCAGGGGAGGGCAGGTGGGGGGGAACAGACCTGTAAGGGAGGGCAGTTGGGGGAAACCGGCCTGCAGGGGAGGGCAGTTGCAGGGGGACCAGGCCTGCAGGGGAGGACAATTGGGGGTGGACTAGGCCTGCAGGGGAGGGCAGTTAGGGGTGACCAGGCCTGCAGGGGAGGGCAGTTAGGGGAAAACAGGCTGGCAGGGGAGCAGTTAGGCATCAATCAGGCTGGCAGGGGAGTGGTTAGGGGGTGATCAGGCTGGCAGGCAGAAGCGGTTAGGGGCAATCAGGAAGGTATGCATGCAAGCAGTTGGGAGCCAGCAGTCCTGGATTGTGAGAGGGATATCCGACTGCCCGTTTAAGCCCGATCCCACCAGGATTGGGCCTAAACGGGCAGTCGGACATCCCTCGAGGGGTCCCAGATTGGAGAGGGTGCAGGCTGGGCTGAGGGACACCGCCCCTCCCAGTGCATGAATTTCGTGCACCGGGCCTCTAGTTAGTTATAAATGTAAGCATATTAGAATCTATTTAATATGCATATATAAATAGAATATAATTATTATGTCCTCATTTGACAGAGCTTCTCTTTACCTTAAGTATAAAATTTACCTTCATAATGAGAGAAATCAAATCTTAAAATTTAAACCCTGGGAATGTAGTCAAATATATTATAATAGAACCCCGGTGCACAAAATTCGTGCACTGAGGGGTTATCCCTCAGCCCAGCCTGCACCCTCTCCAATCTGGGTCCCCTCAGGGGATGTCCAACTGCCAGGCTAGGCCCAATCCCTAACCTGGCAGTCGGACATCCCTCTCACAATCCGGGACTGCTGGCTCCCAACTGCTCGCCTGCCTGCCTGCCTGATTGCCCCTAACTGCTTCTGCCTGCCAGCCTGATCACCACCTAACCACTCCCCTACCAGCCTGATCAAAGCCTAACTGCTCCCCTGCTGGCCCAATTGCCACCAACTGCCCTCCCCTGCTGGCCTGATCACCCCCAACTGCCCTTGCCTGCCAGCCTTGGTCACCCCCAACTGCCCTCCCCTGCAGGCTGAGTCTCCCCTAACTGCCCTCCCCTGCAGGCCTGGTTTCCCCCAAATGCCCTCCCCTGCAGGCCTTGTCTCCCCCAACTGCCCTTCCCTGCCAGCCATGTTGTGGAGGCCATCTTGTGCCCACATGGGGGAGCCATCTTGTGTGAGGGTGTGATGGTCAATTTGCATATTACCTCTTTATTATATACTATTATTATTAAACAGAATTAAGTAATCTATTTACTTAAAGTAATCAATGTCCTGATTAACATAACATTTTAAAATAATATATATAAAACCTTTGCTTCCTAGGGAAATACAAAAATCCCTTTTTTTCCCCCTTACTTTCAGAAATAGGCTTATTTTTCTAATGGTAAACATACTTACATTCTTAAGAAGCATAATTGGGATTGTGAATTCCTTAGCTGAGAAACAATTCCCTCAAACTTGGGAATCCCAAAAAGGCTCCAATGACTTACTGCACAGTTACTTAAGCCCTGTTCGCCTGCCTCCTGAGGCTTTTCTTATCACAACCACTTGAACTAAAATTAACCTCTAGATACAATCAGCAGGGTAAGTATCCTGGAGAAAGCACGTGCTTCTACAAGGTCAGGTCTGAAAGACTAAACAGAGACCTTTGCAAAACACGTGGGGGTTCAGACTAGCTTGGAAAAGTCAAGGTAAGGGCTTCCACCTTTGGCAAGGTTCCCCCAGAGGCTCCCGACCTTGTGGAGAATCCTCCTATGTACATTCCAACCAAGTCCTATGCTTCCCCACAGGTAATAATGTCTCAGGGAGTCATCAGGGTGACATTAACAGAGTTTATCAGGCCCAAACAATTCACGATTTGGCTGCATGTAGGGAGGGCTCTACTCCATTGTGTGTGCAAGAGAAAAATAGCCCCCTAGAACTACAAAACTCGGTATGTCCAAAAATTTTTTTTTACTCTTCACCTGAAGATATTTTCTCCATTGTTTTCTAGAGAAAACAGAAGGGAGGGAAGAGGGAGAGAGAGAGAGAGAAACATCGATATGAGATAGATTGGCTGCCTATCATATGCACCCCTACCAGGGTCAGGGAACCTGCAATTGACGTACCTGTTCTTGACTGGGAATTGAACCCAAGACCCCTTGGTTTGTTGGACAGTGCTCTAAACACTGAGAAAAACTGGCCAGGGCTGCCTGCCCAAAATTTTGTTGGGGGTCCAAACTGGGCCACTGGGAGTTGGAAGGGTGGAGTTAGTGGGCCTCTCATTTTGGGGAGGTGCTGTTAGGGCCTGTTGGAAAGGGGAGAATTAATCCCTGACCAAGAGTTTACCACTCAGTCTCTCCCAGCTTCTGCCCAGACCTCAGCAAGGCAGGGCCATCAGTTGTCGAGAGAGTGAGGCCACTTGGATCCCTAATGGGGAGGTATCAGTGAGGTTAAAAAAAAGTGAGGCAAATGGTCCCCATACCAAAGCCACACCACTTTGTCACAGACACCCACTCAGACGGACCACACCTCTACATCCCAACACAGGTAGCTGAGTCCTCAGCAGTGCATGAGCTCCACAGAGTGGGGTGACATGGAGGGTGGGGCTATTGCATTTTACCAGGATGATGCTCTAAAAAGGCGAGTGCTCCATATAAGAAAGAGAGCATCTGTGGCACGGAAGGGTGACTCAGCACAGGGGCCTGACAGCTGGCCCCTCAGCTCTCGTCCCAGTGCCACAAACTCCAGTCTCTTCTCATATGACTCCATCCCACTCAGCACTCCCTCTCCCCGAGATCAGGCTGAGTGGCTGCAAATGACATTTTGTGTATTGGCCCTTTAAGAGGGCACCTGTACCTCCATGGTGGATAGAAACCCTGGTGATTTTCACAGCCAGATGCTATTTGGCTGCCTCTTCTCTGTTCAGGTTCCTTGGGCTAGGGAGTCTGGTGTTGGGTTGAGATTCTTCACTTCTCAGGGGGGACCTTTGTGGCTGAGATATTCCTTTGGAATCTCTGCTGTCTTGTGTGGGAACAGGTTCAGACATTTTTACATCTCTGCCCCTCCTACTAGTCTCATGGCTTTTCTATAGATCATTGGTTATTAGACTTTAATTCAGATAGTTAATTCACTTGGTTATTCAGGTGGATTGTTTTATATTTTAGTTGTAATTCCAGTTTGGTCTTTGGAGGAGATGAGTATAACATCTACCTAGTATGCACCATCTTGAATCTTTTTCCCAATATTGAGAATAATGTTTAGAAACCAGGTTACAAAGCATAGTTTGTAATTTATGCAATACTGGTATAGTCTTTTAACTTCTTGGAAGTTGGTTTCTTTATTTGTAAAATGACACTTATATTATTTCACTTTAGATCATATAAAATTATTTTATCATAAGTAGAACAAATTAAAGCATTTTGACAACTAAAAAATATTGCAAATTGAAAATATCTCATAAGAAAAGTAAGGAAACAGGAGAGAACATACCATCTACTTAGAGACGGTGAAATTTCAGGTAAACCTCAAAGAAAGGAAAACTTTTAAATAGCACCAGAAAGGAAAGGAGCTAGTAGATTCAGCAGTTCTCATGTGTGTGACTGCCACAGAGATTTTGCTCCCTGAGGCCATTTAGCAATTTTTGATATATATTTTTTCTTATCATAGCTAGTGGGGAGGGCTAACTGGCATATTTAGGCTCAAGGCCAAGAATGCTGGTAAACATTTTATAATGCAGAGGAGAACAGCCTCCTAAAACAAAGAATTATCCAGACCAAAGTATTTCTACTGCTGAGATTGAGAAACCCTGCTACCTACTGATGAGTGAGTAACATAGCAGTTAAATCAGAAAATGTTTGCTAGATTTTGCATGCTAAAATGGGAAATTGATACTTTTGTATACAGTGAGAAACTAAAGTTTACTTGTCAAGAAATGATGCATTTTGCTTGATAATAAAAAAAGAATCATTTTTAATATAAACATTTGGATGTAATTTAGCAAATTACTTATGTAATTGTTTATTGCAAACTAAGTATAAAGGTAAATTGGATATGAAATAAATTCAAATTGATTTATTCAGTCTTTATAATATTTTGTCACTCATGGTGGGTCTCAAACAATCTTTTGCATCATTTCCATTTTCAGCGAGATTTCACTATCAGGAGTAGGACACATGGGGGATTGGAGTCATTTATTACCTTGGGTAATGCAAAATGGCATTGTGACATGTTTTATCCAATGCCATAGGTGCAGAGTGAGGCATACTGTTCTGAGGGAAAGCATTCAAGCACTGTTATACAATTCTCTGCTCTATTTATTATCTCTCTTTTTTCCCCCTGGGTACAGTGAACTTGTGCAAATGTTGTTGAAATTAAAGGAAAAGGGATGGGTAAAGAAGAATTCTCCTTCTCACTAAATGTTTTTATTGATCGTGAACGACAAAGTAGGGATCCCTACGCCCCTTCCCTTCTTTAAGGGGTCTGGGATGGAAATGGTAGCCAGGAGATTCTCAGTGTGTTGGGGGATCAATTTGGGGCAAGGACTCCCCAGCAGCTGAGGGCCTCTCTTCCTCTTTCTGGGGCTGGTGGTCCAGGGGTTCTTGCTCCTTGGAGGCCCTGTGGACCATAAGTTCCACCACCCTGTTGCTGTAGCCAAATTCATTGTCATGCCAGGAAATGAGCTTGACAACGTGATCATTGAGGGCAATGCCAGCCCCAGCATCAAAGGTGGAGGAGTGGGTGTCACTGTTAAAGTCGTAGGAGATAGCCTGGTCCTCAGTATAGCCCAGGATGCCCTTGAGGGGGCCCTCTGATGCCTGCTTCACTACCTTCTTGATGTCATCGTATTTGACAGCTTTCTCCAGGCGGCAGGTCAGATCCACAAACAACACATTGACGGTGGGGACATGGAATGCCATGCCAGTGAGCTTCCCATTCAGCTCAGGGATGACCTTGCCCACACTTGGCAGCACCAGGAAAAACAGGGATGATGTTCTAGGCAGTCCCAGGGTCATAATGCCACAGCTTCCCAGAGGGGCCATCCATGGTCTTCTGGGTGGCGGTGATGGCATGGACCGTGGTCATGAGTCCCTCCACGATGCTTAAGTTGTCATGGATGACCTTGGCCAGGGGGGCCAAGCAGTTGGTGGTGCAGGAGACATCGCTGACAATCTTGAGGGAGTTGTCATACTTGTCATGGTTCACACCCATCACAAACATGGGGGCATCCGCAGAAAGGGCAGAGATGATGACCCTCTTGGCTCTGCCCTTCAAGTGAGCCCCAGCCTTCTCTGTGGTAGTAAAGACACAGGCGGACTCCACAACATACTCAGCACTAGCATCACCCCATTTGATGTTGGCAGGATCTCACTCCTGGAAGATAGAGATGGGCTGTCCATTGATGACAAGCTTCCCATTCTCTGTCTTTGCTGTGCCTTTGAACTTGCCATGAGTAGAATCACACTGGAACATGTAGACCATGTAGTTGAGGTCACTGATGGAGACAGTATCCACTTTGCCAGAGTTAAAAGCAGCCCTGGTGACCAGGCGCCCAATGTGGTCAAATCCGTTCACTCTGACCTTCCATCATCATGTCTCAGGGTTGTGGCTGCTGGCACTGCGCAGGAAAGGCTGTCTGACGAACAGGAGGAGCAGAGAGCCTCTCTCTCTCCTCTTGCTGTGTGACACAGATGGGTATGTTTTCCAGATTTGCAAATACAAACTTGGGGAGCTTTCTGACTGATACAGAAGCATGCCTTGCTCTGTCTTGGCTGACTCTGAAATATGTGTGATATGGGGTCAGTCACCACTCTTTTGACTTCAGTCTTCACACATTTCAAATTAAGTTTAAGATAAATGATTTCCAAAATCTTCTTTAGCTCCAACATCTTAAAACTAAATAAATATTTACAAATTTATGAGAATATGCTTTTTTTAACCCTAAATACTTGGTTTTATGTAGACATCTGACAGGAGATTAAGCAGCCCAATATTCAAATCATTTGGAGATTTGGTCTCAGATTATATCTCAAGCTTCCCAGAGGTAGAGTCATTTTATTATGAGTAGATACCTATCTATAATCATTAGAAAAATGAGAAGATGGAAAGGTCTAATTACCAAGGAAAACTTAGCTATTCCAGACTCATATAATTTGACTTGTATTACTTAGATATCTGAAGATATGTGCACATAATTATTTCACACATAAAGACACTAAAATTCCAGGCTTTAGAGTCCGCAATCAGGCTTGTTCAGTCTGTAAAGTATGAACCATAATGTGCACCCAGCTCCTATCATGGTCCATGATACTGGAAAGCCTTGATAACTTCATGGAATTGTCTGTGCTATTCTAGTAAATATCTCACTTAGACGTGTTTTATTCACCATCTTTTACATATGATTATCATTCTTTCTTTTCACTACACAGTGAAAGATTTTAAAGACTATGGCCTGGATTTCTTCCCTATCCTGTGTTTTAATTACTAGTGGTATCAATATCACTATAATCACTTTTTATTTTGAGATCATTATAGATTATCATACAATCGTCAGAAATAACATGGAGATATCATGTATCCTTTTAAAGAAATTTATCCAGTGGTAATATTTTGTAAAACTATAGTATAATAAAAATAATTAGTTTATCATTGTTGATACAGTCACAATACAGAACTGTTCCACAAGCAAAAGCATCCTTCATGTGGGCCACACTCACTTTCACACTAACTCCTGACAGCCACTAATCAGTTCTTCATTTTATTACTTAATAATTTCAGGAATATTATATAAATGAATCATACAAGATGCACTTTTAAAAAAAAAATCTTGCCCTGGCCGGTTTGGCTCAGTGGATAGAGTGTCGGCTTGCGGACTCAAGGGTCCCAGGTTTGATTCCAGTCAAGGGCATGTACCTTGGTTGTGGGCACATCCCCAGTAGGGAGTGTGCAGAAGGCATCTGATTGATGTTTCTGGCTCTCTGTCCCTCTCCCTTCCTCTCTGTAAGGGATCAATAAAATATATTTTTTTAAAAATCTTTATTGTTGAGAGTATTATAGATGTCCCCCTTTTTCTCCCCATTGTCCCCCTCCACCCATTCCTGCCTCATCCCAGCTTTTCACCAACCTATTCTCCAAGTCTATTGGTAAGGTCTTTGGTTAATCTCTTTCCGCCCCCTCCCCCCTTCCCTCTGAGATTCATCAGTCTGTTCCATGCCTCTGATTCTATTTTATTCACCAGTTTATTTTGCTCATTAGATTTCTTGTTCGTTTATTTTGATTTTTAGATTCAATTGTTGACAGATATGTATTTGTTGCCATTTTATTGTTCATATTTTTATATCTCCTTCTCTTCTCCTTCTCCTTCTTCTTCTTTCTTCTTCTTGAATACCCTACAACATTTCATGTAATACTGGTTAATGGTGATAAACTCCTTTAGCTTTTTGTTAGTTTGTTTGTTTGTGAATCTCTTTATCTGATGCTCAATTCTAAATGAGAGCTTTGCTGGGCAGAATAATCTTGGTTATAGGTCCTTAATATTCATCACTTTGAATATTTCTTGCTACTCCCTTCAGGTCTGCAAAGTTTCTGTTGAGAAATCAGCTGACAGTTGTATGGGAGCTCCTTTGTAGGTAACTAACTGCTTTTCTCTTGCTGCTTTTAAGATTCTCTCTTTATCTTTAATCATTGGCATTTTAATCATAATCATAATGTGTCTTAGTGTGGGCCTCTTTGGGTTCCTCTTGTTTAGGATTCTCTACATTTCTGAGACTTGCAAGTCTATTTATTTCACCAGGTAGGGGAAGTTTTCTGTCATTTCTTCAAAGAGGTTTTCAATGTCTTGCTCTCTCTCTTCTTCCAGCACCCCCATAATGTGAATGTTGGTACTCTTGAAGTTGTTCAAGAGACTCCTTATGCTATCTTCTTATTTCTGGATTTTTTCTTCTTTTTGCTCTTCTGATTGGGTGTTTTTTGCTTCCTCACATTCCAAATTATTGATTTGTTATCGGAATCCTCTACTCTACTATGGAATCCCTGTAAATTATTCTATATTTTAGTTAGTGTAAATTTTCATGTCTTTGACATTCTCACTAAGATCCTTGAAAGTTTCATAAAGATCCTGGAGTAACTTTATAACCATGGCTTTGAACTCTGTATCCAGTAGTTTGTTTGCTTCCATTTCTTACATTTGTGACATGTTTCTTTGTCTGCACATTTTGATTGCTTCCCTGTGTTTGTTTCTATGTATTGAATAGAGCTGCTTTGTTTCCTGGAATTGGTAGAGTGGCTTTGTGTTGTAGGTCTGCTGTAGGGCTCAGTGGCTCAGCCTCCCCAGTCACCTGAGCTGGGCACTGTAGGTGTGCCCTTGTGTGAGCCTTGATTGTTGTTGGTATCACTGGGAGGGGATGACCTCGAGGCCAATTGGCTGTGAGGACCAGCTGTGGCTACAGTGGGAGAGTTGCTGTGCAGGAAACACCCCTATGGAGCAAGACTTGCTTCAGTGGGGCTTTGATGCTCACTGAGTCTGCCTCAGGAGTGTGTAACTTGTGGATGTGTGGAGTTGTAATCTGCTATGGTCAAAAGCTGTCTACCGGATGTACTGGCTCTAGGGCCTCCAGGGAGGTGAAAAGTCAGCTGCTGCCTGGGGCCACCCTGCAGGATCTACAAAGGGATCTGCAGATGGTTGCTATTTGTATTGAGCTTAGAGGTGCCCAGGTGAGACCCAGCTATGAAGCAAGGCAGGCTCATGCTAGTGCAGGGTCTTGGGCCTTTTATTGATATGTTTGGGGCTCTCTGAACCAGCTGCAGCTTGTTTGAAAGATTTTAGTAAAGTCTGAAGCCTAAGCCAGGACAGGCCATTCATATGGAAAGGCTTCTGCAAACACCTTGAGTGGGGCTGCAAATTAGATGGGACAGGGTCTTGTGGAATCCCCAGGGTGGAGCAAACAGTGTGCTCCAGGCTGATGGAGACTTAGATATGCCTGACAATCAGCCATGAGACAGGAGATGTCCCAGCACTGAATCAATAACCCTGTGAGCATCCTCATCTGCGAGAAAGCCCCCCCTCCCCCCAACAAGTTCCTGCCCTGATACCAGACAATCCAATTCTCCCCATATGTGTCTGGGTCTCCCAAAGCCTCCCAGAACTGGGAGTCTAAGTACTTTTGTGCACTGGCCCTTTAAATGGAACACCTGGGTCTCCAACAGCCACCTTGTCACTCAGCCCCAATCCCCACTGGTTTTTACAGCCTGTAGTTGCAGGGACTTCTCTTTTGAGCTCTGGAACCCTAGATTGGTGTAGGGCAGCTCTGAATGATGTTCTGTATTTTAGTTCTAATTTTGATGTGGTTGTGGGAGGCAGAGAGTACAGGCATTTACCTATGCTGCCATCTTAGTTCTTTATACTCAAGGTGTACTCTTTAATTTTTTTTTCATTCACCATAATTCCTTAGAGATTTATCCAAGTTGTTGAAATTATCAATAAGTTAATTCTTTTTTATTTTATTTCTGAGTATTATTCTATAATACAGATTTATTGCAGCTTTTTAAAACCATTTAGCCATTAAAGAACAACTAGGTTGTTTTAGTTTTTTTGCTGTTAGGAATCATGTTGTTATCAAACACCTCCCAACAAAGAAAAGCTCAGGATAAGATTATTTCATAGGTGAATTTTACTAAACAGTTGAAGAAGATTTATTGCCAGTCATTTTCAAATTCTTCTAAAATATTGAGTTGTATACCTGTACACATTTTATAAAGCCAGCATTACACAGATATAAAGTGGGACAAAGATACCACAAGAAAAAAATCTATAGGCCAATATCCCTGATACATATGAATGCAAAAACTTCAACAAAATATTAACAAATTAATCCAACAGTATATAAAAATGATCCTACAACATGACCACATGGAATTTAGCCCTAACATAGAACTGTGTTTCAATATATTAAAATAAATTGGCATACACCATATTAACAAATTGAGGGGGAAAATGATTCTTTCAATAGATTCAGAAAAAGCATTAGACAAAATTCAACACACTTTCATGACTAAAACCAACACTTATTGAAATTTATTGAAATTTTTATGACGACTTTAATCCTATAGATCAATTTTGGAATATTTAATATTTTTACTATGTTGGGTCTTTCAGTCCATGAATACAATGTGTATATTCATTTATTTACCTTCTTTAATTTTCTTTATTCTGCATTTCATAAAGTTCAGTATACAGTGTCTGTATATATGTTTTTAAGTATATATCTATGTATTTAATTTTCTTTGGGGCAATTGTACATTGTGTTGTGTTTTTCATTTCATTTCCATATGTTTTTTGATAGTAAGTAGAAGCAAAATTGACTAATACTCTTTTTTGGGTTGTCAAGCTCACCTGTTGTTTTATTTGGGACTTATCAAACTAAGGTAGGGATGTGCCTACCAGGATCACCTTTTCATGTTATGTTGGAGGTTAGGAATAATTAGACCTGAGTATTGGATTGATAATTAGACAACCTTTTACTATGTTGTTCTCCCATTTCTGGGGCCCAGATCAGTGTGCTTTTCTCCTTCATCTTCCCCCATTCACTACTGCTTCTAGCATTATTTTTATAATTTATTGTTGTGTTTACCTGAGAGAAACAGAAGGAGATGAATCTATATCATCTTGTCCAAGTTAGAATCCACTCTGTGCTTTCGGGATAAAAATGAAAATATATTGCTGGATGAATATGACACCTATGTTAAATATACGGAATATCAATAAAAAGTAACTTTATGTGTAGGAATAATGAATCTCAAATTCTTCCATCAATTAATATCAAATTTTCCTTTTGTATTCTTTTCATATAAAATGCTTATATATTTGAGATATAGGTTATATTTCTTCCTACATATTATACAGAGCTTTAGATTACTGTTCTGTATTAATTTAGTCCTCTGTATTTATAATTAAGTGACCCCACAGATGTAACATTGCTTTGCTGAGTAGCATTATCAATACAGGTTTATTTTTCTTTGAATTTCTAATGCCATTTTGAGAAAAATAATGCTAGGAGAATGATCTCTATTCCCCATCCCTATGGACTAGCTGAATAGATCCACTTCTACTCACTGTAGCTTTAAACTTTGTTTAGCAGTTATTTTCCCCAAGAAAGTGGAGAAATAAAAGCATCTGAGATTGGAAAAGTAAATGTGTTCAGTGTCAATAATTTTATCCTGTTGTTGGACCATGTATTTCATTAATGTCTTGTCCCTACTTCTCCTATTTCAGACTCTCCACCAGCTGGTGATAAGTCTTTTAAACATTTTCATCAGATTTTCTTTCACTGAGATTTCTTGTCACTAAACTCCATATTTTTTGTCTCTTTCACTTTGCTACCTTGTTGCACTAACCTGCCCCTGAGTGAATGTGGTTAGAGGTTGACTAAAGAATAGGCTAGATGAAGTTTGTAGGATTTCAGACATTGCCTCAAGGCCATGGCTGTCATCTTTGCTCATTGTAAGTGTAATGGAAACTTCCGCTCTTTCCTCAAAAATGAGGTGATTCACTTACACCTCAAAGCCATACATAAAAATCGATATCCCCCAGGTTGGTTAGAGTTGATGACAGCAAAGTTACATGAATTTTGTGATAAAATCACAGGTACTTGCAGTTGAAAAATGTAAGGTGTCTGGAGCCTCTTACATTTGGGAACATACAATGTTCTTTTTAATTCTAATTCATTTAAATGTAGAAATAGACTTTAGTTAAGTCGAACACTGTTTGGCCAAGTGCCATTTACATTCAAGAAAAATGCCTTCAAATTTCCTATTGAGTTATGAAAGAAGTATGGTTATTTTTTATAAACAAACAAACAAAACACTATGCCCCAGACTTTCTATATCTAATTTTCTACTTTCTACATCAATGATATTTACCAGCAATCTGCCTTTTCCTTTTTTTTTTACAGCAGGGGGGAATTGGAGTGGGGTATACAAAAGATTAATGTTCTTGTGCATAGTGCATGAGCATATGGCTACTTACATATTTTTATGTCCTGAAAATTGAAGCAAATAAAACATAATCATTCAAGTAAACTGAAATAATGATAATTTTTTTTAGTTACAGAAGAAAGAGACCTTAGATTCAATGAAGTTCAGTAAATGAAATATATTATTTTCCTAATCTTGCTGACATTAAATCCCCATACTACATAACATTGCTACTCAAAAGTGATGATTGATGTTTCAAGAGTGTCAGAGGCCATTTTGAAGCCCTTTTTCATATCATAATAGAGGCATTTTGTATTCTGAGAATGCAAGTCATTACTATTCTATTTGTTATGAATTTCTATAGCACTTTATTCCTGCGCATATTCTATTCTTAGACTCTGTGATACTCACAAGACTTTTGTGACCTGGATAATGAAATGGCTAAACATTTTACCAAGACATACATGCAGGGAGTTCACAGAGTTGTCCACTGAATACTCAATCTCAGATCATTGAAAACCAAAACATATTTTATTTGCAAAATGGTCAGGAATGTTTGAATTTCAGAGTGTGGCCCAAACATGTAAGCTAATTGTTTTATTCAAATCCATTACATGGGCATTAGCCATTATTTCAATACATTTTTAGAAGGACATAAAAAAAGTGGGCAGTTTGTGTCCTTAATTAACCAGCAACATTTTAAAAATAATGGAGAATGTTTCCACATCCTAATAATCAGAACACAATATATTTTTAAAAAGATATAGTATTTGTGGAGCAGTAGAAACTGCCTACTACATTCCCCCCTCAATGACTCTTGCTCTAAATTCACTAAGGGAAAGGCACATGTTTCTCTTCTGTAGCTGTTTCCTGCTAAAGAGGGGCAAAGTTTTCCTTCATAGCCAAGAATCCCTGCTCTCTGTCACAGGGATGATGAGGCCTGGGCAGAGAAAGAAATGGGAATGGTGTCTAGAGTCAGTAAGGGGCAGAATTACCAGAGTACAAGTAGGGCTTGGTGGAGACAAATTATAAATCTCAGTAGTTCCAATTCAAAGAATTGGAGAAAAATGAAACATTAGTTTAGAGGAAACTAGTTAAGAAAACAGAATAATTCAGAATTCAGTTCAGTTCATAGGTGCAAAATAAAACTTTGAAGATAATTAATTGAACTGGTGGGTAATATCTACAACTGTACATTATAGATTATATTGTAACAATTTATCTCCCTAAAATCACCCTGTTTTTTTTTTTAATTAAAGAGCAAAATTAAGACCAATTAATTTACTGCATTAAGTCTGTTAGGTCGCCAAAGGAAGAACACACAAGGGATTACAAATTTATTAGATCATCCGCACACCAGGTGGCTGAGCCTGGATGGCTCCAGCACCCAGTGAGGGGAGTCAGCAGCTTTTAAGGGACTTTTGCAGGCTTTTATTCTGGGCAGAGACTTCTTTATGCATATCCAGAGGGGAGAGAATGCAATGTGGTCACCACAAGTGAAATGTGGTCAAAGGAAATGTCCATAGTGAAATGACCTGAAAAGCCAGTTCCAGGGGGAGGGGTATTGATTCAATTATTTGATCAGACCTAACAAAGTCTAGGTTCAATTTGGCCTGAGTATCTGAATAAACACAAGAATAGTAGTTGATCATATAGGGTCTTAAATCTGCTTTGATGGAATCTTATAAGCAATCTCTAGATTGAACTTTAATCAGCCTCTCAGAGTGAAGGAGCCAATATACATACTTGCTATCCATCTTTGCCTGAAATACCTATAGGTTTGGGTGAATTATTCAAATTTTCAAGGTCCCTAAAATGTCATGAGGTTCTTTCTTTACTGTCTCCCAAAAAAATCAACCCTCTTACCTGAAAAGACTGATATACTGTAAACCATATATATAAGCAAGCATTTATTGGCTTCCAAAGTCAATCTTAACTCATTAAAACTTTATGGTGCCATCCATAAGTCTAGGCATATCTCTGAAACATGACAAAGTCTTGATGAATAAAACCAGTTTCTAAATGTGTCCATATATATATATATATATATATATATATATATATATATATAGTATACATATACAGTATATGTGTGTGTATATGTATGTATGTATGTATGTATGTATGTATTTATTTATTTATTTATTTATTGGATTCATGAAAACATTTTTTCATGGAAATAATAATTCACACTCACTAAGAGTTTTCAAATTTTGGAGTGATAAGGTAGGGAGAAAAATATAAATGCTTTTATATTGCTTATAAAGGTATAATCTACCTAATCACTTTAAGAAAAAAAAATGTTTTCTTATATCCAGAAAGCAAAAGAAATATTATTGTTTCTTTAACAGATTGAAAAAGAACCAAACTCTAACTCTGTATTAACTTACTTTTAATATTTAAATTTATTTTCTTAAATTCATTATTCAGCTTAAGCATATACTTTTCTCTCAAGATTTCTCTACATAAACATTCTATACCTTTCTTAGTCTCTTTTAGTTTCTCTTCTTATCCATTCAGAAATAACCAGCTTTAGAACAACTCATTTTCTTTCTATTTTCTTCAAAAAATATCTCTATACTTTATACCTTCTATCGCTAAACCACATAATTTTTGCCAATTCAATTAGGATTTTTAACTTTGTAAACCTCAATTTTTTATGACAACTAAAAAGTAAGCAACTAGCATTTTTTAGATTGAAAAATACATTTCATAACTTGTAGAAATATAGGCTCCTCCATTGGCAAACATAGTCACACTTTTAAAATACATACTTCTAATAAAGTACAAGGTATTTATTAACAGCTCCAAACCTATTTTCTGGCTTTTCTTTAATAGAAAGCCAAATGTTGGGTGAGTTTAGGACTTGTCTAGCAATCAGTGTTTCAATATTTCATAATATCTAGATATTCAATAATTTTTAACAAAATTCACTAATTTAAAAAAGAACACCTGAATTAAATCAATCTACTCAAATGGCTAAGGTTTTTCCTATTTATTTATTTATTTATTTTAAAAATATATTTTATTGATTTTTTACAGAGAGGAAGGGAGATGGAGAGAGAGTTAGGAACATTGATCAGCTGCCTCTTGCACACCTGCTACTGGGGATCAGCTGCCTCTTGCACACTCCCTACTGGGGATATGCCTGAAACCAAGTTACATGCCCTTGACTTGAATTGAACCTGGGACCCTTCAGTACACAGGTCGAGGCTCTATCCACTGAACCAAACTGGTTAGGGCAAGGTTTTTCCTTTTTAATGAGATGTACATCTCAGAAGCTTGCATTTTAAATATGGCCCAGATAAGAGTTCTTGAAGAAGATCAGGTATTTCAAAGTTACAGGGAAAGAAATGCAAGCTCTTTCTAAAAAAACTTTGGTTTCATAAAGGTAATTCTCTATCAGTCCTTTGAGATGAAAAGGAAAGGTTTTGGGGAAGGTAAAAAAAAAATAATAATTTGATGGGCTTTGAATTATTTCTGGAGCCATACCTCTGGCCTCGTAAAGAATTTATTTTTAAAACAAGGATAGTTGTTTTTCATACCTTTAGAAATGGTTTGTTACCCAAATGTTGGCAATGGACTGACAAATCCACCCACCAGTTTTTGGAATGGAACATTTTTGTTTTCTTCAGGCCCTGTAGCAAATACAGAAGTACCTAGTATACATGTAGTACATAGTTTAGGGGCATCTCTGAGAGACATAAAGGCTTGTGTATATGGAATCTCAGTACATTTTCCCTTGAGACCAGCAAAATAGGTCTAGCTGTAAGATAATATTAAAATTAATTCTGCCATTTAATGCACTAACCTCTCAATTACCCAATTTATACTGAAGCCAGGCTGTATTGTAAAAGAAGATTAGTCTCTCTCTCTCTTTTTTTTTTTACGTCTCTAATTAAATTTCTCTCAGGTGGTAAATATGTATCCAAGGGTGTTTCTCAAGGTTTAGTAGACTGGTTTCCCTTCTATGGACAGATAGTCAAGCTGAGAGATAGAGGCAACCTTACAAATTTTTAGATTGTTTTGAGGCCACCTGAAAGTAGGCACTCTGTATCCTGTCATCCAGAAGCATAGTAGGGTGGGCAACACTTACCCCAGCACCTGGGAGCCACCCTAGGTGTGGCGTGATTGCCCAATCTTCTAAGGGCAGTCTTACCAATGGTCACCGTGGTGGCTGGGCACTCTAACTCGGGACTCACTCTGCTTAGGCAACCCTAACTCCACACGGATAAGTATGGCCCATACCTCAAGAGAGGTGTCCCTCAAGTGATGACTCCTAGCTGGCCTCCTGGAGATCCCCCCATTCATCGCTGCATATAAGAAACTCCTAATACTTCCATTGCCACCGAAAACTCATTTTATAACTCTGGCCTTTAGTATCTGTGCTGAAAATCTGTCACCCTGCTTTTCATGTTCCCAGCAGCCCTGGTCCTTTAAAAGGCTTAGTAGGGAGAGAAAAGTTGCCCCTGGAAAAGGGAGGGTCCCTGATAAGCTGTCCCTGAGGCTTTCATGGAAGTTATTAATGAAGAAAATATAAACATTCAGTCAGTTTAAAGATTAACTTCCTCTTGTAGAAGTTCCTTTAAAATCATTATTTTGCTGCCTGGCTGGTGTTGCTCAGTGGTTGTTCGATTTCCAGTCAGGGTGCATGCCTGGGTTTTGGGCTCAATCCCCAGTAGGGGGCATGCAGGAGTCATTAATGTTTCTATCTCTCTATCACTCTCTCTCCCTCTCTCTCTAAAATCAATAAAAACATATTTAAAAAAAATAAATGAAATCATTATTGTCCCAATTGGTTCAGTGTCTGACTCATTTAGTTTTAAATACATTTTACCATTCTGAATAAGGGATATGTGGGCCTCATTAATTCCAAGGAAATTTCACCTTATCAGGTGAATTGGGTGCAGATTATTAATCTGTAATATTCCCTAGTTGGAAGGGGACAGATTCAGATTGAAAAACAATCACGGTTGATTAGATATCTCTTCCATTTGTACATAGGCTTTACTCCGAGGGAGGAGGCAACTTAGTTAGGTATGGTTAATAACAGATAAAAGTAGCCCCAGTATCTTCAAAGGTCTCAGTAGCTTCCACCTTTATGATAATTTCAATTGCCCCTATCCTATAGCAGGCTGGGCTGAGGGATATGCCCCCAGTGTACAAATTTCGTGCACCGGGCCTCTAGTCTATATAATAAAAGCATAAGAGTCTGTTACTGCGGAACAACCAGAATGGCCAGTTGCTATGATGTGCACTGACCACCAGGGGGCAGACACTCAATGCAGGAGCTGCCCCCTGGTGGTCAGTGCACTCCACAGGAGAAGCACTGCTCAGCCAGAAGCCGGGCTCATGATTGGCAAGCACAGTGGCGCCACCATGGCAGCAGTAAGGAGCAACAAGCTGAGAGGTAAGGAGCAGTGAGCAGGCTGGCAGTAAGGAGGGAGGAGTCCCAGACTGCAAATGGGATGTCCAACTGCAAGAGGGATGTCCCCTGAGGGGTCCCGGACTGTGAGAGGATCCAGGCCAGGCTGACCTCCCCTCCAATGCACAAATTTCGTGCACCGGGCCTCTAGGGTTATCAATAAGGAGAAAAGAAAACAGTATCTCATAGTTCTCAGAAGAACCCTATGCTTACTTCTGTTTCTTTTCTCCTTCTAAATTCCATTTGTTTTCTATAATGCTTCTTAAGGTGACTTGGCTTTCTACAATAAAAACAGAATTCTCACCCAGCTGGGATGGCTCAGTGGTTGAGTATTGCCCTATGAAACAAGGGGTTACCAGTTTGATTCCCACTCAGGGCACTGACTTGGGTTGTGGGCTCAATTCTCAGTAGGGGGAGATTGATGTTTCGCATCGATGTTTCTAACTCTTTACCCCTCTCCCTTCCCCTCTCTCTAAAAATCAATAAAAATCATTAAAAATAAACAAACAGATTTCTCTAAAGGAGTTTCCCAGAGACCCTATTTAGTAATTCTGTTGTTTTTTTTGCCCAGAAACCAGTAGATATATTAATTAGAATAGGTCAGAATAGCCAGGATCACATGTTTTAACAGTTAAATTAAATATCTTCATGAACCCATCAGGTTTCTGGAGAAAGTTGGGGAATCTTAAGGTAGATTCCTTAATTCTGATCTACTCCAAGGAATGTATACATTTGCTGGTTCCCCTCTGCCAGAGACCTGTTTTTCTGGATTTCCATTCTGAGTGTAATTCACCTCTGCTGCTTCTAGAAGCTTCTAATTCCCAATCAAGGTAAGCTTCCCATTTATGTAAGTACTTGTAAGTAAAGGCTTCTTATTAATTGCATATCTGCAGGAGTATTACTGTGGGCTAGGGTCTGGGAGTTTCCAGGCTTGGGGGTATGATTACTCATGGCTAATTTTAGTTTTATTTTGGGATCTGCAGAGTATGAACACATTTCTAGGGATCTATATATATATAGAAGTCTAAGCTACTAATAAGACCGAAGGACCGGAATGACTGGCTGACCAGGCACTATGATGTGCACTGACCACCATGGGGCAGACACTCAAAGCAGAAGCTGCCCCCTGGTAGTCAGTGTGCTCCCACAGCCAACCTCCCACAGCCATCTGGCAGCGTCGATGGCCAGCATCCATTTTTTCCACACCCCGCCCGGTGACCATCACCTCCTCTCCCAACCCCGCCCAGGGCCTTCGGGCTCCAAGCTGGAATGGGGAACCAGGGGTGGGTTGTAGCAGATGCAGCCCCTTTCTCAGAGGGGCCGAGGGCCAGCTCCCTCCTCCGGGCTGGTGGCCAACTTCCCACACCCCATCCCTCCCTCCACACCCCATCCCTCCCCCCGGCTGGCAGGCCCCGATTGGCCCAACCCTGATTGGCCCTGATTGCCGGCAAGGCCTAGGGACCCCACTCATGCACTAATTCATGCACCTGGCCTCTAGTATTATATAATGGGTTGAAGTGTGTTGCTTATAGGTATAGCTCCAAGGGGCTGTCACTTCTGGAGCCATCTCAAACCTCTTACATGTCTCAGTTTTTCTGTCTGTCTAATACAACCATGCAAACTCGAAGTGCTAGGTAACCAACTTTTATGTGTGCCTCACCAAATGAGTCAATTATTTAATTAGATTTGAGTTGGAATTCTTTATGGGGCTCCTGTATGTCATAATGTATATACCCTCAGACACTTCCAAAAAGATCTTAGTCACTTAAGAATACCCAAAGATTTGCATTCAACTAAAAAAAAAAAAAAAAAAAAAAAAAAAAAATGCCCCTTATTTTAGGAGCCAAATGAGTTCAAGCTCTCATTTACCCAGCAAAATAAATCGTGAAACGATTTCAATTAAAAACCTGAAGTTAAAAGCCAGCCATCCATTTTGTTCCTCCTTACTTAACTCTTATTTTCAACCTAGGTTCTCTCCACCCTTGACCTTTAGCTCCACCTCAAGGATTAAAAAACAAACAAACAAAAACAGTAGCTCAAACAAAGTCAGCCTTTTAACTTAAAATAAGGAGGTCCAAAATTCCAATGAAAACTCATCTAAGTCCATCCAATGCACAGCAAGGAGCCAGCAGGACACAATGTGCCCTTGATGGTACCTAGCATGGCTCCAGGTCTGCTAGGCAGTTCTGAGTGGGATTACTTGGAATCCTGCTGCACTATGTCACAATAACACAGTCCATGTCATGACACCATAATGTTAGTGAAATAGCATAAGTAGACTCAGAAGAGATACTATGAATTCTCAGAATGTTATCAAACCTCAGTTCATCAACCTTAATACTTGAGTTCTGGCTAAAAAAAAATTCAGAGCCAAGACTCAAAATCAAGAAAAAGTTTATTTAGAAATTCACAGAGGTAGGGGTGAGCCATGGAGGAAGTGAGCCTGCTGGGCTATGTGGGCTGAGGAAACAAGTTTTACAGAGGCAAAAAAAGGGCCCTTGGAGCTTAGGAGAATGAAAGCAAGGAGACACATCTAAAGGAAGGAGTAGACAAACCAGAGAGGGTCAGACCTGCATTACCACCATTTGTCCACCATCCAGAACTGAAATATCATTGCTGACATGTACACATAAGGAACTGTTTGACATTGAAATTGGGACTCAAAAGAACTGTTGGCCCAGAAAGAAACTCACTACAGACTGATTCATTTGCCTCTCAGCATAACCATTATTGCTTGTCCCATTTTCGGTTCTTATAAGTGTATTTCTAGTATCACATGATCTCACTCATCTGGGGGAAATAATGAACAACATAAACTGATGAACAAAAACAGACCCGGAGACAGGGAAGCATCGATCAGACTGTCAAACCTTAGAGGGAAGGTAGGGGAGGGTGGGGGTAAGGGGGGGAGATCAACCAAAGGACTTGTATGCATGCATATAAGCCTAACCAGTGGTCACGAACAACAGGGGGGTGGGGGCATACGTGGGGAGGGGTTTGGGATGGGAATGGGGGCATGAGGACAAATATGTGATACCTTAATCAATAAAGAAATTTAAAAAAAATAAAGGAAGGAGTAGAAGGCTAAAGAGAGAGAGAGAGAGAGAGAGAGAGAGACTCATGTTCTCTATCCCAAGGGCTTTTAAAGGCAGAAATTTTAGAGGAGTTCCCAGGGAGGATCTCAATAGAATATTCATCAGCTTTCCAGGTGTGACTTTCCAGGTGGTCTCCACTGATTGGTCAGTGCTAGGGTAGGGGGTCATTGGTCATTGCAGCTGGTCCTGATGTCAGCCACGGTGCCTCACCAGGTCTTTCTGAAAGACAACTTAGGCCTAGATGCCATTTCTGGTCTGATCAAAACTCTGTCTCTGTGGTCAACAGACCAAGGGCTTTGTTCTTATGATTATTTGAAGTGATCAGAACGTTATTGTCTTGAGGGCTTAACGCTTAAGAAAATGGACATGCAAAGGCTTTGTGTGGGAGTCAAATAAGGCTATTATCTGGGCCTTGTTCCCTCTCTAAGGAGGTCTACCACATGACTGGTGACATGCTGAAAGAGGGAAGGTCAGGGGAGAGTCTGAACCACATGACCAGAGATATGAAAGGTCAAGGGGTCTCAACTGCGTGACCAGCAATATGCTAGGGGATGAAAGGTCACTCTGGGAGTGAGGACATTGTTTTCCCAGTTTTACCCATTGCTGGACACTGAGGCTTTCCACCCTGGTGACCTTCCATACCTGGCCCACTGTCCTTGCTCTGCTCATGTTTGTCTAACTGCCTACTACAAATCCTGATGATAGATTTCAGAATTCCAGACTTTGCTTAAAAAGATGCTTAAAAAAAAAAAAAAAAAAAAAAAAAAAAAACTTCTCAGCACTCTTTCAGAGACATAAAGACACATAGTTTGGCATACCAATTGTCAGGGCTATTTCAGGGGGAAGAAAGAAAAGAATCAAAATTCCAACTGGGACAAAACCATTAACCATATTTTGACCAAATCTTGCTAGAGTCATTGGTAGAATGAGCACCTTCTACCTGGAATGGTGAGAAAAATATATCATTTCTTTCTCAGGTATAAACCTCTGATAAAATAAAGGAGTTGAAAATAAAATCATTTGAGTAGAGAAATGGTATTTTAGAGACATTAGGAACTTAGAGATTATTTACATTAACACTCCTATTGCTGATGGGGAAACTAATGCCCAGACGTTGTAGGACTGGCTCCACATTGTACCCTCAGAAGTTGCCAATCTCAAGACTCGGATAAAGGAATCTGGGATCTTAGCTTAGCAGTAGGATGTTTTAAGGTGTTGATATAAATAGAACAAAGTAATCAGGTTTATATTTTCCAGCTGTTGAATTAAGTTGAAGATATACAAAATATGAGAATAGACATTTCCAAAGAGTGCAAAAATAAAATAGTATAATCCCAAAAGAGCCAGTTAATGGGAAAAGGGAGTAAATACATAAAGTAGTGTCAAAAATCAATTAGAGAAAGTGGATACAAGATAGAAATAGAAATAAGGGGGGGAAATCAGTAAAGATTGAGATAATGTGAAAAAATACATTGAGAATAATAGCTTATGAAAGACAAAGACATAATTATGGTAGGAGAGGAAACTGAGATAAAGGTGTAGGGAAAAAGTGTTTCTACTTTTAGCCTACCTTTCTACTAAAGCATGCTTTGAGTCTTACTGATTACTATTATTGTTACTCTTTTAAGTGTCCACCACATATAATACGGATACCAGGATATCTGTAACTATTCTGTCATTCATCCTTCAGATAATACTCTGAACTGGACAGCAACAGCAGATCACCTGATGGGGTAAGTGTCTCTCTGGGCTTTAAAAACAGGCATCAGACTGCTATCATTTTAAGGAGCAGACAAATTAAAGTCAGATGTACCCTCTGGCCAGAGTTTTACCTCTACAAATTTACATGAACCAGTGAATCTGGTAACTGAATTAAATAGTTTTACTGTCCTGGATTATTTTTTATCTTTATAAAGTTTTTTTCAGGGATATAAAAATAATCAACAAATTGTATGTGTATCAGACTGTTTCAAGGCTCACTGCTAAAGACATCAAGGAAAAGTTGAACAAGATGACAGCTGAATTATTATTACTCTGTAACTTCCTTAAAGATAAATATTCAGTCTCAGTATTAATCTCTAAATTTCTGAGCATGTAATAGGTACTCATCATATGTATGCTAGAGAGGTTAATAAAAAAAGTATTTTTTCAAAACAATATTTTGGGTATTTAAAAACATATACATACAGATATTCAATTTAGACTTACAAAGTCTCCCTTATCCTACTGGTGTTTTTTTTTTTTTTTTTAATATATTTTTATTGATTTTTTACAGAGAGGAAGGAAGAGTGATAGATAGTCAGAAACATCGATGAGAGAGAAACATCGATCAGCTGCCTCCTGCACACCCCCTACTGGGGATGTGCCCGCAGCCAAGGTACATGCCCTTGACCGGAATCGAACCTGGGACCTTTCAGTCCGCAGGCTGACGCTCTATCCACTGAGCCAAACCGGTTTTGGCTATCCTACTGGTGTTTTGATAACCACAGGGCAATTGAATAAATAGCTTTCTACCTATTTTATACCTCAGAAAAATGTTGATATTTCAAGTCATATTTATTTAATTTGCTTTGGCATCCTTAGGGAAACAATAAAGAGATTTCTATTTAGTCCATTTTAGTAAAATTTTGATGTCTGAAGGTGCTTATCAGTATATCTGGAACTCACAACAAAAGCTCTGGGAATTTAAAGGCCTCTGGGTAAATACGTCACAATACTGGGGAAAAATAGATAATATTTCAATATCAGTTTAATTCTAATGAAACTGAGTTTCTTGCCTAAAAATCCCACTTCAAACTCATCATTTCAGGGTTCTTACCATGCTTCACCCTTTTATTTTCTCTAATTTTCCAAGACATGTGAAATAAGCAGGGAGAGAAATTTTAAGATGATTCTTCTCCATAAAAAGCCTTTGCTGGAAAGGAATTTGAGCCAGTCCCACAACCTTACTCTTTTTTTTTTTTTTTTAATATATTTTATTGATTTTTTACAGAGAGGAAGGGAGAGAGATAGAGAGTTAGAAACATCAATGAGAGAGAAACATCTATCAGCTGCCTCCTGCACACTCCCCACCGGGTATGTGCCCGCAACCAAGGTACATGCCCTTGACCGGAATCGAACCTGGGACCCTTGAGTCTACAGGCCGACACTCTATCCACTGAGCCAAACCGGTTAGGGCCCACAGCCTTATTCTTAAAGCACCTCTATTCAACTAGCCTCTGTCTTTTGTAAAGATATCCCTCAAGATATCTTCACTAAGTGAGCATTTCAATAGTTTGCTTCTCCACCAAGAAGTGGACTGCTGTTTGAATTTATGATCCCAATGAAATCTATAACTTAGAAGATTAGAATTAAAACTGACCCACAAAGAGGAAGTGTAGGTATATATTTTTACCTTAATGTTACAAATATCCTCTTTATTGCCTTTTGCACTTTCAGCCCTTAATTTTATTATATTAACTAGAGGTCTAGTGCATGAAATTCGTGCAAGGGAGGGTGGGGTGTCCCTCAGCCCAGCCTGCACCCTCTCCAATCTGGGACCCCTTGAGGGCAATTGGACATCCCACTCACAATCCAGGACTGCTGGCTCCCAACTGCTCACCAGCCTGCCTTCCTGATTGCCCCTAACCATTTCTGCCTGCCAGCCTGATCACCCCCTAACCAATCCCTGACAGCCTGATTGATGCCTAACTGCTCCCCTGCCAGCCCGTTTGCCCCTAACTGCCCTCCCCTGCAGGCCTGGGTCCCCCCCCCCCCAACTGCCCTCCCCTGCAGACTTGATCGCCCCCAACTGCCCTCCCTTGTAGGCCTGGTCCCTCCCAACTGCCCTCCCCTGCTGGCCATCTTGTGGTTGCCATCTTGTGTCCACATGGTGGCAGTCATCTTTGACCATATGGGGGCAGCCATCTTGTGTGTTGGAGTGATGGTCAATTTGCATATTACCTTTTTATTAGATAGGGTACAGGCCTGGTGCACAGGTGGCAGTGGGGGCCAGCTGGTTTGCCCTGAAGGGTGTCCCGGATCAGAGTGGGGGTACCCATGGGCATGGGGCAGCCTGGGCGAGGGGCCTGTGGTGGTTTGCAGGCTGGCCACGCCCCCTGGTGACCCAAGTGGAGGCCCTGGTATCTGGGATTTATTTATCTTCTATAATTGAAACTTTGTAGCGGAGGCCAAGGCAGGCCAGGGCTGCGGGAGCTTGGCTTCCTCCATCACCGGGGGTAACTCAAGCCTCCTGCTCGCTTGGTGGCTGCAGCTATATTTGTTGGGATTTACTTATCTTCTATAATTGAAACCTGTAGCCTTGAGTGGAGGCCTGGGCCCGCCAGGGTGTGTGGAAAGCTTGGCTTCCTCCATTGCCAGGGAAACCCAATCCTCCTGCTCCCTCCGTGGCCTCAGCCATCTTGGTTGGGTTAATTTGCATACTTGTTCCTGATTGGCTGGTGGGCGTGGCTTGTGGGTGTAATGGAGTGATGGTTAATTTGCATGTTACTCTTTTATTAGATAGGATGTGTTTTATGTTACCTTGTAGTAATTATAGAACACACAGAAACTCTTATATGGTACTAACCATGTGCCAGATGCTATTGTATTTGCTTCCATTATCTTATCTAATGCTCACAAAAAGTCCTTTTGAAAGGTATAATATAAGCCTGCTTTCATGGTTCTAAGGATCAGAGAACTAAGCAACTTGTCAATGATTATATAGCTAGAAAAAAGCAGAGACACAGTATGATCTTAGTCACCTCATGTGAGCCACTATTCTGTGCTTCCCAATTATGTGCTAGAGACTATAGAGTCTGTTTTGTAATTCTTAGATAAGATGGGATTCAGAAGAATAAAGTACACTTAGATGACCAAGTCTGCATGACTTGATTAGTACATATAAAGATCTGGCACTCGTAGTCCCCTGCTTTTCTAGGTACTTTTTTCTTTTAATATTCATTAATAATTTGGCCATTCTTTCTCACATTCCAGGTAAGAAGTGTTTGTATAGAAAATACAAACTTTATTTAAAATACCACAACTTCAATCCTTAATTCGTTTTTGGCTGTTTCATAGAGGAGGGTATTAACTTTACTTCCTGACATTAGTATTGCTGTCCATCCTCAAGATTCTTCATCTATGGGCATGATACATTTCAAATTAATGTGCTTATTTTCTTCATGTGTTCATATATACTGGCTGACTAGCATGGCACATGGACCTCAATACTCTGCACCTCAAATTAGTCACTTTAGTCTATGTCAGTATTTGTAATATAATTTAAATTTTTACATTCTAATATCCTTAACTCACAAGCATTTGGTCATTTGATAGCGGGGATTTCTCTGTTGCCTTAAAACTAAAACAAGAAAGAGAACACCTGATCTTCTCAGCTTCCTCTTAACCAACATCTTTAACAATCAAGTTTGACTATAATTTAGGTATTTTTTTTGTTTTTCACTTCCATACATCATAAAAGCTGAATTGTAGTCATAAAATCCCACGCATTTTGTTAGTTATTGGTGGTAGAGAGATGGAAAGAATATATCCCTACCCAAAAAAAGGACATAATTTACTGAGGAATAGTTTCTGGTAAAGGGTGGTAAGGTTTCTAAGTGCCAGAAAGTTATTTCTGTAGAATACAAATTTGAAAGAGCCTTTTAAAAATTTAAGTAAATGAATAATTCAAATATGCATAAATGACATAAAATGAATTTAATTTTCATAAAAATATTATTTACCCAGTGGATTTAACTTCATCTCTGAAATCAGTTCTGGTGTCAGCATTTTTGGATCTTCCTCCCTACAGATTGATTATCCACTTTTTCCAGTGTTTTTAATTTCAGGGGGGAAAAATATAACCTCCAGGTTGTATAATTTTGGGTCTTTGTCTGCATTAAAGATCACATCTTTTTAGTGAATGGGCTTCCTTCTTAAACTTGAGAGAGTAAATAATTCTTACTGAGATATTGACTTTGGTGCTAATTCAAGGATTCAATGCATTATATGCATGTTCTATCATTACGATTTTAAAGCAAGACATTGAATAGTGGAGAAATCATCTTTATGGTAAGAAACAGTTGGACTGATTTTTCTAATTACTATTTTTCTTCATTATGTGACTGTGTTTTTAATCCATTCAATTATTTGAATGGACCAGATGTTTTAAAGTACTGACACAGTCATAATTACTTGTATAAAATAAAGACAGATTTTAAGTGGAGAAAAACGGCCAGTAGAATTGGCAAGAGGTAAGAAGATAAATGCTATTAAATGTGAAATATTCAAAATGTACTCTGAAATCCTATCTAATAGAAGAGTAATATGCAAATTGACTGTACCTCTGCTACACCCACAAGCCAATCAGGAGCGAGTGTGCAAATTAACCCAACCAAGATGGTGGTTAATTTGCATATCCAGGAGTAGAGCGAAGACTGAAGACAGCATAGAAGGAAGCCAAGCATTGCAGAAAGGAACAAAGCTGCAGAAAAGCAAGCAAGTGTGGCTGCAGAGAAGGGAGGGAAGCAGGTGGAGAAGGGAGGGAAGCTGGTGGGGCAGGGGAGAAGGGAGGGAAGCAGACCACAGCAGGAAGCCCTATTGCAAGAATCTTCCTGCAATGGGCTTCTAGTAATATATAAAAATCTGATAAACTTCAATTGATTTATTGATTTCTTTAACAATTTATTGATTTATTTACCATGTTTCAAGTCCTGTACTGGTTATTGAGAATTCAAAAACAAATGTAATGAGATTTTGTTGATAATTTGGTTAAATTCTCAAGGGGAGGCTATTTCTAAGCATGTTTCCTTTATACAATAAATATAATTGTGCCATGCATGGTACTAGGTGCATAGGATAAACATAAAATAAGGAAGAAACAATTTCTACCTTCATGGAGTTTATAGCCTAAACATAAAGGACTAACAAGTTTAGTCATAATAAAAGTGATGATTGTCATGAAATACCTGCAGTACTATGAGATTCTTAATTGACATAAGAATAGGGAATTAAAAATTAAGAAAGTTGTCCTTGGAAAAGAATCATTCAAGTAACCCTAGAAAATATTGTAATTTATTAAGGAGCAGAAGATGGAGGCAACAGAGTGGTGTTACTGATAAGATGTATTAGTAATTAAGTACAGACACATCCAGAATTTTCTAACTTATTGAAAGAAAGCCTTCAAGAATCAATCATCTTAATATGTCAAAATTAATATTAACATAATATTTAATGACATTTTGGGGGCTGATCTAAATTTGAGTTATCCTCATAAATATTTAGGAAAAATGGGGGGATCAAATAGGTGTTTTAAATAATATTTTCAGGAGCAATGTATGCATGTATTTAATTAATTAAGTTACTGATAAATATTGCATCTTTTTATCTTTCAAAGCACTGCTCCAATTTTAATTTAAAAAGGTATTGCACCAAGACCTTAGGGAGAATAAGTTTTTAAGTGATATATAATATTCAAAATTATACTAATATAAGAGCAGTAAAGTGTTTTACTGAACAAGCTAGAAAGTTGTCAATTTCATTTTTGTCATATGCACTTCCAATTCTCATTTTAGATCTGGCTTTATAGGAAATATCTATAAATACTTGGTCAAATCACATTGATAAGTTCTTAATAAATACAACCTGCAATTTTATATTACTACTATTACTATCATTTTAATATGTGTTCTACTTGTATTTTGATTAATAAAACAAAAGTTTATTTTAGGACATAATCTAATTGATCACAAGTATTTAATTCTGGTGACTTTTACCCTGGGAAGTAGAAAATTAGCAGAGTAATACTCCCACTCTTATAGAGAAAAAGAGACAAAGTATAACTGGACAACCAATGGGTCCAAGCTGCCTGTCACTACTTGAGCCAATTAATCAGAGACAGTATTGAATCTTATTGAGTGTTTATTCCAATAATGCCAGTAGTATGGGAGAGCAACAGGTCTTCCACAGAAATCTGGTCTACCCCTCCCCATAAGCCAGCTGCTTATATTGGGTAGAGGGACAAATATTACATGGGAAAAAAACAATTACAGTCATGGGAAAATAGGCAAGGTATAGTGGTTACAGTTTACAGGCAATGTGAGCTAGGACAGGGGTGGGGGGTTTCACAGGGTGGGTGCCTCCGGGCACTCCTGGGACCAGATTATAGGCAATAGGGCCTTGGGTTTGCAAAGGGTGGGAGCCTCTGGGACTAGATTGTTTCAGCCACGAGGCTGTAAATCTTTCCATAATGGTAGGCATTTCTCAGGAAGGGATGTACTGCATTCTGATGTTAGCTCCCATCACCCAGGGTGTACAACTCTCAGTCAGGTTAGAATGTGCTTTCTCTAAGCAAAATAGAATAATCACGGTTAACAGAGCATGATTAATATTTCTTATAGTTATAACTAATTCCCAATATTCTATTTCTACCCCTAACAAAAGTACGTCAAATTAATTTCTTATGTCCAATTTATTGGACAGGTGAGAACACAGAACAACAGATGAGACCAAAATATAAGGACAGGTGCTACATACAGGGAAAGAGGAGGTGAGAGAAAATATTCACATGGGCTTTGTAAACAGTTGACAAATTTAGGAAGACCAAGTTCAAATGTTCAGGATAATATAAAACTCCTGGGTGCCACAGAAATTGGGATAATCTGTATCTTCTTGATCTTTCACTAGCTAGTCACTCACAGCAAAGATCAGTAAAGGCTTTATAAATATCTAGGTTGAAGGTCTGGGGAGGTAAACAGATCTGTATAAGGTATCAGAATTTCTACCTGGATCTCTCCCTTTTCTATATTATGGTTTAAAAACCTTAATCTAAGGGGGGAGTAAGGGAGGAAGCAGTGCTGCCTTTAAGATATTTGTTAAAATTCTATACATAGCAGAAAGAAATGTGTAAGGAAACAAGATACCAAACTACAGCTGGCCAAAGAGTATAATCACATGCTAAGACCACAACTATAACCAAAGAAAGAGCATGAGATGAGAAAAGCCTGCCTCCAAGATCAAGGGACTCATTGTATGCCTCATATTAAGGCTTAATCAAAAGAGTAGAGACTGGACTTCCACTCCCACCCTAATAACAAATTTTAGGTAACAAGATATAGGAGGATAAATTTGGGAGAACGACAGTTACCCTTTCTAAAATTCAGAATCACATAGACCTTGATACTAAACACAAGAATTCCTCTATAGGCCTTTAAAGCCTCTGGTGCAATGAGGATAACCATAGCAACAAAAACTCCCCAAATCAGCCAAATTCCTAGCTGCATGAATTCAAACTAAACTCTAATTCTCCCACTAAAGACCAAGCAGAAGAATTATGTTGTTAGCTGTGTACATTTTGTAGAAGCTCTTCTTCAGGGACATTTCCTAGTTAGTTGATTATTTTCATCTTGAAGGGGTGTCGAATTTTGTCTTGTTTTCTTTTTTTTCCATCTATTAAGATGAGTACGTGTTCAGTCTGTTGATAGTTGTTTTACATTAAGTGATATTTGGATGTTAAACAAAATTTACATTAATAGGATAAATTCCATTTTATCATGGTATAATACTCCTTTTATACATTTATGAATTTGATTTGAGAATGTTTTGTGGAAGATTTTTGCATACATATGTATGCAAATTTAAATATGTACATTTAAATTATTATTCTACTTTTTGTTTCAATATATCCTTGCCACATTTAACTGTCCCTTGTTGTAACTAAAAATCAATTATACTTGTATTTTTAAATAAATTATTTATTCTGCTCTATTATTTGTCTGTCCATTTGTTAATACCATACTGTTTTAGTTACTTAACTTTATACTAAGTCTTAAAATCAGGTGAGTTCTCTAACTTTGATGATCTCTCTTTCAAGATTATTTTGCCTATTGTATTTTCCTATATTTTTCATATAAATTTTAGAAATAAATTGTGACTATGTACAAAAAAAGCTTGTTAGAATGCAATAAATCTATGTATTACATTATAGAGTCTTGACATATAAACAATATTGAGTTTTCAAATTTATGAATATTGCATAATTTGAAGTAGAAGTCCATCATCACATTTATAAAGTAAAGGCTTTACATCTTGATTGGTGTAAGTTTTTAATCATGAGTTGATGTGTTTTTTGTCTGTTGGTTTGTTTGCATTGAGATAAACATGTCATATCTCTTTAGTTTATTATGGTTAAGTATACTAGCTGATTTTCAAATTTTCAACCAGACTTACATTCAATACGGAATACTGAAACTGAAACAGAAAAAAGACATTAGTGGAAAAATTGCTGACATCCAGTAAATTCTATAGATTAGTTAATAATATTGTATAAAGTTTATTTATTATCTTAAATTAATTTATCATGATTATACAAGATATTAACACAAAGGGAAGATAAATATTGGCTACATAGAAACTACAAATCTCCTGAGTCTAAAATTACCTCAGAAGGTTGGGGGACAGGAAAAGATAAACCAACAAACCTATATACTTTTATGCATAGCCCATTGACATGGGAAATAGGGTAGTGAAGACCTTGGGAGGTGGGGAGGAATGGGAGGAGAGGGTATAGGAGAAAAATGTGAGATATCTGTAATGCTATCAACAATAAAAATATATTTAAAATAAAATTACCTCAAAATGAAAAGAAAACACACACACACACACACACACACACACACACAAAACCCACAGAGGTCTGGGGATCAAAGACGGAAGTAGAGTGGGTGGAAGTTACACTTACCTCTTGCCAAGACCAAACTGGAATTACAACTATATAGGACAATCAAGCTGAATAATCAACTAAAGACTGGTTGAACAGAAGTCTTATAACCAACAATCTACATAAGAAGCCATAATGAGACTGACAAGAAGAGCAGAGACACAAAATAGGCTAGCCCTTCTCCAATGGGCAGTGATTAAGATTTCACAGGGATATCTTAGCTGTAAAGGTTTCCATTGAGAAGCATGGCTCTTAACCCCAGGCCTGACAGCCTAGCCCAGAGCATCAGAAGTAGTAAGAATAACCCATATAACATCTAGCTGTAAAAGTCAGCAGGGATTCTGTCCACCATGTAGAGATGAAAGTCTCCTGGAAATAGCTGCCAGAGTACTTGTGTTGTGCCCCTGCCCTTACTACAGACACCACCTTTCTTGAATCAAACACTCTCCTCTATGCAACATCAGCCAGGGGGAATGCAATGTATTCAGTCTAAGGACTCCTTGTTGACCCACCCTGTGGAGCTCACTCCTTTCAGAGGAGTCAGTTGACTGGGTCCAGGGTGTAGAAATCCAGGGTATAGAGGTTAGTGATTAACTTATGTTGCTCTGGGTCAGGGCCATTCCCTCCACCTTACTGTAAGCCTGAAATGTACTTCCTACTCACGAGATCCATTAGACCTAACTTCCAAAATTCCAGAAGCCTGCCCTGCTGAGTTCAAGACTCCCTATGAGGTATAGACTGAGTAGTGTGACTTTAAACAGGGGCCATTTTCCCTCTGCATGCCAGTGCAGTGTTTTCTCTTCACCCATCCAAAGCTTGGTTTGTTTGGATAAACTGCTGGCCCCACCCTATCAACTCCCAAAGACCCTGCTCCACAAAAGTCTGCAGGCACCAGGTGGAAAATGATATTCCTGGGGAATTTTGCTGAGTGAACTCAAACCCAACACTGGCACCCAGTTTGAACTTGTATCAATCTGGTTAAACAAGACTCATCCCTACCTGGTGACTCACTAAGAACCTACCATAGTCAACTTGAGTATCACCAGAGCCCTTTCAGTGACTTATCTGAACAGGCAGTGAGCAGGCAGATACAGGTAGAAGCAGATCTCGGATAGCCTGGGCCATTTTGTTAACTAGCCACTGTGCTGGGTACTGGTGGAGGTCAGACTTGGTTTGCATCTTAGTCCTTCCCATGCACACCTATGACCAGCAGAGGTAGCTACACACTGTGGACTGCTTGTAGCCACAAAGAGATTGCTCATGTCCAGTCACAGGCAAGATCTGACATTGATCTGTACCAGCATCTCTCCAAAGAGGGCCTAGAACCAAAACACTCAGTGGCCAGCTTCAGACAATATCAAAGCAGGATTCTATTAACTTCACAAATCACATATCTCAAAGGAAATCTTGGGAGTCACTGGACCCTGCTGAGGCAAATTCTGCTTCATGTGATCAGCACCTGCATAGCAGCTCCTACACAATGGGTGGGGTTGATCTTCACAGCCAGCCTGAGAGTCAACTCCATGCATGAATGAGCCAACAACAGTAAAAACTCAATTAAAACATAAACCACAAAAGGGACATTCCTGGAGCACCCAGATCAGGTGATCAAGGAGAATGCACCACTGGATACCACAGGATACCTATTACATAAGTCCACCCAATCAAGACTAAGAGACACAGCAGATCTACCGAATACATGCAAACCAATACAAAGACGAAGCCAAAATGAAAGGACAAAGTAACATGCCCCAAATGAAAGAACAGGAAAAATCTTCAGAAGAAGTACTAAATGAAATGGAAGCAAGCAATCTACCAGGTATAGAGTTCAAAGCAATGGTTATCAGGGTGCTCAAGGAAGTTAGTGAGAATTCAACAGCATGAAAAAGGACATAGAAGCCATAAAAAAGAACCAGTGAAAATGCAGAATGCAATATTTGAAGTGAAGAATACATTAAAAGGAAAAACATTAGGTTAGATAAAGCAGAGAATCAAATCAGTGATTTGGAAGACAAGGTTGCATAAAGCACACAATTAGAGCAGGAATAAAAAGAAGTAAAAATAAATTAAGATAGTTTAAGGCAGCGGTTGCCAACCGGTGGTTCGCGGACCACTGGTGGTTCATGAGGAAAGATTGGCGACTACTGGTTTAAGGGACTTTGGGTCAACATGTAGCATAAGACTTTCTGCATAATAGGAGTACCAGAAAGAAAGAAAGAGCAACAAATCAATAATTTATGTTAAGAAACAATGACTGAAAACATTTCTAACCTGGTGAAGGCACAACAAACAAAAGTTCAGAAAGCCCTAAGAGATTCAAAGAAGATGAACTGAAAGGGGCCCAGTGCAAGGCACATCATAATTGAAATATTGAAGATTAAAGAAAAAGATAGAATCTTAAAAACAATAAGAGGAAAACAGTTAGTTACCTACAAGGGAGCTCCCAGAAGACTCTCACCTGGTTTTTGGACAGAAACATTTCACTCCAGAAGGGACTTACACAAAATGATCAAACTGATGAAACACAAATAAATACAACTAAGATTACTTTACCAAGCAAGGCTATCATTTAAAATTAAAGAAGAAATAAAAAGCTTACTAGATAAGAAAAAGCTAAAAGAATTCATCAGATGAAAACAGTATTACAAGAAATGTTAAAGGACCTTCCCTGAGAAAAAGAAAACAAACAAAAGCAACAGAGGAACATAGTTATAAAAAATAAAATGGCAATAACTGATACCTATCAATAATCAATTTAAATGTAAATGGCTTAAAGGCACCAATCAAAAGATATAGGGTAGCAGAATGAATAAGCTCTCTCCAAGAGACACCTCACAGAACAAAAAATATACAAAGACTAAAATTAAAGGGACTGAAAAAAATTAATGCAAATGGAAATGAAAAAAGCTGGAATAGCAACACTTATATCAGACAAAATAGATTTGAAAACAAAGGTCATAATAAGAGACAAAGAAAGAAACTATACAGTGATAATGGGATCAATACAACAAGAGGTCATTACCTTTTAAATATTTATGCACCCAATACAGGAGCACCTAAATATGTAAAACAAATGTTGATGGGCATAAAGAAAGAGATAGACATTAACAGAGGCATAGTAGGAGATTTTAACACCCCATTGACATCAATGGATAGATCTTCAAGACAGAAAATCAACAAGTAATCAGTTGTCTTAAATGACACAATAGATCAGATGGATTTAATTGATAGTTTCAGAGCATTTTACCCCAAAGCAGTGGATTATGCATTCATTTCAAGTTCACATAGAACATTTTATAGGATAGATCACATGTTAAAACAAAATAAGTCTCAATAAATTTAAGAAGATTAAAATTATATCAAGCATCTTTTCTGACCAAAATTATATAAAACTATAAAGGGAAATCACAAGGGAAAACCTGAAAAACACACAAACACATGAAAGCAAAATAACAGGTTACTAAACAATGAATGGGTTAACAAGGAGATCAAGGAAGAAATCAAAAGATACCTTGAAACAAATGAAAATGAGTACACAACAACCCAAAATCTATGCTACACAAAGAAAGCAACTCTACAAGTAAAATAAATAGCATGACAGGTCTATTTCAAGAAACAAACAAAAAAAAATTTCAAATAAACAATCTAAATTTATACTTAAAGGCTAGAAAAAGAACAACAAACAAAGCCCAAAGTGATAAGAAAGGAAAAAATATCAGATCGAAAATAAACAAAATGGAGTCTAAAAAACAATATAAAAAAATCAAGAGCTGATTCTCTGAAAACAATAATAAGATTGACAACCTTTAACCAGTCTCATCAAGAAAAAAAAAAAGATAGAAGACTCAAACAAAATTAGAAAATGAAAAATAGACAATACAGAAAACACTAATTTGAAAGTATATATGCAGCCCTGTGTTCATTGCTGCTTTGTTCAAATAGCCAAGGTTTGGAAGCAGCCCAAGTGCCCATCAGTAAATGAGTGGATTAAGAATCTGTGGTACACCCTGACCAATGTGGCTCAGTTGGTTGGTCAAAGCCCTGGGCACTGGGAGGTTGCCAGTTTGATTCCCAGTCAAGTGCACATGCCCAGGTTGCTGGATCAATCCCTGCTGGGAATGCAGGATGCAGCCAATCAATGTTGTGCTCTCACATCAATGCTTCTCCCTCTCTTCCCCTCTCCCTTCCTCTCTCTCTGAAAATCAATAAAGTATTCTTTAAAAACAGCAACTGTGGTACATTCGCACAGTGGAATATTAATTGGTTGTCCAAAAACAAGGACATCTTACCATTTACTACAGCACTGATGGGCCTGGAGAGTATTATGCTAAATGAAATAAGCCAGTCAGAGACAGACAAATACAATTTGATTTCACTTATATATGGAATCTAATTAACAAAACAAGCAGGGGAATAAAATAGAAACATACTCATAGACACAGAAAATAGAATGACAAAGGGGAGGGTATTTCAGGGGCTGAGTAAGAAGTGTGAAGGGATTAAGCAAAAATAAAACCCATATATAATGACAACAGTATGGAGATCATCAGAAGTAAAGGGGATGGGGAGAGGTAGGAGAGAGTAAAGGAGATAAATGGCGATGGAAGATTTGACTTGGACTCACAATACAATATACAGATGATGTATTAAACCTTGTAATTTTATTAACCAACTAGAGGCCCAGTGCACGAAATTCGTGCACTGGAGGGGTTGTCCCTCAGCCCAGCCTGCATCCTCTCCAATCTGGGACCCCTTGAGGGATGTCCCACTGCCCGTTTAGGCACGATCCCAGTGGGATCGTGCCTAAACGGGCAGTGGGACATCCCTCTCACAATCCAGGACTGCTGGCTCCCAACTGCTTGCCTGCATATATTCCTGATTGCCCCTAATCATTTCTGCCTGCCAGCCTGATCACCCCCTAACCATTGCCCTGCCAGCCTGATTGATGCCTAACTGCTCCCCTGACAGCCCGATTGCCCCTAACTGCCCTCCCCTGCTGGCCTGGTCACCCCTAACTGCCCTCCCCTGCAGGCTTGACCACCCTCAACTGCTCTCCCTTGCAGGACTGGTCCCTCCCAACTGCCTCCCCTGCTGGCCATCTTGTGGTGGCCATTTTGTGTCCACATGGGGGCAGGATCTTTGACCACATGGGGGCAGCCATCTTGTGTGTTGGAGTGATGGTCAATCTGCATATTACTCTTTTATTAGATAGGATAGAGGCCTGGTGCACGGGTGGGGCCAGCTGGTTTGCCCTGAAGGGTGTCCTGGATCAGGGTGGGGGTTCCCTTGGGGTGTGGCACAGCCTGGGCGAGGGGCCTATGGTGGTTTGCAGGCTGGCCACACCCCCCGGCGACCCAAGTGGAGGCCCTGGTATCTGGGGTTTATTTATCTTCTACAATTGAAACTTTGTAGCCTGGAGCAGAGCCAAGCCTTCTGCTTGCTCCATGGCGGCAGCCATTTTTGGGGGGATTTATGTATCTTCTATAATTGAAACTTTGTAGCCTTAAGTGGAGGCCTGGTCCGGCCAGGGTGTGAGGAAAGCTTGGCTTCCTCCCATCACTTGGGACAACCCTAGACTCCTGCTCTTTCCAGCTCTGTGGCTGCTGCCATTTCTGTTTGGGTTTATGTATCTTCTATCACTGAAACTTTGTAGCCTTGAGTGGAGGCCTAGGCTGGCACGGGCAGGCAGAAAGCTTGGCTTCCTCCATTGCTGAAGAAACCCAAGCCTCCCTCCTGCTCTCTGTGGCCGTAGCCATCTTGGTTGGGTTTATTTGTATATTCGTTCCTGATTGGCTGGTGGGTGTGGCTGGTGGGTGTGGCAGAGTGATGGTTAATTTGCATATTACTCTTTTATTAGATAGGATGTCATCACAATAAAATAAATAAAAATAAAATAAAACTAGAACATTAAAAAGCATTACATCCATATGTGGATATAAATGAACAAACAAGATAAAAATACCAAACACTCATTGACACAAACAACAGTGTGGTAGTTACCAGAGGGAAAGGAGTTGGGGGGAAGTAGCACTTGATACTGATATAATTTTATTAACCAACGTTACCCAAATACATTTTTAAAAAGCATTACACCAGGATTTTACTTTGTCTTATTCAGATAGATGTCTTATATTAACTCATCATATTTCTAATCCAATTTTTTAGGCTAAATATGTCTCCTTTCCATGTGTATGCACACAGTTGTGTGTACACACACACACACACACACACACACACACACACACACACACACGTCCATTTCCTAATCCTTGGAACCTGTGAATCAGTAACTTTATATGGAAAAAAAAAGTTATAAATATGGAATCTTGGGATGGGGTCATTATCCTGGATTATTTAGGAAAGCCCAACTTTGTAATCATAAGGGTTCCTATAAGGAGATGCAAGAAGCTAATATCAGAGCTAAAGGTCAAGTCCATGTGATAATTAAAGCAGAGATTTGAAGGTACAGTTCTGGCTTTGAAGATGGAGGAGGAGCCAGGGCATAAGGAATACAAGGAATGCTGCTGGATAAGGCGGAAAGGAGACAGGTTCTGTCATTGGTTTTCCATAGGATGCATGGTTCTGTTGGCACATTGATTTTGCCTCAGCAGAACTAATTTCAAACTTTTGATCTCCAGAAAGGTAATAAAATAAGTTTGTGTTGCTTTTAGCCATTAAATTGTTCACATTTTGTTATAGCAGCAAAGTAATTTATATGAATATTTTAAGTCAATGTATATCTATTTAAGAGTACATTTAATTATATTTCAAAACAAGAACACCAAAAAATATTTAATTCAAATTTTAATGCTGCAGGGACACTGAGTTTTTTAGCCTGAGAATAGAAACTTTTAAATGAAGTGGTCTTAGAACATTTCCACAGTGGACTGACATTGCAAGTTCAGTTTAGTATTCACAAGCAGTACTGATGACTACTATATTCTAGGCACAGTCTTGAGGATGTCACATTTACAGCAGGGGCAGGAACCTTTTCTCTGCCAAGGGCCATTTGGATATTTATAACATAATTTGCTTAATATAAATTTATGTTGCTATGAAAAAAGCTCCTAGATTTATTGAATTTCTAATCCTGCCTGCGATTGCCTTGGTAGGGCCAGAACAAATGATTTTGTGGTCCTTACTAGTATATGACCCCCAGGCAAAAGTTCTACAGTAACAGCACCATAGCTTTAACTCATTTTACAGATGGGACTAGTGACTCGGTGCACAAAATTCGTGCACATTAAAAGGGGATTAATTAGAGAAAATAATTTAATATTGCTATTTGTTCTTTCTCTATAATAGAAGTGTCAGAGATGAAAGAAAATTAGTAAAATGTATATGAAAACCTTCCTCCTGTCAGAGTCTGGGGCTCACCACAGGACCCAGATTCAAGTCCCCACCCACCCACATGCACCTCAAAATTGCATGAGAACAAAACCTGGCTGCCCCCTCCCCCATTGGGCTAGATCCAGACCTGGCCAGTCCCACCCTTGTCAAGCCCTGCTGGGCAGGGGCATAACCTCAGGTCCCCTGGCCTGGCACTAGGACAGGGGGTGTGGCCTGAGGTCCCCCAGCCCAGACTGGGGCGAGGGGCATGCCTTGAGGTCCTCCATCAAGCCCTGCCAGGTGGGGGACATGGCCTGAGATCCCCTGTCTAGCCCTGCTGGGTGGGGGGCATGGCCTGAGGTTCCCTGTCAAGCCCAGCCAGGCAGGGAGGCGCAGCCTCAGGTCCCCTGACCTGGTGCTGGGGCAGGGGGTGCGGCCTGAGGTCCCCTGTCAAGCCCCACCTGGTGGGGGGCTTGGTCTGAGGTCCCCCGGCCTGGCACTGGGGCGAGGGGAGCAGCCTGAGGTCCTGAGGTCCCCTAACCCAGCACCAGGATGACGGAAAGCGCACCGTGAGGTCCCCTGTGAAGCCCCATGGGGGTTGGGGAGGGCATAGCCTCAGGTCCCTGCTGATTGCTCGTTAAGGCTCCATATGGGAACTTGGCCTCAGCTGTGGGTGCAGCCATCTTTGTGATGGAGTGATGGTCAATTAGCATATTCCCTCTTTATTAAATAGGATTGTTAATCGTTAGAGATCTGTGACTAGATCAATCAAAAGTACTACATGCAATTGCATATGCACCATGGACAATGGCTGATTCCATTAATACACTGAAGGGGTGACTGTTCCCAGGTCATAGTAGAGAAGTAGAGGAAGCTGTGCACAGTGTCCCTGTCCCAGAAATCATGACCTCTTTCCACTCAGTCATGTCTGAAATTCCACTATGATGGCTTCATCATAGAAGCTTTGAAAATCATTTAAAAACCACCAATTTTAATGAGTTTCCTAAGAGACTTAGCAGTTGAAATCTTTATAAGATCACTCTTTCACAGAATTTAAAGCTTGTCTAGTGAGAGCAAGGCCCTACATAAATTTGGCATGGAGTTTGTTTAGTGGAAGATCCTAAAGGAATGGCATATGGGGGCAGTGGTGGCTGTCAGGTGGAAGGAGAAAGATGAGAGTGATGCTGGGTGGACAGACCCTAGACTTTATTCATAGGCTTAGTCAGGTCCACATGACCAGAGAGGACCTTGTAGTTATCAGATGAGAGCGAATGTCAAAGTCTGTCATTTTGTTCAGGGCAATTTCTTTCCCAAATCACAGGATTGCCTGGGAGCTTTATTCACCACCTCTGCTGGTCTGTGCAAAAGCAGAGACTCCTCCCTAGACAGCATGGCTGTCATCTCAGGCTACTAAATCACTACAAGTCTATGACTATTTTTCATGTAAATAAAATAGGTGAGGATAGCATATCTTTGTTTAGGGCATCTTGTTTACTGCATAGGGAAAAGTGAGACTAATCAATAACCTAACAATGTATAATCTTAAGACAGGGATAGATATATATCTAAGGGCATCTTCAGAGGCTATAGATAAAATTTAAATGCAAAAATTTGGGGGGAATTAATTTGAAACAAAATTAGTCCATCAAGCGTGGGTAAAAGGAATCAGAGGAGGAAAACACACAAATTGTTAAATATATCCTAATATGTCAGCAATTCACTGTAAAATGTTTATAGGTTTTGGCCTCATATCCTGGCTTCTCTGGTTAAGTTTGGGATTTTGAGTGAAATATTTATCATCTCTGTCTTTCTGTTTCTCATCTGAAAACTAGATAAAATCTGTATCACTGAGTTGTTGTGAGGACCTAATTAAATGAGGTGAGTTAATAATAAAAATAGTGACACTTACGGGTAGTATTTAAGAGATACACATATTTTTATTCTTGCCATTATTTAGAATTTTATTTAAAAGATATTATTTGTTAAGAAATGTATAGAAAGAAATGTGAAGAAAATGTCTTAGTGATGGTAAAAATGTATCCACATTTTCTGAGTGAAGTAATGAATCATTGCTTTTCCAAGTTGTACATTTCTAGACTATTAAACACTCTGGAGTCTAACCACCCATTTTCAGTAGTTAGAATGCTCAGCTAGAATTGAAATTTGATCCTATTAAACTTACTATTTTCATTAATAAAATTTTCTGATTTAAAATTCATATAATAATTGTCAGTAAACTAACAAACAATTACAAACTAGGGGCTGACAGGGAAATTTCTTCATTTCCCTAGATATAACTGATGTGTGCTTAATGGGAAACTGCTCATATGAATGGAGCTTTTAGTAGAAAAATCTAAGCTGTGAAATTTATTTGGTTCTTTATAGTGTTCTAAGATGATGAATGTTTTGTCAACACTTATTTTTAAAGCACTTTAGAAATAAAATCTATATTCTAATTTCTCCATTTCTCACTTAGTGGAATCTGAATAAAAGAAGTCCTGTTGTACATGTGACATTCTTTCTAATGCAATAATAAAATGCATCTATACTAATAAAAGGGTAGTATGCAAATTTGTCACAATGCCCTCACAGTAACAACCGAACAGCAGGCTGCATGGGGCAACAAGACTGGCAGGTGGGTTAGCGAGGGATGACCAAATGACTGAACAGCAGGCTGTGTGGAGTGACCAGGATGGCAGGGGGAGCAGTGAGGGTCGACCAGGCCAGCAAGAGGGGCAGTGAGGGGTGACCAGACCAGCAGAGGGGGGCAGTGATGGGCAACCATGCTAGTGAGGGGATAGTTGGGGGTGACCAGGCTGGCAGGGAGGGAAGTTAGGGGTGACAAGGCTGGCAGGGGAGGGCAGTTAGGGACAACTATGTCGGCAGAGGGGGCACTAAGGGGCAATCAAGCCAGCAGGGAAGGGCAGTTGGGGGCGACCAGGCTGGAGGGGGGGGGGGCAGTTAGGGGTGATCAGGCTGGCTGGCAGGGGGGACAGTTCGAGGCAATCAGGCAGGCAGGCAGGTGAGCAGTTAAAAGCCAGCAGTCCTGGATTGTGAGAGGGATGTCCAATCAGACATCCCCAGAGGGGTCCCAGATTGGAGAGGGTCCAGGCTGGGCTCAGGGAACCCCTCCCCGCTGTGCACAAATTTCGTGCACTGGGCCTCTAGTTTATAATAACCATGGTTTGATGACTTTAATTATAACATTACTGTTACAATAAATACTCATACATCCAGAAAATTTAAATTCATGAAAATATGCAAACCTCACAGTTTTGTTTTCAGTAGGCATAGTCCCATTTTCTATATGAGGAAACTGCAGATCATTTTTGCTAAAATTATGTATTCCATAATTGGTAGAGCTAGGTTCTGAACACTAGCCCAATGCCTTTCCAACTATATTTTATATCATCAGTTAAAACCACTAAATTTAATCGACTCATGTCTATGGCTTTAGCTTTTAAATCTCTACAAGTGCTGCATAGAATTTAGTTCCTCTGCCTCCATGCTTCCTGCATCACGCTGCACCTCACAGGGATGCTGCAGGAGAGTGCTTACTTTTTAGGAAACATCGTCAATGTGGTTGACCAGAGATGAGAAACATAATGACAGCAAGTCTAGACTTATGTCTTTAGTGAAGAAATATTTCCAAATACATCACAAACAGGAAAATATCCAACTTTCAGCCAGTAATTTCTCATTAATATAGACGAAGTCAGTACATCTGATTTATTGGGAGATCTTTCCTTACCAGAGCAGAAATGTGTTCATGTCTGGAGCTTTATATTCCAAGGAATTAAATAATATATGTGTTATTCTGGATCATGCATGTTGTTTTTTTAAATAAATTACATATATATGCATACACAGTGGTAATGGCACAATAAAATTGAAACTTAAAGATGAAATGTCAGCAATATAAAAATTTTAAAGCTCTTATAGCAATATTAACCCACCATACAGCACACAATGTCTAGATTATGGAGGATTTACTGGCCTAAGTAGCAAACCAAAAATTTCCTCTATGAAAATGAGAATAAGAAATTTGATCCAATTTTCATGCCATCATATGTTATTGATGTATTATTATTGGTGCTTCAGTTAGCATTTGTGACAGGGTATCTGCTTTGGTGAAATCCAGGGTTTTGTCTTTTCTTAACTCTTGGCCTAATTGCATTGATCCATCTCTTTGCCCCTCAATATTCTTATCTCTAAAGTGGGAAAAATAATATTATGTGTACAATAGCAGATGAAGTGTAGACTCTGCTTAGCTACAATGTTAACCCCTTTTCCATGGGAAATCTTTTAAATTAATGAAGAGTGATATAGCATGATACAGAACAAGTGAATCAAATATGTATGGTCATCACTCTCACTTACCAGGCTTCTAATTTCTCATTATGTTATTGAATTCATGATCTATTTTAAAAAATATTTAATTCACTTGTAAAATTTTAGTCTTACAGAAGTTGAGATGTAGAATAATTTTGGAGAGATGTAAAGAGACATAATAAATATCCCAAAATAATAACAAAACAAATGTTACATAATGATTGAGAAGCATTAAACTATGCTTGCCAGGTGAACCTCTGTTGGCAGCAAGGATGGAGAGAGGGAGGAGGGCCATGGGGCGAGGGAAAAGCCAAGGGATACAGTTCATTTTCCTGCTCTGCCTTGCTGTCTTCATCTGCAAATTGATAATGTCATCTTTGAGCAAACACAGAATGTTTTTCATTTAATTATTTTATGTTTTAAACAAACATATCATGATATTATATTATAATTAACATGTTGAACAGTATCCTATAAATAATAAAATGTATTACCAATATTTATAATTTTAAAAATATTTTGGTGTTAAAAATGTTCACCAAAATAAAGTGTCTACATTTCTAAATGAAATAATACCAAAGATCTATCTGGCCCAACCTACCCTTCAGTTTTATTCCCCAGATGCAATTGTTCAAGTGAACAGTTTTGTCTGTTATTTACTGGCATGTCTCCAAGTGATGTCCTTCTCCTATGACTTCTTAATTATCCTATATAATAAAAGGCTAGTATGCAAATTGACTGAACAGCAGAACGACCAGTCACTATGATGGGCACTGACCACCAGGGGACAGATGCTCAATGCAGAAGCTGCCCCCTGGTGGTCAGTGCACTTCCACAGGGGAGCACCATTCAGCCAGAAGCCAGGCTCACAGCTGGCGAGTGCAGTGACAGTGGTGGGAGCCTCTCCCACCTCTGCGGCAGTGCTAAGGATGTCTGACTGCTGGCTTAGGCCCACTCCCATCAGTCGGACCTCCCCCAAGGGCTCCTGGACTGTGAGAGGATGCTGGCCAGGCAGAGGGACACCCCCCCCCCCCGCCCCACCGAGTGCATGAATTCAGAGCACTGGGCCTCTAGTTATTAAACAAAGTGCTGGCTTTCCATTGTGACAGAGGAAAGATGATCTCTAATTCAATGTACACACACATGCAGGGTCACACTTCCCCTCCTTCATCCCAAGAATAGAGTTTCTATCTAATATGATTGAAATGATTAGTAAAATATTACAGCTATAAATTAAGTATAGCTGCCATTAAAGAATCACAAAGTGTATAGTGATTGTACTTTCTAGTGTGTAAACTCTATGGTGAGTGATTCTGCTGTTGATCCTGTAGTTGTTGTTCACCTGGAATCTACAGAGTTTACACAGTCCCTGTCCCATGGTAGGTGTTTGGTAAAGAACTGTTAAATACACAAACTTTCTGTTTATTAAATTAATAACTGCCTCATTTTTTCTTTGCAATTTACTAATCATATATCTTTATCTTTTCTTTTCCTCAAAGCACCTTTGTTTTATTTTCTTTCTATTGAAGCTCTGTCTGCCTAGAGATACCACACTCAGAGACCTTTATCTGATTGCTGTAGGCTAATCAGGCTATTCTCAAGCTTATCATATTAACAAGTGTGGGGTTTTTTTGTTTGTTTGTTTGTTTTTGTTAATCCTCACTGGAAAATATTTTTCCAATGATTTTTTTTTAGAGAGAATGGAAGGGATGGGGAGAGAGAGAGAAACATCGATGTCAGAGAGATACATAGATTGTCTGCCTGCCGCATGAGCCCCAACCAGGGCCAGGGATCAAGCCTATAACTAATGTATGTGTTCTTGACTGGAATAGAGGCCAGGACACTTCAGTCCTAAGGCTGACTCTCTATCCATTGAGCCAAATCAGCTAGGGTAACAAATTTTAATACATAATAATTACAAAAGCATCTAAACACTTGTGAAAAAGAAAGCCATACACAGGAAGTGAGTAGAAACACTATTTTTTTCATTTTGACATAAATTCAGCAACATACTTAATTTTTTTATGCCAACACTCATTCATTAGACAAATATAAACACTTACCATGTGCTAGACACTGTGCTGACACTGAGTGTTATAGATACTCTCCTCAAGATGTTTTCAGTAAGGTAATGGGATGTAGAGCAAACCAGGACATTGAACTCAGAATGTGATCAGAAGGTACAGTGGGTACACAAAGGAGAGAAGAACCTAGAATTACATGGAGGAGATAATCTTAGAAAGTCTACAAAGAATTTGTTCATTTGACTAACATCTTTTTTTTTTTCACATATCCACAATTTTATTTTATTGATTTTATTGGGGTGACATAGGTTTATAAAATTGTATAGGTTTCAGGTATAATTCTGTAATACATCATCTGTGTAGTGTATAGTGTTCACTACCCCAAGTCAAGTCTCTTTCATCACCATTTATCCCCTTTATACCCTCTTCTACCTCCACGAACTCCTCCTTTCCTCTGGCAATCACCATACCTTGTCTGTGTCCATGAATCTTTCTTAACTTTTTTTCTTTCCTTAATCCCTTAAAGCATTGGTTCTCAACCTTTTTAATGCCGCGACCCTTTAATACAGTTCCTCATGTTGTGGTGACCCACAACCATAAAATTATTTTCGTTGATACTTCAAAACTGTAATTTTGCTACTATTATGAATTGTAATGTAAATATCTGTGTTTTCCGATGGTCTTAGGCGACCCTGCTAGTGGTTCTCAACCTGGCTTAAAGGATAAATGGGCAACTAGGAAAATGGAAGAATGAAATCAAAACAAGTACTCCTGAAATTCGAGAGATACAACATACAGCAAAAACCCATAACATAGATAGAATGCTTGCCTCAGAAACTTATGAGGTAGAGAGGTAAGATAATAAAGAAACTTGAAGGCCACAATGTGTGCCTTTTGATGAAATTTACGAAAACTGTTTGGATTTAAGGTAGATCACTTTTACAGCTGTATTTAGGAAGCTATTGCATAGCTTAGGAAAGGACTTAGAGGTCCTGAACTTAGAAATTGTCAGTAAGGTTATTGAGAAGTGGGTAGAACTTAGAATGAAATAAGAGGTTTGAAAGCAAAGGATTCATATCTGAACAATGATCAGTCCAAAAATCACACATTTTTGAGGCCTGTCTTGATACTAGAACTGAAAAGGTGTTAGCTGAGTCAATAGTGCTCTTTGGGAATATAGACACAGTTCTTCACCAAAAACTGGTCATTATCTCATTGTTTTCAATTTGGTGAACAAATATTAATTATTACCTAATATATTATATAGCAATCCTGGCCTTCACAAAGATAATTTAGGTCAAAAAGAAAACACACACTATAGTTTAACTATTCCAAAGATTATAATCAGAGTCAGATTATGGAGTAATAGCAGTACATAGAGGAGGTCAGAGAAGGTCAAGCATAATAATTTTTCAGACACATCACTTAACTTTGACTTTTTAAACATATCAAACCAAGTAGTTTTCCAAAACCAAGGCTAAAGTGGAAGGTGATTGTTAATATTTCTTTAATGAAAATAATTGATATCTAAAGTACTGTGATGGAATACATAGTAAACTCATATTTCCAATATATTGTTTAAAGAAAAGCAAATGGGATAGAATTAAAGATGTTAAAAAATATCAAGTGAAAAAGAAGAGTTAAAGACATAATTTGCAGTTCTACTCCACAGTTTTTTCTTTGTTTTGAGTTTAACACCACATGGCAATTTATATCAGCGGGCATTTACAATGTGTGCCTAGAGTAAAATAGAACACGGGGTCACTGTGGTAACCAAGGAGCCCTTCTTCTGGGAATGACATCTTCAGTTTTAGAAAACTCCTTTACTTTCATGCCATTCAGGCACTCATTTGAGCTATTTCTCTAAATAAAAAAAAAATAAGCAAAAATAATACATTCTACATTTCCGTGCATGCTTATTCTGATCTGGTTGACAATTTTAAACTCCTTATTTCAAAGAATTATCAACACAGAAAGTCTCGTGCCATTTAGTGTCATGGTGCAAAATACTTATTAACGAATAAAATCCCTGCATGTATATTTTAACTTAAAGTAGTTAGATGGTGGAAGGCAAAGCATCAGAAAGAAGTTGTTGGGAGTGTCGACCCAGAGCCTGGGAAAGGAGGTTACATGCTCCACTCAGGAAAGCTTTCCATCCTTATTATTCAGACTATTAACATTAATGGATTCTGGAAGACAAAGTTAGGGCCTGAGTTTTCCATCTTGCTGTGCAGAAACTGAATATTGCATGATACAGAATAAATGGAGTGTTACTGATGCAATTTTTGTCTCCAATGAAGCTATGCCCTTAACCTCACTCCCTCTTTTTTAGTTGGAGCTTAGGCAAAAAATAACATAAAAAATAAACAAACACAGTCCTATTTTGCAAAAACTACTAGGTGTGAGTTGGATTAGGGTGACTTGGGAAGCAGTTTGCCCTGTTCTCTCTCCATAACCAAGGTTACATTATTCCAGCCCCATGAGGTGCAGACCTGTCCATTGACGGTGTAATTTGAACATAATTTAAAAGTAAAAGGCTTACTACAGTTATTTTCCCACCAACGAGGTGTTTGCTCTCAATGTCTATGAAAAATTAGGCATGGAATTAAAATGGATTGTCTGACTACATTGGCTGTAAAGTTCCCATTTTTCATTAAGTTCTGTGAGGCTGAGTGATTTCATAAAATGTTTTTTTAGTGCATGAGGCACAGGATATTAAAGATAATAAAGATAGGCTATTCCACCACCCAGGAGGGGACATTATTCTAAGGGATGCAAATTCATTGCCATTTATGGCTGAGTAGTTTAGTACAGTTGAGGATGCTCACACATTCAGCTTTTGGTGTTTTCTATTAATGACACATCTCATTTAGAATTGTGAAGGAGAGCTGAAATTGGTGTGTTGGATCAAATGATGATTTCTGCTGTATTTACATGCATGTATGCATGAAGGAAATGATTTTTGTGGTGACTTAAAATGACTCAGAAAAAAAAAAGAGGAGGAAATAACACATTTTCCTTCCCAGAACTACCAAAATGAGTCTGATCAGAAGTGTTTGAGTCAAAAGTTATACACATCGTTGCTGATATTTATGCGGAAATGGTTGACTCTAGTGCATTTTTACATGAGAGAGAAATTACAAGTGTTATATTCCCTTAACTTGGTAAATATCTCTTTTCTGATTTTTAAACTATTGAGAACATGTTTTACCTTCCTTTTTGCATTAAAAAACATCACTATAAGAAAGCATTTGCACAATACAATGAGATTTCAGAATTATATCCATAAAATGAAAGTATAATATGATTGGTCTGTTAAAAACTACAACTGGTCATACTCCAAGTAGAAATAAATTAATTAAGACGACAGGGTGAAGGCAGTTGGAGGGACTTAAAAAAGAATTATATTTATCTTGAAATTTTTAGCATAATTTCATAACTAACTTTTAATAGTCTTACCCTAGTTCAGTGGTCAAGAGAAAAATATAATAGAGGAAAAAACTGCTGTTCTAAAAATGGTTTTTGAGTGACATGAATTAGAAGAACCACATCAGAGCCAAACACATAGCATGGCTTCTGTAAGTCTTTGGATATTCTTTTGTAAACTCTGTAGACAGAAGAATGCTTAAGCATGTTCCAGATATCTTGGTTCCATATATTTTTTTTTATTGATTATAGAAAACTATTGAAAATGAAATATGAAATATGCCATGTTAATACAATGCAGGTCAATATGTGGTCCTAATAAATAATTGGAATGTATTTCAGAAGCTGACCCAATGTGATGAGAAAAGTTATTTTGAGTTGTTATGCAGGCATTTTGAGTATGACAACCCTGAGTCTGCATATGTAGATAAGGATGTCAGGATTCCTGCTGCAGTTCCCACTTTGCTTTTCCCAGGGCACCTTTAAAAATTACCACTTAGAATTCCTGAAAAGTTAATGACCTCTGCCCCAACCATCTTATAAGTAACTAGTAGCCTGGTGCACAAAATTTGTGCATGGGGTGGGGAGGGGGGGTGGTGGTGGTGTGTGTGTTCCTCAGCCCGACCTGCAGCCTCTCCAATCTGGGACTCCTCAAAGGATGTCCTACTGCCAGTTTACAGGGATTGGGCCTAAACCAGCAGTCAGACATCCCTCTCGCAATCCGGGACTGCTGGCTCCAGCCGCTCACCTGCCTGTCTGATTGCCCCTAACCACTCTGCCTGCCAGCCTGCTCACCCCCAACTGCCCCCTGCTGCTGGCCTGATCGCCCCCAAATGCCCCCCCAGCTTGATCACCCATAACTGCCCCCATGCCAGTGTGCTCACCTCCCCTGCTGGCCTGCTCAACCCCACCTTCCCTCCCCATTGGCCTGCTCACCCCCAACTGCCCCCCTTCTGGCCTGCTCACTCCAAACTGTCCCCCCCGCTGTCCTGATAACCTCCAACTGACCCCCACTGACGGCCTCCTCACCCCCAACTGGCCCCCCTGGTGGTCTGCTTACCCTCAATGGTCCCATCTCCCACCAGCCTGATCACCCACAACTGCCATCTGATCCTGGCCTGATCACCCACAACTGCCCTCCCCTCTTGGCCTCTAACCACCTCTACCTCGGCCCTGCCACCATGGCTTTGTCCAGAAGAACGGCTGGAAGGTCTCCTGGAAGGTCTTCCAGTCTAATTAGCATATTATCCTTTTATTAGTATAGATAGAGGCCTTGTGCATGGGTGAGAGCTGGCTGGTTTTCCCTGAAGGGTGTCCCAGATCACAGTGGAGGTCCCACTAGGGTGCCTGGCCAGCCTGGGTGAGGGGCTCATGGCTGTTTGCAGGTTGGCCACGGCTCCCAGTGACCCAAGCTCCCAGCCCCTCTTTTTTTGCTTTTTTTTTTTTTTTCAGTGCCTCCTTGAGCGAAGGCCCAGGCCAGCTGGAAGCAGGTATCTGGGATTTATTTATCTTCTATAATTGAAACTTTGTAGCTTTGAGCGGAGGCCAAGGCCAGCCAGGTTAGGTGGGAAGCTTGGCTTCCTCCATCGCCAGGGGCAACCCAAGCCTCCTGCTCACTCCAGCTCCGTGGCTGCAGCCATCTTGGTTGGGTTAATTTGCATACTCACTCTTGATTGGCTGGTGGGCATGGCTTGTGGATGTAGCAGAGGTATGGTCAATTTACATGTTTCTCTTTTTTTTTTAATATATTTTATTGATATTTTACAGAGAGGAAGGGAGAGGGATAGAGAGTTAGAAACATCGATGAGAGAGAAACATCAATCAGCTGCCTCCTGCACACCTCCCACTGGGGATGTGCCCGCAACCAAGGTACATGCCCTTGACCAGAATCGAACCCGGGACCCTTCAGTCCGCAGGCTGACGCTCTATCCACTGAACCAAACTGGTTTTGGCTACATGTTTCTCTTTTATTAGATAGGATAGGGGCTTCTGCCTTGCTCTGCTCCTGCTTCTTGGGACCTGGGTTAGAGGATGCCCTTCTCCCAGCTCATTGTGCCTTCCTGCCTCAGGGGTCTGTAAGTAATAAATCCTTGGCTTTACTTCCTCTGTGGAGGTTACTGAAACTGTGCCATTAGTCAAAATGACCCCAGGGTTTCACTTTTCCAAAGTGGGAGCTGGATCCTGATAGAGCTACCTCATGATGCTGGGCAGCTTGTGCCTCCTCATTCAGCAGGTCATAGTCTGCACATTTAAATGTACTGCAGCTGAGGTCAGGATGGAGATGCAGCCTTCCTGTGCCATGTGCACCAGTTCCTGTAGCACAGTGCGAGGCACTGTCAGGGTCCTGCATGCAGTCTTAGTTCCCACAGGCCCTTCACTGTGCTCCTAAAGCAGGATTTAATCTCAAATGATCAAGAGAAGCTCACCTGTACAAGCAACCACAGTTAGTAAACATCAGGAGCGGGATTGAACACTGAGTGGGTCTGACTGGGGAGTTTAAGCTTCTTCACCACTTCACCAAGGCACCATAATGTTGTCTCAGTCCAGTTGCCAGCCAGTCCACAGCCATCAGCTGTGGTCCTCACAGAAACCTCTCACAATCTTTTTTGTTTGTTTGTTTGTTTGTTTCTAGAGAAAGATATGCACACACACACACACACACACACACACACACACACACGGAATTTGTATTTATTATTCACAGCCAAACATTTGTTTTCTTTTATGGAAAATGTCTATTTCTAGACATATCTAAGTGTGAAAGAGACTCAAAAAGAGTTATGCAAACCAAAAGTTGAACTTGATGAAAGAACCAATGATTAAAATTATTGTGAACATGAATATCAAACAGAAAAACTTATGTTTTCAAATGAGTACACTTGCCCAAGGGATGATGAAGGAACATGGGAAATTGGTATCATCCCAAATAATGTGGCATAAGGTTACTGTTATCTTGGTTGTAATTCAGAAGGATGCCTCCCATTAATTTTTAAAAAACAATTATCTTTATTGTTGAAAGTATTACAGATGTCTCCATTTCCCCGCCTTGTTCCCCTCATCTCCGTTCCCACCCCTGCCCCAGGTCTTCAGGGCGCTATTGTCTGTGTCCCTGGGTTACCCATATATGTATAGACATCCTTTGGTGACTCTCTTCCTCCCCCCACTCCTTCCCTCTGAGAATCATCAGCCTGTTGCATGCTTCCATGTTCCTGCATCTATTTTGTTTGTCAGTTTCTTTTGTTCATTAAATTCCATATATAAATGAGATCATGTGATATTTGTCTTTCTCTGACTGGATTATTTTGCTTTTTGCTTAGCATAATATTCTCCTGGTCCATCCGTGTTGTCTCAAAGGGTAAGAGTTCCTTCTTATTTACAGCTGCATAGTATTCCACAGTGAAAAGGTACCACAGCCTTTTTGTTTTAATTTCTTTTATTGACTTAATTAAAGTTGCTTCACAATCTTATATCCAGAAGTCTGGTGGAGTGGGCCTGCCATAGGCAATTTTTTTTTTTTTGGTCTTACCTTACTACCCATACTTTATTTTTTATTATGGTTAAATATACAATAATATAAGGCTTACCATCTTAACCATTTCTAAGTGTACAGTTCAGTGGCATTAAGTACATTCACATTGTTGTGCAACTATCACCACCACACATCTCCAGAAACTTTTCATCATTTCAAAATGAAATTTTGTACCCATAAAATAACAACTTCCCATTCTCTCCCTCACTTAGCCCCTGGCAACCTTTCTACTTTCTATCTCTAAGAATTTGACTATTTTAGGTACTTCATATAAGTGGGATCATACGATATTTGTCCTTTTGTGTCTGGCTTATTTCACTTAGCATAATGCCTCCAATGCTCATCTTTGTTATAGCACATGTCAATAGAGGCCAATTTGTAAAGGGTCCTAATATAATCCTGGGAAGGAACTGTCCATAAAGGAAGGCAGGCAAGATGGCTGGGCCTTACAACAATAACTTTTTAAAAAATTCTTAATTGTTTAAAGTATTACATGTAGTTTTACATATGTCACATTTTCCTCACTGACCTCTCCTCAGCCAACCCCACCCCTCAGCACATGCTCCCACCCCCCTAGTGTCTGTGTCCATTGGTTATGCTAATATGCATGCATACAAGTCCTTTGCTTGATTTCTTATGCTCCCCCCCTCCTACCTTCCCTCTGAAGTTTGACAGCCTATCAGACTTTTCTATCTCTGGACCTATTTTTATTCATCAGTTTATGTTGTTCATTACATTCCACAAATGAGTGAGATCATGTGATACTTATCTTTCTCTGACTGGCTTATTTCACTTAGCATAATGCTCTCTAGTTCCTTCCAGGCTGTTGCAAATGGTAAGAGTTCTTTCTTTTTTACAGCTGCATAGTATTCCACTGTGTAGATGTACCACAGTTTTTTAATCCGCTCATCTGCTGATGAGCACTTAGGCAGTTTCCAAATCTTAGCTATGGTAAATTGTGCTTCTATGAACATAGGTGTGAATATGTCCTTTCTGCTTGGTGTTTCTGATTTCTTGGGATATATTCCTAGAAGTGGGATTATAGGGTCAAATGGTAGTTCCATTTTTAATTTTTTGAGGAAACTCTATACTGTTCTCCACAGTGGCTGAACCAGTCTGCGTTCCCACCAGCACTGCATGAAGGTTCCTTTATCTCAGCATCCTCTCTAGCATTGTCGTTTGTTGATTTGTAGATGATAGCCATTCTGATAGGTGTGAGATGGTATCTCCTGGTTGTTTTGATCTCTTGGATGATTAGTGACTTTGAGCATATTTTCATGTTTCTTGGCCATCTGTAGGTCCTCTTTCAAAAAGTGTCTGTTTAGGTCCTTTGCCCATTTTGTGATTGGATTGATTATATCTTCCTTTTTTTAAGGTGTATAAGATCCTTATAAATTTGGGAGATTAGGCACTTATCAGATATAACATTGGCAAATATGTTCTCCTATGCATTGGGATTTCTTGTTGTTTTGTTGATCGTTTCTTTTTCTGTGTAGAAGTTTTTTTGTGTTTTTTTTTTTTTTTTTTTTTAATGTGGTCCCATTTGTTTATTTTCTCCTTAGTTTCCATTGCTCTAGGAGCTGTATCAGGAAAGATATTGCTATGACATATGTCTGCTATTTTGCTGCCTATGGATTCTTCTAAGATTTTTATGGTTTCCCATCTTATGTTTAAGTCCTTTATACATTTTTAGTTTATTTTTGTGAATGGTGTAAGTTGGTGGTCTAGTTTCATTTTTTGCACGTATCTGTCCAATTTTCTCAGCACCATTTATTGAAGAAACTGTATAGACTCCATTGTATATTATTGCCTCTTTTTTCAATTAATTGAGCATAATGGCTTGGGTCTATTTCTGGGTTCTCTGTTCTGTTCCATTGGTCTATATGAATGTTCTTGTGCCAGTACCAGGCAGTTTTGAGAACAGTGGCTTTGTAATATAGCTTGATATCTGGTGTTGTGATGCCTCCAACTGTGTTCTTCTTTCTCAAGATTGTTGTGGATACTCAGGATCTTTTTTTATTCCATATGAATCTATGGAGAGTTTGTTCTAGGTCTGTGAAATATGTCATTGGTATGGAGATTGCTTTGAATATATAGATTGCTTTGAGTAGTATGGACATTTTAATGATGTTGATTCTACCAATCCATGAACACAGTATATTCTTCTATTTGTTTCTGTCTTCTCTATCTTTTTTTCCATGTCCTGTAGTTTGCTGAGTACAGGTCTTTTACCCCTTAATTAAGTTTATTCCTAGTATCTTAATTTTTTGGTGCAATGGTAAGTGGGATTGTTTTTTTTTTTTTTGGTTTTGTTTTGTTTTTATCTTTCTGTGTTCATTATTGGTTTGTGAAAAAACTCATGGATTTCTGCATGTTAATTCTGTATCCTGCTACCTTGCCAAATCAATTTATTAAATCTAGTAGTTTTCTGATGGAGTCTTTAGGGTTTTCTATGTACAGTATCATGTCATCTGTGAATAATGACAGTTTTACTTCTTCTTTTAAATTTGGATGACTTTTATTTTTTTTTCTTCTTGTCTGATTGCTATGACTAGCACTTCCAATACTATGTTGAACAGGAGTGGTGATAGTCGGCATCTCTGTCTTGTTCCTGTTCTAAAGGGAAATGGTTTTAGTTTTTGCCCATTGAGTATGATGTTGGCTATGTGTTTGTCATATATAGCTTTTATTATGTTGAAGTATGATCTCTCTATACCCACTTTGCTGAGAGTTTTATCAAGAAAGGGTGTTGGATTTTGTCAAATGCCTTTTCTGCATCAATTGATATGACTATGCGCTATTTATCTCTCAATTTGTTTATGTGAAGTATCATGTTTATTGATTTGTGGATGTTGTACCATCCTTGCATCCCCAGAATAAACCCCACTTGATCATGGTGTATGATCTTTCTAATGTAATGCTGGATTCCATTTGCTAAGATTTTGTTAAGGATTTTTGCATCTATGTTCATCAGAAATATTGACCTATAATTTTCTTTCTTTGTAGTGTCTTTATGTGGTTTTAGGATCAGGATAATGCTAGCTTCATAAAAATAACTTGGAAGTCTTTCTTCCTCTTGAATTTTTTTGGAATACTCTGAGGAAGATAGGTTTTAGTTCATCACTGAATGTTTGGTAAAACTCTCCTGTAAAGCTGTCTGGCCCAGGGCTTTTGTTTGCTGAAAGTTTTTTCCTGACTACTTCAATACCCTCCTATTGACATCAGCCTATTCAAATTTTGATATTCTTTCTGATTGAGTTTTAGAAGGTTGTATTTTTCTTGGAATATGTTTGTTTCTTCTAGGTTTACCAGTTTGTTGGAATAGAGTTGTTCATATTATTATTCTTTTACAATCCTTTGTATTTCTGTGGGGTCTGTTATTATTTTGCCTCTTTCATTTCTGATTTTGTTTATTTGGCTCTTCTCTCTTTGCTTTGGTGAACCTAGCTATAGGTTCATCAATCTTCTTTAACATTTCAAAGAACCAGCTCTTGGTTTTATTGATCTTTTGTATTTTATTTTATTTCCACTCTGGTCTTTATTATTTTCTTCCTTCTGTTACTCTGGGCTTTACTTGTTGCTCTCTTTCTAATTCTTTAAGTTGTAGAGGTTATATAATTTATTGTAATGCTATGAATTTCCCACTCAAGACTGCTTTCACTGTGTCCCATATATTTTGAATTGCTGTGTTTTCATTGTCATTTGTTTCCAGTATGTCTTTTATTCTTCTTTAATCACTTTGGTAACTCAATCATTGTTTAATAACTTGCTATTTAGCCTCCAGGCTTTTTATTTTTTATTGTTTTTATTGCAACTTATTTCTAATATTATGCCTTTGTGATCTGAGAAGATGTTTGATATGATTTCAATTTTTTTGAATTTGAAGAGACTTTGCCTGTGTTTCAATATGTGATCTATCTCTGAAAATGTCCATTGTGCACTTGAGAAGAATATATATATATATATATATATATATATATATATATATATATATATATATATTCTGTAGTTTGGGGGTGAAATGTTCCAAAGATGTCAATTAAGTCATTTTGATCTAGTGAGTTATTTAGGATTGCTGTTTCTTTGCTGATTTTTTGTCTAGAGGATTTATGCACTGATTTCAATGGGGTATTAAAGACCCCTACTATGATTTTATTGCTGTCGATCTCTCCCTTGATATTTTCCAGAAGTTTTTTTTTTTTTTCTTTTTTAAATGTATTTGTGTGTTACTGCTTTGGGTGCATATATGTTTACCAGAATTATATCCTCTTGTAGTATGGATCCCTTTAGTATTATGAAGTGGCCTTTTCTTATCTCTTATTATGGTCTTCACTTTGAGCTCTATTTTGTCAGATATAAGTATTGTTACCCAGCTTTTGTTTCATTTCCATTTGCCTGAAAAATATTTTCCAACCCTTCACTTTCAGTCTGTGTGAGTCCCTTGTTCTGAGGTAGGTCTCTTGCAGAAAACAGATATATGGATCATGTTTTATACTGTTCCTTTTCCTCTATACCTTCTCCCAATTATTAGAATCACCCATTCAACGAAGTTGCCCAAACTGGAAAACCTCGGCTAATACCATTTGCTTTGTTTGTTTTCATCCCTGTGTAATCAGCCAAATAGTTCTGTCAGATTTCCTCATAAATATGTCCCTGATCCACTGTCTCTGTCTAGTCCTAGTTCCCAACATTAGTCTCTATTTTTTCTTGGGCCCAAAAACACTGCAGCTGTCTAAATTTATCCTTCCCACAGCCACCAGAATGGTTCACTTAAAATGAAAGCAAGACCAGGGTGCTCCCATGCTTGACATTCTTCACTTTCCCTCCTTCTGTGGAATAAAATCTAAGCTCCCTGCTATGGTATATAAGACCCTCAATGGTCTGTCCTTTACCTACTTCTCAGGCTGGCACCACCGGGGGCCAGGACACGGGCATTCACTCCCTCAGCGTGAGGAAACTCCATACTGTCTCCCACAATGGCTGTACCAACTCTGCATTCCCACCAGCATTGCAGGAGGGTGCCTTTTTCTCCACATCCTCTCCAGCACTTGTCTTTTGTTGATTTGTTGTTGATAGCCATTCTGACAGGTAGGAGATGGTATCTCATTGTTGTTTTGATTTGCATCTCTCTAATAATTAGTGACTTTGAGCATGTTTTCATATCTATCTGGGCCTTTTGTATGTCCTGTTTAGAAAAATGTCTATTTAGATCCTTTGCCCATTTTTTTTTATTGGATTATCTTCTTTTTGTTAAGTTGTATGAGTTCTCTGTAAATTTTAGAGATTAAACCCTTATCTGAAATATCATTGGCAAATACTAGTATGTTCTCCCATGTAGTGAGTTTTCTTGTTTTGTTGATGGTTTCTTTTGCTGTACAGAAGCTTTTTGTTTTGATGTAGCCCCATTTGTTTATTTTCTCCTTAGTCTCCATTGCCCTAGGAAGTGGGTCTGCAAAAACATTGTTATGACATGTCTGCTATTTTGCTGCCTATGGAGTCTTGTAGGATTTCTATGGTTTCCCATCTTACATTTAAGTCTTTTAGCCATTTTGAGTCTGTTTTTGTGCATGGTGTAAGTTGGTGATCTAGTTTCATTTTTTTTTTTGCATGTATCTTACCAAATTTCCCAGAACCATTTATTGAAGAGACTGTCTTGACTCCATTGTATGCTCTTGCCTCCTTTGTCAAATATTAATTGAGCATAATGGTTTGGGTCAATTTCTGGGTTCTCTGTTCTATTCCATTGGTATGAATGTTCTTGTGCCAGTACCAGGCAGTTTTGAGAACAGTGGCTTGATAATATAGCTTGATATCTTGTAATCCCTCCAACTTTGTTCTTTTGCTGTGGCTATTCGGGGACTTTTTTTTATTCCAGATGAATTTTTGAAGAGTTTGTTCTAGATCTTTGAAATATGCCATTGGTATTTTACTGGAGATTGCATTGAACCTGTAGATTGCTTTGGGTAGTATGGACATTTTAATGATATTGATTCTACCAATCCATGAACATGGTATGTTCTTCCATTTGTTTATGTCTTCCTCTGTCTCTTATTTCATTGTCCTGTAGTTTTCCATGTACAGGTCTTTTACATCCTTAGTTAATTTTATTTTTTGGTATCTTAATTTTTTTGGTGCAATGGTAAATGGGATTGTTTTTGTTTAGTTTCGTTTTGTTTGTTTTTTTGTTTCTCTTTCTGTGAGTTCATTATTGGTGTATAAAAGGCCATAAATTTCTGGGTGTTAATTTCTGTATCCTGCTACATTGCTGCATTCATTTATTAGGTCTAGTAGCTTTTTGATGGAGTCTTTGGGGTTTTCTATGTATACTATCATATCATCAGTAAATAAGGACATTTTTACTTCTTCTTTTCCAATTTGGATGCCTTTTATTTCATTTTCTTGTCTGATCGCTATGGCTAACACTTCCAGTAATGTATAGAAAAGAGTGATGAAAGTGGGCATCCCTGTCTTATTCCTGTTCTTAGGGAAAATGAGTTTAGTTTTTACCCATTGAGTATGATGTTGGCTGTAGGTTTGTCATATAAGGCTTTTATTATGTTGAGGTATGATCACTCTATACCCACTTTGCTGAAAGTTTTTATCAAGAAAGGGTGTTGAGCCCTAGCCGGTTTGGCTCAGTGGATAGAGCGTTGGCCTGCGGACTGAAAGGTCCCAGGTTTGATTCCGGTCAAGGGCATGTACCTTGGTTAAAGGCACATCCCCAGTAGGAGGTGTGCAGGAGGCAGCTGATCGATGTTTCTCTCCCATCGATGTTTCTCACTCTCTATCCCTCTCCCTTCCTCTCTGTAAAAAAAAAATCAATAAAATATATTAAAAAAAAAAGAAAGGGTGTTGGATTTTGTCAAATGCTTTTTCTGTATCAATTGATATGATTATATGATTTTTATCTCTTAATTTGTTTATGTGATGTATCACACATATTGATTTGTGGATATGGTACCATCCTTGCATCCCCAGAATAAATCCCACTTGGTCATGGTATATGATCTTTATAATGTAATGCTGAATCTGATTTGCTAGAATTTTGTTGAGGATTTTAGCATCTATGTTCATAAAGGATATCGGCCTGTAGTTGTCCTTTTATGTGATGTCTTTATCTGGTTTTGGGATTAGGGTAATGCTGGCTTCCTTGAAAGAGCTTGGAAGTGTGCCTTCCTCTTGAATTTTTGGGAATAGTCTGAGGAGGGTAGGTTTTAGTTCTTTGAATACTTGGTGGAACTCCCCTGTAAAGCCTTCCGAATCAGGGTTTTTGTTTGCTGGAAGATTTTTGATCGCTGCTTCAATTTCTTTGGTAGTTATCAGCCTATTCAGGTTTTGTGATTCTTCCTGATTGAGTTTTGGGAGCTTGTATTTTTCCAAGAATATGTCCATTTTGTGTAGGTTGTCCATTTTGTTGGAATAGAGTTGTTCATTGTATTTTTTCATAATCATTTGTATTTCTGTGGGTTCGGTTGTTACTTCACCTCTTTAATTTCTGATTTTGTTTATTTGGGTCCTCTCTCTTTGCTTCTTGGTGAACCTGGCTAGAGGTTCATCAATCTTGTTTATCCTTTCAAAGAACCAGCTCTTGGCTTTGTTGATCTTTTGAATTTTTGTTGTTGTTGTTGTTGTTTAGTTTTGCTTTGTTTTTTGGTCTCTATGTCATTTATTTCTGCTCTGATCTTTATTATTTCCATCCTTCTGCTTATGCTGGGATTTTCTTGTTGCTCTCTTTCTAACTCTTTGAGTTGTAGGGTTAGATTATTTATTACCATTTTTTCTTGTTTTTTGAAGTAGGCCTGTAGAGCTATGAACTTCCCTCATAAGACTGCTTTCACTGTGTCCCATAGATTTTGGACTGTTGTGTTTTCATTGTTATTTGTTGCCATGATGCTTTTTATTTCTTCTTTGATCTCTTTGGTAACCCAATCATTGTTTAATAGCATGCTATTTAGTCGCCAGGTGTTTGATTTTCTTATTGTTTTTATTGTAGTTGATTACTAATTTTATGCCACTGTGATCTGAGAAGATGCTGGATATGATTTCTATCTTCTTGAATTTGAGGATACTTTGCCTGTGTCCCAATATGTGGTCTATCTTTGAAAATGACCCATGTGCACTTGAGAAGAATGTATATTCTGTGACTTTAGGGTAAAATGTTCTGAAGATGTCAATTAATTCCATCTGATCTAGTGAGTCATTTAGGATTGATATTTCTTTGCTAACTTTTTGTTTAGAGGATTTGAACAGTGGTATTAGTGGGTATTAAAGTCCCCTGCTATGACAGTATTGCTGTCAATCTCTCCCTTGATATCCTCCAGAATTTTTTTATGTATTTGGGTGCTCCTGTATTGGGTGCATATATGTTTACCTGAATTATATCTTCTTGTTGGATTGCTCCCTTTAGTATTATGAAGTGGCCTTCCTTATCTCTTGTTATGGCCTTAACTTTGAGGTCTAATTTGTCAGATATAAGTATTTCTACCCCAGCTTTTTTTTTTTTTTTTCATTTTCATTTGCCTGAAAAAACTTTTTCCATCCCTTCACCATCAGTCTTTGTGAGTCATTTGTTCTGAGGTGGGTTTTCTGTAGACAAAAGATATATGGGTCATGTTTTATTTATTTATTTTAAATAAATCTTTATTGTTCAGATTATTACAGGTGTTCCTCTTTTTTTTCCCCCCATAGCTCCCCTCCACCTGATTCCCCACCCCACCCCATGTCCTTACCCCCCGCCACTGTCTTCATCCATAGGTGTAAGATTTTTGTCCAATCTCTTCCTGAACCCCTTACACCCACTTCCCCCTGAGAATTGTCAGTCCACTCCCCTTCTATGTCCCTGATTCTATTATATTCACCAGTCCATTCTGTTCTTCAGATTTTTTATTCACTTGATTTTTAGATTCACTTGTTGGTAGGTATGTATTTGATGTCATTTTGTTGTTTATAATTTTTATCTTTACCTTTTTCTTCTTCTTCTTCTTCTTAAAGAATACCCTTCAGCATTTCATGTAATCCTGGTTTGGTGGTGATGAACTCCTTTAGCTTTTTCTTGTCTGTGAAGCTCTTTATCTGCCCTTCAACTCTGAATGATAGCTTTGCTGGGTAGAGTAATCTTGGTTGTAGGTTCTTGTTGTTCATCACTTTGAATATTTCTTGCCACTCCCTTCTGGCCTGCATAGTTTCTGCCAAGAAATCAGCTGACATTCGTATGGGTGCTCCCTTGTAGGTAACTGTTTTTCTCTTGCTGCTTTCAAGATTCTCTCTTTGTCTTTTGCCCTTGGCATTTTAATTATGATGTGTCTTGGTGTGGTCCTCTTTGGATTCCTCTTGTATGGGGTTCTGTGCGCTTCCTGAACTTGTAAGTCTATTTCTTTCACCAGGTAGGGAAAGTTTTCTGTCATTATTTCTTCTAATAGGTTTTCAATATTTTGCTCTCTCTCTTCTTCTGGCACCCCAAAAATTCTGATGTTGGTATGCTTAAAGTTGTCCCAGAGGCTCCTTATACTATCTTCATATTTTTGGATTCTTTTTTCTTTTTGTTTTTCTGGTTGGGTGTTTTTTGTTTTCTTATATTTCAGATCTTTGGTTTGATTCTTGGGGTACGTTGATCTACAGTTGAGTTTCTGTATATTCTTTATTTCAGACAGTGTATGCTTAATTTCTGACTGGTCCTTTTCCATTTTTTTGGCATTCTCATTAAGGTCCTTGAAGGTCTCATCAAGTTAATCGGCAGTTTTTAGAAGATTCTTGAATAACCTTATAAATGTGGTTCTGAATTCTATGTCGTCCAGTAGTTTGCTTTCCTCCACTTCTTTCATTCGTGACATGTTTCTTTGTCTTGGCATTTTGCTGCTTCCCTGTGTTGATGGAGGGGCTTTGTGTGGTAGGTTACCTATAGGGGCCAGTATTTCAGCCTCCCCAACCACCTGAGGTGGACGCTCTTGGTACACCCGTTTGTGGGCTGAGTGCAAAGTCTTGGTGTAGTTAAGCCTTGATTGCTGTTGGTACACTGGGAGGAATTGACCTCCAGACCAATTGGCTGTGAGGACCCGCTGTGTCTATAATGGAAGAACTGCTGCGCTGGAGACACGCTTATGGTGCAGGACTTGTTTCAGTGGGGCTTTGTTGCTCACTGAGTCTGCCTCTTGAATGTGTCACTTATGGATGTGAAGAGTTGAAATCTGGTGTCTCACACTGACCACTAGGTACACTGTCTTCTGGATCTCCAATGGGGTGCAGGTCAGCTACTGTCTGAGGCCACCCAGCAGGAGCTACAGTGAGAACTACAGTTTTCTCCTCTTTGCTTGGGGTTTGGAGGATTTGGAGCTGTCTGACCCAGGCTGCAAGTTTGCTAGGTTAAGCTGTGATAGGGCAGGCTATTCATATGCTAAAGCCGCTGCTTGGAGCTTGGGTCGTTTGTAGATTGTGCAGCGCGGGGTCTCAGGGCGTCACTAGGCTAGGGCATGGCAAACAGCCATGGCTGCCAGTAAGCCGGCTCTGCATCTCCCACAGCGTCTCCGAGTCCCACGCCCCGCGCCCCAGCACAGTAAACAATTATTCCTGCGCGCAGCCCTGCAAGCAAGCCTCACTCACTTTCTGACCCAATAGCATACAGTCCAGCTTCTCCCCGTAGGAGTTTGGGTCCCCTGTGTCTCCCCAGAAACTGGAGTTCGGAGTAATTGGGAGCTTGTCTCCCTTCAGGTTGAAAAAAAGCAGTGCTCCCAGTCGACCATCGTCAGCCCGATTCATGCGCCTCTGTAACTCAGCTTTTCAGCGCTTGTGCACCTCTCAATGCTGTTTTCTTTTTCCTTCTAGTTGTAGAACTTCCACTCAGCCAGCTTTCCCGTGGTTCTGGGTGATAGACGTTTTGTGTTTTAATTGTAGTTTTGAAATTGTTGTGCGAGGCAGCAGTTTAGGTGTTTACCTACGCCGCCATCTTGGATCCTCCAATGATGGGTCATGTTTTAATATCCACTCAGCTACCCTATGTCGTTTGATTGGGGCATTTAATCCATTTACATTTTAAGTTATTATTGATAGGTACATTTTGTCACCATTTTTATTCTTTATGCCTGTGTTCCTTCTTACCTTCCTATTTCTTCTTTTTATAGCAGACCCTTTAGCATTTCTTGTATTGCTGGTTTTGTGGTAATAAACTCCCTTAGTCCTTTTTTTTCTGTGAAGCTCCTAATTTCATCATCAACTTTGATTGATAGCCTTGCTGGGTACAGTACTCTTGGATTCAGACCCTTTCTTTGAATGACTTTGTATATTTCATTCCATTCCCTTCTGGCCTGATGTGTTTCTGTTGAGAAATCAGTAGATAGTCTGATGGGAGATCCCTTGTAGGTAACTTTCTGTCTCTCTTTGGCAGCCTTTAAGATTCTTACTTTGTCGTTGGTGCTTGCCAATTTAATTATAATGTGTCTTGGCATCAGTCTTTTGGGGTTCATCTTTTTTGGGACTCTGTGAGCTTTTTGGACTTGTGTGAATATTTATTCCCAATATCAGGGGAGTTTTCTGTCATTATTTCTTCAAACTGGTTTTCTATTCCTTGCTGTTTCCTCTCCTTCTGGTACCCCTATTATGTGGATGTTGTTCCATTTTGTGTTGTCCCAAAGTTCCCTTAGGCTCTCCTTCTTTTTTTTTTTTTTTTTTAATTTTTTTTTTGTGTGTGTGTTTTTTTTCCAGTTGATGCTGTGTTTGGGTATTTTTTCCTACCTTGTCTTCTAGCTCACTGATGTGGTCCTTCACTTCTTCTAGTCTACTGTTGATGCTTTCTATTGAGTTCTTTATTGCAGTGATGTCAGTTTTCATTTCTTCTAGGTTCTTCTTCATTTCCTCTTGGTTCTTACACATATTGTTGAATTTGTTTTCCATCCTTTTCAGTGTCCTTATGACCATTGCTATGAATTCTTTCTTTGACATATTGCTTGCTTCCATTTTGTTTACTTCCTTTTCTGGGGTTTTCTCCTTTTTTTTGTATGTGGGCTGTTTCTTTGTCTCCCCATGATCTCTCCTCTCAGGGTTTCTGGTTATGTAGCTCCCTATCTCCTGTGTTGACTTAAAGGCACAAAATACAACACAAGAAGACACAATGTACAAGGCACCAAACACAAATGTATTCATCATACCAATAACCCCAAATAAAGGTGAACACCAGAGAAAAGAGAATTAGGGATAAAAAAGAGTGCAAAAATGATACTGAGAAAAGGAAAAAATGTAAGAGAAAAGAAAGAGAAGACAAAAGAAGGGGAAATATATATGTATATTGGGAGAAAACTCAAAAAAAAATAACTAATCCAAAAAATGCAAACAACAAACACCCATAGATGAATGCAAACAACAAACAACAACTAATCCAAAAACTGCAAACACCCAAACACCAAACACCCAGATGAATCTGAGGAGGCAGAGCTTTCTCTAGGTCAGCGGTTGGCAAACTGCAGCTCACCAGCCACATACAGCTCTTTGGCCCCTTGAGTGTGGCTCTTCCACAAAATACCATGTGTGGGCGTGCACATGCAGTACAATTGAAACTTCGTAGCCCATGTGCAGAAGTCGGTTTTTGGCTCTCAAAAGAAATATGAATGGTTGTACTGTTGATATTTGGCTCTGTTGACTAATGAGTTTGCTGACCACTGCTCTAGGTGATCCTTGATCTTTCCATCCACAGATTGCCTTACCAGCTGTGTTTAATTCACCAATTCCAGGTGGATGTTATTCGATTCAGCTGTTCCTTCTATCTGCTCTTTGAGAAGGCACAGGGCCCTTCTGCGTATTTAGAGCCACTTTGTCTCCCCCAGGACAAACTTTTTAGGTGCTGGTGGCCAGAAAGGCTGGAGTCTCTGTGTTCATGTGTTCACAGCTGAAGCAGCTAGTCCCTGGGCAATGTGGTTGTAGTATCCCAGGAGATATCTGAGGTCTCCCCGGTTGAAGGTAAGGCTGGACTTCTGATCACAGCTGCTCTCTCCTTCAAGATGGCGTGGTCTCTGCAGCAGAGCCAGCCACTACAGGAGAGATTTCAGGAGTAGTAGAGGCTGCCTGGCCAGGGAAGCCTGGTCTGCCAGTCCCCAACACTCCTGAGGAATATAGCTGCCCCTGACTCACAAATACAGACACTCCCTACACATCCACGCACTATCCTTTGCTCTCTCACTCACACACTATCTTGAAGCCTACCATCCCATTGGCAGCCATCTTGGATCTCCTGTAAAACTTATAAAGTACGTATTTTTCAATTAATTTATTAACTTGGTATTACATTTTTGTTCTGTTTTCATTAAATGGCTATTCACTTGATTTTCTCAAATAAACAATGCTATTCAATGCTATTTCTATTGTTTCAGAACACCTTAATGCAGAGGTATACATAATTAGAAAATTGTATTATGTAAGTTAAATATCAATTATAATTATTGAATTTAAATTTATTACTATAAACATATTAATCCTTTGGAGATATATATATATCCTATCTAATAAAAGGGTAATATCCAAATTGATCGTACCTACGTTATACCCACAAGCCACGCCCACCAACCTATCAGGAGTGAGCATGCAAATTAACCCAACCAAGATGGCTGCAGCCATGGAGCAAGCAGGAGGCTTGGGTTTCCCCGGCAATGGAGGAAGCCAAGCTGCCTGCACATTCTGCCTGACCCAGGCCTCCACTCAAGGCTACAAAGTTTCAATTATAGAAGATAAATAAATCCCAAACACCAGGGCCTCTGCTTGGTTGGCTGGGGGGCGTGGCCGGCCTGCAAACCACCACAGGCTCCTCTCCCAGGTTGTCCCACACCCCAAGGGAACCCCCACCCTGATTCAGGACACCCTTCAGGGCAAACCAGCTGACCCCCACCCGTGCACCAGGCCTCTATCCTATCTAATAAAAGAGTAATATGAAAATTGACCATCACTCCAACACATGAGATGACTGCCCCCATGTGGACACAAGATGGCCGCCACAAGATGGCCAGCAGGGGAGGGCAGTTAGGGGCAATCAGGCTGGCAGGGTAGTGGTTAGGGGGTGATCAGGCTGGCAGTCAGAAGTAGTTAGGGGCAATCAGGAAGGTATGCAGGCAAGCAGTTGGGAGCCAGCAGTCCTGGATTGTGAGAGGGATGTCTGACTGCCTGTTTAGGCCCAATCCTACCGGGATTGGGCCTAAACGGGCAATTGGACATTCCTCAATAGGTCCCAGATTGGAGAGAGTTCAGGCTGGGCTGAGGGACAACCCCCCCCCCCACCCCCCATGCATGATACATCATTGATTTTACTTGTTCTTTTCTTAAGGGATAGAATCAAAATTGAATTACCTTAGTGTCCAAAGATGTCTTATGTTTAATAATACAAAAAGCCTCATCCTGAGTGGTTATTGTTTATTATAATAACTAGAGACCTGGTGCACGAAATTCGTGCATGGGATGTGTGTGTGTGTGTGTGTGTGTGTGTGTGTGTGTGTGTGTCCCTCAGCCCAGCCCACACCCTTTCTAATCTGGGACATTCCTCTCACCATCCAGGACTGCTGGCTCCCAACTGCTTGCCTGCCTGCCTGCCTGATTGCCCATAACCGCTTCTGCCTGCCAGCCTGATCACCCCTTAGCCACTCTCCTGCCAGCCTGATCGATGCCTAACTGCTCCCCCGCCGGCCTGATTGCCCCTAACTGCCCTCCCCTGCCAGCCTTGTCACCCCTAACTGCCCTACCCTGCCAGCCTAGTTGCCCCTAACTGTCCTCCCCTGCAGGCCTGGTCACCCCCAACTGCCCTCCCCTGATGGCCCGGTAACCCCTAACTGCCCTCCCTTTCCAGCCTGGTTGCCCCTAACTGCCCTCCCCTGCAGGCCTGGTTGCCCCCAACTGCCCTCTCCTGCAGGCTTGGTCTCCCCTAACTGCCCACCCCTGCCAGCCCGGTTACCCCTAACAGATCTACCCTGCAGGCCTGGTTGCCCTCAACTGCCCTCCCCTGCTGGCCTGGTCTCCTCCAACTGCCCTCCTCTGCTGGCCTGATTGCCCACAGCTGCCCTCCCCTGCATGCCATCTTGTGGCGGCCATCTTGTGTCCACATAGGGGCAGCCATCTTTGACCACATGGGGATGGCCATCTTGTGTGTTGGAGTCATGGTCAATTTGCATATTTCTCTTAGATAGGATAATTTTCTTTGTGAAACTTGCCCATCTACATGTTTATATAAAAACAAAACCACATTTTAGTCCAAACTTCTCTCCCAAAAGGTAGTATATGGAAATAAAATTGATATTTACTTTTTTTATCTTGTATTGCCTAACCATGTATAACACATTAATTTTAGGCATTTCATTTTATTCCTTTGGATTTTCTACACAATTATGCCATTTGCAAATAAGGACAATTTTCTTTCTTCCATTACAGACTATATGACTTTTTTTTAAAAAAAAATGTTATTTTACTTCACAAGATACCTTGTTCAGTAATTCCAATATAATATTAAATAAGAATAGTGAGAACAGATACATTTGTTTTCTTTCTGTTCTCATGTGGAATGCTTTTGGTGTTTTACCTCTCAGTATAATTTTAGCCATTAGTTTTGGTGCTCTTTAACAAATTGAGATGGTTCCCTTTTATTACTTTTTTTTGTCTGAGTTTTAATCATGAATGGGCATTGAATTTTGTCAAATGTTTTGCTCAAATCAATTAATATAATCATTTGATTGTCTTTTGTAGCCTGCTAATATGGTGGATTAATATCATTAATTTTCAAATATTGATTCATCCTTTACTCTTGCAAAAAAAAAAAAATCTCACATTATCCTGATATATAATTTTCACTATGTATTATTGAATTGTATTTGCTAATATTTTAAAGAAATTTTGCATCTTTATCCATGAGGGATATTGGTGTCTTAATTTTCTTTTTTTTTCTTTTCTTTTCCTTTATTTCTTTCTTATATTTTTATTTCTTTTCTTGATATCCTGTTTGTCTGGTTTTGACTTCATAAAATAAATTATAAAGTGTTCTTTCCTCTTCTGTTTCCTAAAATAGAAAATACACATTTGTAGTCAATTCTTTTTAAAAGTTAGGTAGAATTTTACAGTAAAGTTGCCTGGACCTAAAGATGTCTTAAAAGAGGGAGTATCGATTAAAATTTTAATTTATTCACTTTGTTTAATTTATATAGAATGAATCGTGGTTGTTTATGCTTTTTCAAGGATTGTTTCATTTCATCTAATGACAAATTTATGTCTGTAATATTGTTCCTACTAGTCCCTATTATCATTTTGATGTTTGCAGTCTGTGTCTTGTTTTCTGCCTGATACTGATATTAGTGTTTTCTCTTACTACTTTGTCAGTATTACTAGAGGTTTGCTAATTTTTCAAAGATGTTTTTGTTACATTGATTTTCTCCATTTTTTTTATCATTTCATTAATTTCTGCTCTTATCTTAATTATTTATTTTAGACTGCTAACATTGGGTTTAATTGCTCCATTTTTTTCTAGATTTTTAAAATGGGAATTAAAATTATTGAATTGAGAATTTTCCAATATAAATAGTGTTATAAAATTTCCTGTAAGCACCTGTCTCTCCCAGTTTTTGACATGTTTTATTCTCATTGCCATTCACTTCAGTGTAATTTTTTAAACTAATTGTAATTGATTTTTTTAGAGAGAGGTAGGGAAAGGGAGAGAGAAAAAAACATTGATATGAGAGCAAAACATCAATGGACTGCCTACAAGGAATTGAGCCCACAACCCTGGCATGTGCCCTAACCCGAAGTCTAACCAGCAACCTTTCGGTGCACAGATGACACCCAACCAACTGAGCCACACCAATCAAGACTACTTCATTTCAGTGTAATTTTTGATTTTCTACTTTGATCCATGGATTATTTAGAAGTTTGTTGCTTAGTTTCCAAGCATCTCATAATTTTTCTCTTATTTTCCTCTTTTGTTTTCTTGTTTGATTTCATTGTCAGAGCATACACTCTGTATGGTATCAATTTTTAAAATTAGCTGAGACTTTCTCTGTGATCCCAAATATTGTCTACCTTGGTATACTTTCCATGTATACTTGAAAGCACAATTATGCACTGTTGTTCGCTGAAGCAATATATAAATGCTGATTATATTCTGTTGGTCGATGGTGTGGTTAAATTCCTCTGTACACATGCTGATATTCTAATATATTATCTATATTTGTTTAGAGAGTCATACTTAAGTCCAGATATGTTGGTTTCAGATTTGAGTACTTCTCTTTTTTAAAAAAAAATATATATTTTTATTGATTTCAGAAAGGAAGGGAGAGGGAGAGATACAAACATCAATGATGAGAGAGAATCATTGATTGGCTGCCTCCTGCACACCCCCTACTGAGTATAGAGCCCACAACCTGGGCATATGCCCTTGACTGGAATCAAACCCGGGACCCTTCAGTCCACAGGACAAAGCTCTGTCCACTGAGCCAAACCAGCTAGGGCAGTACTTCTCTTTTCAGTTCTATTAGTTTACCTTTATGTATTTTACAGTTCTGTTTGTTGGTACATACATATTTATAATTGCTATTTTGTTTGTTTATTTTTGGTGAATTAATTCTTTTTTATTGTGTCATGTTTTTATCTTCCTCTGGCAATTTTCTTTCTTTCTTTTTTAAAATTTATCTCTATTGTTCAAAGTGTTACAGATGTCTCCCTTTTTCCCTTTCATTGATCCCCTTCACTGATGTCTTCTTTATCTGATATTAATGTTATTGTCCTTAATTTTTATTTTTGTGTGTTTGTTTTTCCTTTTTATTAAATGTATGGGGTGATACTTTTTAATAAAATTATGCAGGTTTCAGGTGCATGAGTCTACAACAAATAATCTGTACACTATATTGTGTGTTCACCAACCCAAGTCAAGTCTTTGTCCATCACCATTTATCCCCTCTATACCCTCCTCCACTGGACTTTCTTCACCACCCCTCCTCCAATCATCACACTGTTGTTCTTATCTATGAGTTCTTTCTCTTTTTTTTTTCTTTTTTGCTCAATCTCTCCACCCCTCTGTCCCACCCCAACAACTGTCAGCCTGCATTCTTTCTATGTTTATCTCTATTTTGCTTATTAGTTCATTTTGTTCATTAGATTCCACATGAGTGAAATCATATTGCTTTTTAAAATTAATATTTGCATGATATATAATTTTCCACATTTAACTTTTAACCTATGTACATTGTCATATTTGAAGTTACTTTCTAGTAAAAAACATAGTGGAGTCAAGTTTTAAATTTAATCTGTCAATACCTTTCAACTATTCTATTGAGATCACTTATATTTAATGAGATTATTGATGTGTTGAGGTTTAAATTTATAATATTTTTTTCTGTTTCTCTGCTTTCCTTTTTCTCTCTACTTGTGTATTAATCACTTTTAGAATTCCACTTGGATTTAGATTTTTTTGAATATATCTTATTGCCTAGTTCTGCTAGTGACTTCTCTAGCAATTACTACTGTAATTGTAATATATATTTACTTATCAAAGTCTACTGGTGTCAAGATTCTACAAATTCATGTGTCAATAGAAACTAACTCCTTTTATATTATTTACACATCTCCATGTAGAATATAATTGTCTAAAACATTTTAATTACATTTATTGAGGTGACATTGGTTAATAAAATTATATAGGTATCAACTGTATATTTTTATGATAGGTAATCTTTATATTGCATTGTGTGCCCACCACCCAAAGTCAAAGCATCTTCCAATGCCATATATTTGATCCCGTTTAACCTTTTACTACCTTTCCATCCCACTTCATTCTGGTAACCACCATACTGTTGTCTGCATCTGAGTTTTTGTTTGTCTTTCTTGTTTGTTCATTTTTTGCTTTCAGATTAAAATCTCATATATGAGTGTAATCATATGTTACTTCACTTATTTACCTTAATGTGCTATTATAAAGATCCATCCATGTAATCTCAAATGGCAGTATTACATCTTTTCTTATGACTGTGTATAATTCTATTCTATATCTGTACCATATTTTCTTTATCCAGTCATCAATTGAAGGACACTTCAGTTGTTTCCACATCTTGGCCACCATGAAAAATGCTGCAATAAACTTAAGAAAGCATATATCTTTGTGAATAAATGTTTTCAGATTTCCTGGGTAGATACCCAGAAGAGGGGTTGCTGAGTCAGATGGTAACTCTATTCCTATTTTTTGTGGAACCTCCATACTGTTTTCCATAGTGGCTGTACTAGTTTACATTCCTACCAGCAGTGAGTGAGGGTTTATTTTTCTCCACATCCTCACTCACCAAGTCATGCTATTACTTGTCTTGTCAATAGTAGCCATTTTAATAGGTATGAAGTGGTATCTCATTATAGTTTTGATTTGCATTTCCCTAATAGCTAGTGAAGTTGAGCTGCTTTTCATATTTCTTATACATCATAATATTTTTGCTTCAACTGTCAAACATAATTTGGAAACTGAAGAGGAGGAAAAAATTACTTACTCATAGTTTTACACTTTTGTTTTCCTTCCTTTCTGATATTTAAATGCTTCTTCCATCATTTTTTTAGACAATTTTCTATAGCTATTCTTTTAAGATAGGTCTGCTAGCCACATATTCTCTTAGTTTTCCATTATTTGAAAACATCTTCATTTCTTCTTTTTTTCCTCAAGGGTAGTTTTGTTGGATTCAACATTTCACAATGACAATTTCTCACTTTTAGAAGTTGAAAAAATTGGCATCATTATTTGGTAGGTAGCCCCTATGGTTTGAGATAAGAAATCTACTCATTTAAATTGTCTTCCTCTGTAGTTAAGGTTTTGTTTCTCTTCACTGTTTTTAAGAATATGTTTATTTGACTTTATTTTCTGAACTTTAACTAGGAATTGTGCTACTGTGAGATAATTTTTTTTTTTATCATTTAATGGAGTTTTCCAGGCTTGTTGAATCTGTAAATTTATGTCCTTTGCCAAAAAAGGCAAACTTATCAGTCATTACTTATTTGAACACTTTTAAAATGTATTTAATTCTTCCCTCATTCTCCTGTTTGGGACTTTGGTGGCAAAAGTTTTAGAGCTTTTATAATGGTATTGCAGTCCTGAGGCTCTGTTAATTTCATTTATTTTTATTTGTTTTGTTTTTTTGTCTATTATTTTTCCCTCTTGTTCAGATTGGGTAATTTCTATTGTTCTATCTTCCAGTTCTTTCTCTCTTGTGTCAACTCTGAGTCCATCTACTAGTTTTATATTATAGTTACAAATTTCATGCATGGGGGGGGGGTGGTGTCCCTCAGCCTGGCCTGCACCCTCTCCAATCTGGGACCCCTCGGGGGATGTCTGACTGTGGGATCAGGCCTAAACTGGCAGTCGGACATCTCACTCACAATCTGGGACCACTGGCTCCTAACCACTCACCTGCCTGCCTGCCTGATTGCCCCTAACCACTCTGCCTGTGGACCTGCTCACCCCTAACTGCCCCCCGTGCTGGCCTACTTGCCCCCAACTGCCCCCGCCCCCCGACAGCCTGATCACCCCCAACTGCCCTCCCCTCCTGGCCTGATTGCCCCTAACTGCCTCTGCCTTGGCCCTGCCACCATGGCTTTGTCCAGAAGGACATCCTGAAGGTCTCTTGGAAGGTATGCCAGTCTAATTAGCATATTACCCTTTTATTAGTATAGAACAGTGGTTGGCAAACTGTGGCTCGCAAGCCACATGCGGCTCTTTGGTCCCTTGAGTGTGGCTCTTCCACAAAATACCACGTGCGGGTGTGCACGTACAGTGCAATTGAAACTTCATGGCCCATATGCAGAAGTCAGTTTTCGGCCTGGGCAAGTCTATTTTGAAGAAGTGGCATTAGAAGAAGTGGGGGTGTTTGTCATATGTGGCTCACGAGCCGTGGTTTGCTGACCACTGGTATAGAAGATTGTATTTTGCAATTCTAATATTTCCATTTTATTTTTTCTATCTTCTGTTTATCTTCCTTCCTACTTTCTATTTATTACTATATTTTATTTATTTCTATCTAGTATTTTTTCTATCATCTACTTAATTGTATATGTTCTATTTATTTATTATTATTTAGACTTATTTCTATTATATTTATAATTACTTTTTGTCTTTGTTCTTTTTTAAAGTTTATCTGTATTGTTGAAAGTATTACAGATATCTCCTTTATTTCTCCATTAACTCCCTTCACCTTGCACCCACCCCTCCCAGGTCTTCACCACATATTGTGTGTGTCCATGGGCTATGCATATATGCGTATAGGTTTCCCAGTGAATCTTTTCTCAGATTCCCCCACCCATGCCTTCCCTCTGAGATTCCTCAGTCTATTCCATGCTTCTATGACGCTGGACCTATTTTATTCATTAATTTATATTGTTCATTAAATTCCACTTATGAGTTTGATCATGTGTTACGTATCTTTCTCTGACTGGCTTATTTCATTTAGCATAATACTCTCTAGGTCCCTCTATGCTCTCTCAAAGAGTAAGATATCCGTCTTTTTACTGCTGCATCGTATTCCATGGTGTATCCACTCATCTACTGATGTGTACTTGAGCTGTTTCCAGATTTAGATATTTTAAATTATGCTGCTATGGACATAGGGTATTTCTGATTGGTGTTTCTAATTTCTTAGGATATATTTCTAAAAGTGGGATCAATGGCTCAAAAGATTCCACTTGTAATATTTTGAGGTAATTCCATACTGTTTTTTCTAGTGGCTGCACCAGTCTGCATTCCCACCAACAGTGTACTAGGGTTCCCTTTTCCCCACATCCTTGCCAACACTTGTCATTTGTTGATTTGTTGATCATAGTCATTCTGACAGGTGTGAGGTGATACCTGATTGTCATTTTAATTTGCATCTCTCTGATAATTAGTGACTTGGAGCATTTTTTCATATGTCTCTTGGCCTAATATGTCCAGTGTGGAGAAATGTTTATTTAGGTCTTTTGCCCATTTTTAAATTGATTTGTTTGTCATCCTATTGTTAAATTGTATGAGTTCCTTATATATTTTGAAAATTAACCCTTTATCAGATGTGTCACTGCCAAATATGTTCTCCCATACAGTGGACTTCCTTTTCACTTGATTGTTGATTTATTTTGCTGTGCAGAAGTTTTTATTTTTATTTAGTCCCATTTGTTTATTTTCTCCTTAGTTTCCCTTGTTCTAGGAGATGTATCAGTGAATATATTACTATAAGAGATGTCTGAGATTTTGCTGCCTATGGTTTCTTCCAATATTTTCATAGTTTCACAATTTGCATTTAAGTCTTTTATCCATTTTGAATTTATGCTCCTGTCTGATGTAAGTTGGTGGTCTAGTTTTATATTTTGCATGTACCTGTGCAATTTTCCCAGCACCATTTACTGAAGAGACTGTCTTTACGCCATTGTATGATCTTGACTCCTTTCTCAAATTGAGTGTACTGGTTTGGGTCGATTTCTGGGTTCTCTGTTCTTTTCCATTGATTTATATGCCTCTTCTTTTGCTAGTACCAGGTCATTTTGATTACAGTGGCTTTGTAGTATAATTTTATATCTAGGATTGTGATCCCTCCAACTTTTTTCTATTTCTCAGGATTGCTGCAGCCATTTGGGGTTTTTTTTTTGTTTCATATAAGTTTTTGGAGTACTTGTTCTAGATCTTTGAAATATGCCATTTGGTATTTTAATAGGGATTGTATTTAATCTATAGATTGTTTTGTGTAGTATGAACATTTTAATGGTATTCATTCTACCAATCCATAATCATGGAATATTCTTCCATTTGTTTATATCTTCCTGTATCTCATTTTTCACCCTCCCCATAGTTTTCAGAGGACAGATTTTTACGTTTTTTATTATATTTATCCCTAAGTGTCTCAATTGTTTTGTTGCAGTAGAAAATGGGGTTGTTTTTTTATTTCTTTTTCTGAGAATTTATTATTAGTATATAAAAATGCCATCATTTTCTGGGTACTAAGTTTATATCCTGCTACATTGCCAAACTCATTTATTAAATCTAGTAGTTTTTTGGTGGATTGTTAGGGTTTTCTATATATAATATCATGTCATCTCTTCCAATTTGGATGCCTTTTATCTCTTGTTCTTATCTGATTGCTATGGCTAGCACTTGCAATACTATGTTGAATAAGAGTGGTGAAAATGGACATCCCTGTCTTGTTCCTGTTCTTAAGGAAAACACTTTTAATTTTTGTCCATTGAGTATGATTGTTGGCTGTAGGTTTGTCATATATGGCCTTTATTATGTTGGGGTATGATCCCTCTATTCTCACTTTGCTGAGAATTTTTATCCAAAAAAGAGTGCTAGATTTTGCCAAAAGCATTTTCTGCATCTATTGATATGTTCTTGTTATTTTTTTATCTTTAATAGGTTTATGTATTATATCACATTTATTGATTTGTAAATATTGTACCAGCCTTGCATCCCTGGAATAAAACTCACTTGGTCATGGCATACAGTTTTTTAAATATAATCCTGGATTTGATTGCTAATATTTTGTTGAGGATTTTAGCATCTTTGTTCATCAGAAAAATTGGCCTGCAGTTTTCTTTCTTTGTGCTGCCTTCCCAAAAAGAGCTTGGAAGTGTTCCCTCCTCTTGGATTTTTTGGAATAGTTTGAGGAGTATAGGTGTTAGCTCTTCTTTGAATGTTTGGTTAAACACTCCTGTGAAGCCACCCTAACCAGGGCTTTTGTTTTCTGGGATATTTTGTCTTATTATTGCTTCTATTTCATCATTTGTTATTGGCTTAGTCAGGTTTTTTTATTCTTCCTAATTCAGTTTTGGAAGATTGCATTTTTTCTAGGAATTTGTTGATTTCATCCACATCATCCAGCTTGTTGGCATATAGTTGCTCATAGTATTTTCTTACAATCCTTTGCATTTCTGTGGATTCAGTTCTTACTTCAGTTCTCTTGGTTTCACTAATTTTTTTTAAGTCTCTATGGCACGTATTTCCACTATGATCTTTATTATTTCCTTTCCTCTAATTACTCCGGGCTTTTCTTCTTTTCCTCATTCTAATTATCTAAATTGTAGGTTTAGATAGTTTAACAGAAGTTTCTCTCTCTCTCTCTCTCTCTCTCTCTCTCTCTCTCTCTCTCTTTCTCTCTCTCTCTCTTTATTTATTTATTTTTTTAGTTAGGCCTGTAATACTATAAACTTCCCTCTCAAGACTGCTTTCACTGTGTCTGATAGATTTGGTGTAGTTGTGTGTTCATTTTCATTTTTTCCCAGGAATTTTTTTATTTATTCATTGATTTCATTGGTAACCCATTCATTGTTTAATAACTTGCTATTTAGCTTCCATATGTTTGAATGTTTTTTTAGTGTTTTCACTATAGTTGATTTCTAATTTCATGCCATTGTTGTCTGAGATGATGCTTGGTATTATTTCAATCTTCTTGAACTTGAGGAGACTTGTTTTGTATCCTAACATGTGGTCTATCTTTTAAAAGGACCCATGTTCACTTGAGAAGAATGTATATTCTTTAACTTTAGGATGAAATGTTTGGAAAATATCAATTCCATCTGATCTAGTGTGTTCTTTAGGGTCACTGTTTCCTTGTTTATATTTTTGTATAGAAGATCTATCCAGTGACATCAGTGGGGTATTAAAGTCCCCTACTATGATTATATTGCTGTCAATCTCTCCCTTAAAGTCCTCCAGAAGTTGTTTTTATTTTATTTTTTAAATATAATTGGGTGTTCCTGTAGTGGGTGCTATATGTTTATGCGAGTTATAACCTCTTGGTGTATCAATCCATTTAGCATTATGAAGTAGCTTTCATTGACTTTCATTATGGTCTTCATTTTGAAGTTTATTTTTTTCAGTTATGAATATTGCTATTTGAGCTTTTTTTCCTTTCTATTTACTTGGTAAACATTTTTCAATCCTTTCATTCTGTGTGAGTCATTTGTTCTGAAGTGGGTCTTTTGTACACAGCATATATATGGAACATGTTTTCTTATCTATTCAGCTTCCCTATGTTGATTGATTGGAACATTTAAGCCATTTATATTCAATGCTCTTATTGAAAGGTATTTATGTGTTGCCATTTTTATTCTTTATGCCTGTGTTCCTTTCTCTATTTCTTCTTATTATAATAATCCCTTTAGCATTTGTTCAGTTCTGCTTTGGTGGTAATAAACTATTTTAGCCTTTGTTTTTGTCTGTGAAGCTCTTTATTTTACCCTTATTTTGAAGCCTAGCTATCAAAATAGAGTAGTGTTGAATTCAGTCCCTTGCTTTTAATTACTTTGTATACTTCATGCCACTTCCTTTTGGCCTGAAGTGTTTCTATTGAAAAATCAGCTGACAGTCAAATGGGAGGTCCCTCATAGGTGGCTTTCTATCTTTCTCTTGTAGCTTTTAAAATTCTTTCTTTGTGTTTAATGTTTGCAATATGTGCCTGGATGTGGGTCTTTTGAGGTTCATCTTCATTGAACTCCGTGTTTCTTAAAGTGACTTTTTCCTTCACCAAGTTAGGAAAACTTTCTGCCGTTATTTCTCCAAACAGAATTTCTTGCTCGGATTCTTCTCTTCCTGGTACCACCATAATTTGAATGTTGTTACATTTCATGTTTTCCTAAAGTTCCCTTAGACTCTACTCCTGCTTTTACATTTTTTTTTTCCCAATCGCTGCTCTGAATAGTTCCTTTTCCTACCTTGTCTTCTAATTTGCTGATGTAGTCCACCACTTTTTATAGTCTACTCTTGATTCCTTGTAGGATATATATATATATTTTTAATTTCAGATGTATCATTCTTCATTTCCACTTGATTCTCATTCATAGTATCTACCTCTTTATTTATGGTGATGCAGTTCTCAGGTTTCATAATGTTTCATTAAGTTACTTGTAGTTCTCACTAAATTTTTGAGCACCCTTATAACTATTGAATTCTTTATATGACAAATTGTTTGCCTCCATCTCATTCAGTTTCTTTTCTGGTGATTCCTCCTTTTATTTCATTTGGGGATTGTTTCTTTGTCTCCCTGTTTTTGCTGCCTTTTTGCATTTGTTTATATCTATTAGATCAAACTGCTATGCCTCCCAGGTTTTTTGGAGTGGTCTTATGTAGTAGGTGTTTTGTGGAACCCAGTGGTGCATTATCTTAGATCTCCTGGGCTGAGTGTTCTAGGAAAGCCCCATGTTTGAGTTATTTGTATTACCCCATTGTAATTGGTCTTGGATAATGTTCTTCTCTTCATGGATGGAATCTTCTCTCAAGCTGGCTTACTATGAGGCTCACCCCTTACCATGTCATGTGAGCTGTGGTGAAGGTTCTGACACATCAAAAAGAATAGCAACAAAATAAAACCGTACACAAGACTCTTACAATAACAACAAAAGCAACATCCAGAGAATTAAGAAAGAGAAAAGAGCAAGAATGACAGAAAGAAAGGAAGAAAATATATGAGTAGAAAATAAAACACAACAAAACAAAAACAAACAAACAAAAAAAGGGGCTGGGAAGGAATATGAAGAGTCAGAGATGAAATAAAGAAAATAAGAACAAAGAATAGGAAAATGGCAGAGGGAAAACAGTTTAGAATAAGACAGTAAGAAAAAATTTGAAAGGGAAAATAGAGAAGGAAATAGACTCAAATAAGAAAAGGATAAAGATGAGAAAGCAGGAGGAAAAGAAAGAAAAAAATAATTGAGTAAGAAAGGGGAAGAGAAAAATTGAGTATATGAATGAAACAATAGAGACTAAAATAATTTCAAATCAATAATTCAGATAAAGAAGATAAATTATAAAAAGAAAAAAGAAAAAAGAAAGGGAAAAGAAAAAAAGAAGAAAAGAAGAAGAAGAAAGTGAAATGGTATTCATCTCAGCTCAGTTAATGCCTCTTGGGAGCTCCTTTTGGACCCTGCTTTTCTGATGGCTGTGGCTGAATGTTTTGTCTGCCAATTCTGGACTTCATGGGAGGTACTTAGGTTCTAACTGTTGGAGAGTTGGAATTTTTGAGCACTCCGGGGAGGCCGTGGACTATGCCCCAGATAGGGTTGTCAGTGCTGACACCAGGCCAGGCCTTGAGATATGGTCTCATGGTCCCTTTCCCCTTGCACCTCACAAAGCAGCTTTGCAAGATAGAACACTGTCAGCTTTCTAAAGAAGAGGATAACCCTGTAAATAACATGGTCATCAATAGCATGGCCCTGACATTTGGGAAAAACTGTTTTGTCTTGGGTTATTTACTCTGCAAAAACAGGATGTGGTTAATGTGCTTAAAAGTGATCTTGCACAAAGGGTCGGGGCTGCTCTCTGACCTCCCCCAGGAGAGAGGGCAGTCTCCAGCCAGCAATAAAGGCTCCCTAAATTTTAATTTGGTCTGGACTCCAGTGGTCTTTACTTGCGTTCACTCCACAACATTTGGAGGCCCCCCGCAAGATAACCAGCCTTTGCCTGGTCCTGTGACCGGAGCCCACCCCGGTCCCCGGACTCTCCGACCTAGGGGGAGATCTCTGAGAGACGTTCCTCAGCCCCGGGGACTGGTAGAGGTCAGAGACCCCGCCTGCTAAATCCTGATTGACTCTGATTGGAGCCGCCTGGACCTGGTTCTTACCGGTAAGAAACTTATTTCTGGTTCTGTGGGCGCCCATCTAGGGTCTCTGGAAGGCTGGACGCAGCGCTACTACCGAGACAAGATCCCAGTGCACAACGGTGCTCGGTGATCCTCAGTTGGTTGTCATTGTCTTTGTTATTTTGTGTTATTGTGGTCTAATTGTCTCTATCATTAGAATGGGTCAGTCTGCTTCATGTTCTTCTGTCTGTACTCCCCTGCAATGTTTTTTGAAAAATTTTCAGGAATTCAAGCGGCGAGCAGATGATTACGGAGCCTCCGTTAACACTTTTGATTTACAGAAATTTTGTGAGAGGGACGGGAACGGGAAAGTGCTGGCACAGGAGCACCGCTGCATAAGTCAAAAACTCAGACTGTCTGGTATATAAATGTAAGTGTGAGGGTCTGTGTGAAGTGAAAGCTACTTTGTGCCATCTGGCTGTACACATGAGAGTATTTGTTATCTCTTTCTGTTGTTTAATTTGTTTAAAGACAGTGCACCTCCCTGCTTTAGAGGGAAGACAGTAGAGAACTTTTAATTGCTTTTCCTAATTTTACTGTGTTAGTTTAAAATTTTGGAATTCTAGGGTTAATTTGTGAAGGTTGCCAATCCAGAGAAGTTTAAACAAAGGCTTGTTGGGTTAAGATTAGTCATAATTAACTGCTTTGTAGGCTGCCTTTTCAGCCCTCCTAGCAAACAGAATCATGTGGTCCCGAGAACTGAAACCTGCCTGACCTTCCTGATAGATTTACAGTAGGTCTCTGGGGAAGGAAGAGAGCTGAAAACTACTCACTACTCCAGAGCAGGTGTGAGAAAGGGTAGAGGCGGTGGAATTCACTCTCAGCCTGCTGAGATAGAGAAGCCCTAGGCTGGGGGACAGGAGGATGGTTGGAGATATCAGAAGTGGTGAAGGTTGAGATCCTCTGGGGCTTTGGAGTAAAGAAGGAAAATCTGGGAGGGAGAGCAGCCATTCCTTAAGTGTAAAAAGCCTGGTTATACAGGATCTCAGACCGCTTGCCTTATGTCCCCTGCTAAGGACAGAGTAAATAGTTAATGCAGAAAAGGGGGCGCGTCGGCGGGGAGAGCAGGGAGAGATAGGTTTTTGTTGATTTTACTGGCTACAACCCGCTCTGCTGGCGTCCTTGGTTTCTTACTTATCTGAACTATTTTGCCTTCAAGGCTTTCTGCAAAACAGAAAGGGCTTTCTGTGCCCTGTTTTCTTCTCTTTACCCTTCCAATACACATAAAGAAAATCTCATGGTCCAAGCCTGGCAGGGTGGGGTACTTCTTGGGCAGTGGTGGAATTATCCAGCAAAGGAACTTTAAGATATAATATCTTCAATGTTACAACTAGTTGAAGTTTTAAAAATCTGTCTCTCAAAAAGAAATATTTTTACCTGCTCTTAGTTTTATCACAGAAGGTCTAAGTCATAAATGTTAATCTAAGAAATTCTGGCTGTTTATTTTTAGGAGTCATTAAAGGATTGAGGTTTCAAAGAATAAGGAATACTGAGTAGAAGGTCTGAGGCATGGTTATGCATTTTTAAAGGACCTAGAAAGAAGGCTTGAAGGCTAATTTAGAAGTGTAAAATTAATAAAGGTTGTGTATGTAATAAGGAGAAGAGAAATGTTAAAAAGAAATCAAATAATACAGGCCAGTAAGCCAGGAAGAGTAAATAATTTGCATTTTGCCTCCCTAAACAGAGGGTAAATAGCTTATGCCAAAGTACTTAGGGAGGGACTGATAAAAGAAATCTAACAGTTACTGTTTGTTCAGAAAATATTACTTTGGAAAGTCCATAAAAAGGACTGGCAAGGAAAATTCTATCTTAAAGCAGGTCAGTATATTTTTCTCCTTATACAATTCCTCCAAAATTTGGCAATACTTAATAAATAAATCATGGCAATACATTTCTTTGCATAAATTCAATAAGACCAGTTTCCAATAGTGGTTTTATTAACCAGAAACTTTGACTGGAGTATCATGTTTTAAAGGGCCCCACCTGAACTCTGAAGACTCGAAGCCAATAAGAGTGCCATGGAGAAAGTCTGGTGTCCTGCTTGGTAGCCCTGAAAATAGCTGGTGCTGGAGCAACAGGCCCATACCCTACCATCACTGGCGGTTGGTCAGAGTAGAAGGGGAGCAATAAGGGCACCTCTGCGTCCCTGCGGGACCCCCACGCACTCTGAGCAGCGACGAGTAGGAAGGCTGAGATGGGCTTTGAAGCCTAGGGCATGGGCCTTGGTAGAGACACTACAGGTGAGGATTCACCTAACTCAGCAGATACTACAGGCAGGCCTGACGGCAGCTGGATGGCTTGGCTTCCTTCCCTACGGGGCACACTAAGATTCAATCATGAAATTCCGGAAAAGGTAGTCAGTTACCATTTTTGTTATGTTTATGCAAACAATCAGGCCAAATTAAATACAATAGATAAATTAGTCTTGATTTGGCGCTTTTGATAAACATGGGGGTAATTTTGAGGAGAAAGATTCTATTTCAATAGAAGTTATTAAAACTGAAAGGTTTTCTTTCCTTTCCACCAGACCATTTGTTACAGTTTGTCTCCGCCAGGTCACAAGCCCACCTCCTTCTGTGTCCAGGCCTCATTGTCCCTCTGACAGACAGCAAGGATCTCTTGGCTCTGAGAGAAACTTCTGACCCCCCTCAGCAGGAAGTAGCTAGAAGAGCCCACCAACGTCCATTTTCCCTAAAAGAATTCAGAGCCAGGATCCTTGAGGTAATATATTAGGCAGTTAGACAGATATGAGCAGAGCAAGGACGATGGGCCAACTAGCACTACCAGATGTAATTAAATCTTTCCATCTCTACCTATGTAAGACAAGGGGACTCCCCAGAAGCAAGAGGGAATGAGGCTGCAGATGAAGCAGCCCGGGAGGCTGCCATAAAACCAGTGGGGCCTCTACAGATTCTAGTGACTCTTCCAAACCCTGACCTACCCACCTCACCAGCTTACATAGAAACCCAATCTAGAAAAGCTGAAATCCATAACCAATATTTACTCAAGTTCTTACAGGCTTTACAGCCCACCTAGAAAGCAGTCCAGAAGCATGTCTGATCCGGTCCATCCTTCCACCCTGGTGACTCTGTTTGGATAAAGAAATTTGCCACGCAAGGACTGACTCCTACCTGGAAAGGACCACCCCCACAGCAGTCAAGGTCGACGGGATCCAACGTGGCTTTATCACACCTGGCTTAAGACAGCCCAGGCAAAATAGAGAGTCCAGGACTTTTCGGACCCTCTAAAGATTAGTCCTGGCCCTCATTCCAGGCCCTTATCTTATAAACAGGCCCACTGACTTTATTCAGCAGAGAATTAATTCTATCAGGCTTATAGTCCTCATGGTCAATATAACTCCCTCGCCAACAATGACCCAAAAGAGTCAATGATTTGACTCATGTACATAAAACCAGCGGGGAATGTTGGAGAGTGGGAATTTTTGAGCACTCCGGAGAGGCCATGGACTATGCCCCAGAGGGGTTGTCAGTACTGACACCAGGCCAGGCCTTGAGATATGGTCTCATGGTCCCTTTCCCCTTGCACCTCACAAAATAGCCTTGCAAGATAGAATACTGCCAGCTTTCTAAAGAACAGGATAACCCTGTAAATAACATGGTCATCAATAGCATGGCCCTGACATTATTTGGGATATGGTTAATGTGCTTAAAAGTGGTCTTGCACAAAGCGTCGGGGCTGCTCTCTGACCACCCCCAGGAGACAGGGCAGTCGCCAGCCGGCAATAAAGGCTCCCTAAATTTTAATTTGGTCTGGACTCCAGTGGTCTTTACTCGCGTTCACTCCACAACACTAACCACTGACAGAAACTGTCCACCTTTGGCTCTAAGAAACTTCTTTGAAGTTTCAAGGAATCCATAGTTTGTGTCCTTCTCCACTGGACTTGGCCATACTCTAAGGCCAGTTTGTTAGCAGCATGAAGCCCAGTAATGGCACAGCAACCTTTCCCAGGTTCCCCAGGCTCTGCCTCCACTTGTTATTACTTTATAGCCAGCTATCAATCTTAATAATTTAAAAGCCTGCTTATGAAAGGGCTTTAGGCAGAATGGGGAGTCTAGAACTCTGGGTCTCCTGTGAGGGAGAGGTGCTGTTCAGACTTCAGGCTAAGTGGTGAGTTTCCCTGTCCCAGAGCTACTCCTCTGTGAGTGGCCTAGAATATTACTCTGCCCTCAGCTAGTCATAGCTCCTCATATCCTATATAATAAAATCCTAATATGCAAATCGACCGAACGGCAGAACGACTGGTCACTATGACACACACTGTCCACCAGGGAGCAGACACTTAATGCAGGAGCTGCCCCCTGGTGGTCGTGCACTCCCACAGGGGGAGCGCTGCTTAGCCAGAAGTTGGGCTCACCACTGGGGAGCACTGTGGCACTGGTGGGAACCTCTTCCACCTCTGCAGCAGCACTAAGGACCCCTTGGGGGTCCTGGACTGCCATAGGGCTCAGGCCAGGCTGAGGGACTACCCCCAGTGCATGAATGTCATGCACCAGGCCTCTAGTGAATCCGTAAGTGAAAAACCTGCAGTTTCTATCATCTGTCCAGTGTAGAGGAGGCACCAGTCAAGATTCCCAGACTAGTGGGGCAAAATGCCCCACACCCCCAGTCCAGTCACAGACACTCCCTGAGACTCTTCAAACACATAGTCTTGGCCTCTGTGTCTATCTCCTTTGCAAGGTCAAGATGCACAGTGTGACAGGCAGGTCTCCTGAGGGTGGGGTGGGCTATATCATCTATGGCATGCTTTTTTTTTTTTTTTTTTCCTTTTCCTGAGCTGCTGCTATTGGGAGTGGCTAATTCCTCTCAAGTAAAATGGCCATTTCAGTTTGGGGGAGAGGGGGTGATTGAATGCAAGACTCCCGGCTACTGCTTTTCCACATCTCCCCCAGTGCTTTCCACCTCAGCCTCTCTTTAGGCACCTTGAATCTGCACCACCCTCCCTGCAGCAAAGCCTCAGATGTGTATCTGCAAATAAAGCTCCTGTGCTCTAGGTTTAAAAAACAAACAAAACAAAACGGAAACTGAGGTTTTCTCTCCAGCTCCAGACTCCTTGGTGGCCAGCAGCCCTCCAGCCTTTCACAGCTGATGTTACGTGGGCTGCTGGTCTCGGCTCTGGTGCTCTGGGCTGTGGAGCCCAGCCTGGGTTCTGGGCCTCTATATCCTGAGGTAAAAGAACCTCCTCACTCTCAGCCTGATCCCATGGAAGCTGGGTCAGGCCCTTTTGTGACCTCACCCTTCCCACCAGTCTACAGGTGTTTTCTGTCCTTCCTTAATGTAAGTCTCCTCCTCAGTTGGACCTCTGTTGGTAATTCCTAGTGTATGTTCTCCACTTTAGTTTTATTTACTCTCTGGTCCTGGGAGGAGGTGCAAGAAAGGTCTGCCTATTCAGCCTCTGTTTTCTCTCCCACTTATAATTTCTTGATGAAACATTTTTATGATGATGGATATACAATCTTTTTTAGATAGTTTAAACATATCTGTCATCTCTGTGTTGGCATCTATTGATTGTCTTTTCATATAATGTGAAAAATGACTTATTCTTGATTTTTATATCATGAAACCTGGATTTTGGGGGCATGATATTTTGGACAAAAGGGGTCACCTGCTAACCTGACAGGCTCAGGGAAAGCCTGGATAGCAGTCTTGCAGACTCAGAGACCTACAGTAACTACAAAGGATGGTCTGAAATTAAACTTTAACTAAAAGCAGTTATGGTGGGTAGTCACCTCCTAGGCTGGTATCTTCACTGACAAGGTCAACATTTACCTTAACTGAGCCTATCTGTCTTTTTGCATCTATAATAACATACCTTTTGAACTGTCTGGGTAACTTGTAACTTCCCTTTTTCCAGACCCCTTGGGGCACAACCTAATGTGCTGAGCACCAGGAAAAATACCACAGATTCCTTCATTATCATGTTTATTGTTCCTACACCCACCTAAGTATGTATCTATCATTTTGCTTTTTATCCAATCCCCACTTTGCTTTCTCCCACCTCTCTAGTCTATCACCAATGGATTTCATGTAACCCACCTAAGTCCCTTTCCTTTGATTGCAATGTATAAATACAAATGTAACTCGCCATTCTCTGGAGCATTATCTCAATTCCTTGAGGTTCTGCTTCCTGGCATATGTCAACAGTTTGGCTCAAATAAACTCACAAAAGTTCTTTACAGGTTTCATTGTTTTTTTATGTTAACATTACTTGGCGTAGTCACAGCAGGATTCCAAAGAGGCTCACCCAGGACCATCCCTTGGACTTGGACTCAGTGCTAGGATCCAGCAAAGGGCCCCTTGAGTCTGCCGGTCTCCGGGTTCTCCCCACTTTGGGTGAACGTGGGTAGGTTGTCTCTCGGATCCAGGACCTTCCTTTGCTTTGGTAGAGGGTCTGATTTTATTTGAGCTGCATTTTAAAATCCTCGAGGTGGAACCAGGGTCGACAGAACCCAGGTTAAGTGTTGACAGAACCCAGGCTAAGATGGGACTGGAGGAAAAAAAATGGGTGGCTGGTTTTGATTTTGGCTTTTCAATTGGAATTGCTGAGAGTCTGAGCAAAATTAACCTTCGCCTTATAAATGAACTGAGCTCATTCTGCTCCAAAGATAAAGGGGCACATCCTCCCTCCAGTCGGATTCTGGGGTGTTCTTAGGTGACTAAGAATCTTTGTGGAGGTGTCAGAAATGCAGGAGCCCCATAGGGAAGTCCCAACGCAACTGTAATAAACTAAATGGCTCATCAAGGGGGCCACCATAAGGCTTGGTCTGCCTGGGCCCCGAACCTTTCCTGTGGTTTTAGACAGCCGACAGAGAAACCGAGGTCACATTTGACCCACTACATAAACATGTCTAGAAAGTTTGCTCAGACTACAGATATCCAAAATTAAAAAAAAATAAATAAATAAAATTAGCATGGGAAATTGTGCCTTCAAGGCCAAAAGCTCCCAAAACCACAGCCCTCATTTAATACTCCTAATAGGAAGCCTTTACTCCCCAGTACTTTACAGAAATGGGAACATTTAACTAGAAAATATTAACTGAGAAATGGCCAAAATGCAGTTTGTTTGGGGTACCTACATTAATATTTTGCATGCAGAAATTAGAAAATGTTGGTTCTGAAATTAAACTGAATGACTATATGGGAAGCATATCTTGATTTGGAAATTAGAAGCTTCTAAGGAAAAGCATAGAAAAAATTCTTCCAAAAAGATGAAAATTAGTAAGAAATGTTAGAGACTATCTCAGAACTATTCTGAAATTAACAAATGCCTACACCCCATTTTCCTCCCTGTAGGAAGCATGCCTCTGATTTATCTCCATAGAAAAGAAATAGTAGGTGGCTAGGCCATTACTCAATTTCCCCAAAGAAAACAGAATGTGGGGGTGGGGAGACACATAGCCTGTGGTACATGTCCTAGGAAGATTTCCCCAGACAAAGGGAGGTAGAGGCAACTGGAAAAGACCCCAGCCCATTTTTTAGAATAGTCCATTGGGAATATACTGAAATTCTAGAGAGGGGCAATTCCCAAACCAGGGACAAAAAACATTGCTTTGGTAATTTTTAATGCTGAACATTCTCTGGTGTAAACTTTTAGTTTGTTCTGCATGCCTGTATAAGAGTGTTGATATTTTGTGTCTCTTTGTTTTTGTTTAATTTATTTAAAGAAGAGGAAAGTCCCGCTTTGGGGAAGTCTAGTTATGTGTGATGGGGTTCAAAGTGTGAGAGAGATTGCAAGAACATCCCAGCAACTGCCAAGCATTCTTAATTTTGGGGGCTCTTCTTGCTCTCCCTCTCAGGGTTCAGCCACCAGAAGCAGCTAGTGAGAATTCTGTTTATCTGCAGTGTAGTTTTGGCTGTCTGTCTTTTAGGGATTTTAGTTTGCTCTTCCCTTGTTTTTTGTGAGAATAAACAAATCATCTTTTCTGTCAAACAACAGTTTAGACAGCCGCCATCTTGGACTGTGTGACTTGGCAGCTGCCATATTGGCCACATGACTTGCAGCTCCCCTGGGGGCCGCCTTCTTGAAACAGAAAAGGCCAACCCCTCCCTTTGAATTAGCCAATTTGGGAAAGACCATGCATTTGAGCTCTAGTCAAAAGCAAGGGACAAGTCACGTGTGTTGTTAAGGCAAAAAATATATATAACTAAAATGAAGAGTATATGGTAAAAAAAAAAAAAAATCTTTTTCAGTTGTAATTATATATGCCTAAACATAGTTTTCCAAAGTCTTTGGTAACTTAAAATTTTGAAGTTGCTGAATTAAATAATAAAATTTATTAAATATCTACATATTTTGAATAACAGAATACTGAAATATTAATCTGAATTTGTCTTGTGTGAAAAATCTAGAGGATAGATTTGAATCTATTAATTAAATGTCTTGTATTTTATTTGAAATATAACCTTAAAGTATTACTAATCTGAGAAATGCTAAGTATTTAATTTTCCACCTAAAAATTTGAGGCTTCTAAGAGTTAAAAGTTCAAACTAAGATGGGAGAAATAATATGGTTGTGATAATAGAATGCATGAAGTATGGAAATTTATTTTTTTTTAAATTTCTTGAGGAAAATAATTCTTGGGTTTTCTCTGGAAAAATTAGTAGTTCAAAATATATTATAGTCTTTATGTGTGTCTGTGTACTATGTGTGGTAAAATTTCAGCCTAGGATATATTTTATTGTCCTGAGGAAAAAAAGGGGGGGCAATTAATTCTATAGTCCAAATCAAATTTTTAATAATAAAACCGGTTTAAGCTTAATTGATGTCTTGAGAATAATTACAAAGAGTGTGTGATATAATCTTTGGGATATATATATATATATATATATATATATATATATATATATAATTTGACAGTCTTTCCAACTTCAATTTCATGACTTTAACCGAGATGACTTTAACTGAGAGATAACTTTGGGGCATTCCAAGGGCCCTGGAATGACTCAAGGATTTATTCTCTCTTCTTAGAAAAAATATTTTTGAACTAAATTAGGCTGATTTAATATACTTGACATTACATTGGAAGCTTTGTCAAATAAAAATTAATAACTATGTTCTATATATATATATATATATATATATATATATATATGTTTTGGTGAAATTAATGTTATAGAAATTTTAGTCTGCTTCAGAAAAGGAACTTGCAAAGATTCAGAGACAAGTTCAAACAGGAAACTTTCAGGGGAGTAGCATGTGTCCAGTCAGGGACACCAGGCAAGCCAAGAGTCATGATTCCCTGTGGGGGAGACTGCCCGTGATACTCAGGGTATTTGCATTTCACATATTAGAAGTTTATAAATTATTTTCAATGCTCAATATACCGCTTGCAATAAGCCATGTAACTCATTTTAAAATCTTACCTATTATTTATTCTTTATATGCTGAAATTATAATTAAATCTAAAAGTATACAAATTTTATATTATTCTCTATGTCATTTTACAGGAATTATTATTTACCAAGAAATTGTTGTCTTGGAATGCTTTCCTATATAATAAAGATGTAAATATGCAAATGGTCGTTACGCTGTGAAGCATTACGACCGACCAGGTAATGACCGGATCACGGATTAGCAGGAGGGTTGGGCAGTGAGCTACAAGTGGGTGGCAGAGAGCTACAGGAGGGGGCAGGGCAGCAATCTTTGAGGGGGGTGAGGGAGAGGGGAAGCAGGGAGAGCTCCAGGAGGGCTGGACAGTGGGCAGAGAGCTACTGGAGGGCGGCAGCGAGCTACTGGCGAGCTACTGGCGCACGGATTTGTGAGCAGGGCTACCAGTATTTTATAGAAAAGCAAAGTTTTGTCAAATCTATAACTATGCCACTTCTAAATTTTATCATTCATGGACAGCCGCTGCTTTACTCTGATGCATTTGTAGCTATATTATATCTTTAGAAAAATCCATGGAAAGGACTCTGACTTACTCTAAATTGCAGGCTTCTAAGCAGGTCATATCTTTGAACTGGATTAAGATTTATAGAACTTCAAGGAATAACTGAATTCAAAAAACTACTGGCAAATAATCAAGATAAATAAAAATAACTATAGGACTAAATGAATTGAAAATAATTATTCTTATGATTCTGTTTAAAATATAGTTGACTTTTAAATCTTTTGTTTCCCAAATATAAGGAAAAGTAAAAAGCAGATATTCTGCATTGTAGGAACTAACAAATTAGTAAAATTCATTTCACAGTGCTTCCCAGGAGACAAAGATTCAAAGACTACCACAACCTGGAGATTTTTGTCCATTGGGAAATACATTAATGAAAGACTCTCTCCAACAGTGTTAAAGGGACCTTACCTTATCAGGGTAAGGACATTTGCCTTACCTGACACAGACCACAAATGGACATTTGCCCCTGTCTCTGACACTGGCCTTCATCTCAAGGATGAGAAGCCACCGACTATGGAGGAAGTAGACAGCCATCCCAAGACATCAACAAGGCCTGTATGCTCACAAATTTATGATGCTCAAACTTTGTTCCTATATTGCCTAATTGTTATTGATTGAATGTATATAAAAATGATTTTTATATTGCCATTATCCTCCTTATGGTTTCTTAGTGGAAACAATATCTGTCTCTAAGATCCTTTTCCCTATTAGACATGAAAAATTTCCCACCTACTAGACAGTGATATTCTGATTATCACCTATGATGATGAAGTTAATGTTTTTGAGGGATTTTTTGGCCACTATCAATATAAGCTTTGGTAGATTTTTAGGCTATATCTATTATAAAGGACCTACCTTGGACAAACCTCTCCAAGAACACGTCCCTAATAACTGCCCTGGTAAGATAACATATAGATCTAATCTAGATGAGTATTTTAGATAAATATTGTCTAAATATAGGAATGGATAAAATTAACTGCCCAGAAGGAAAATTGTAACTTCTGGATAATAGCAGACACTTGTTTTCCCTCAGATCGTTCCTTATCTAATAATAGACATTTTCTGTTCATAATCAATGTTACTGCTTTATTATTGTTACTTTTATTCCTGGTATATAAATGTTATACTAGATGCAGAAAAACAAAACTTGACAAACAGCAAAAAGACTTGAATCGTGGTAGCTCAAAAATTAGAAATGATCCAGAATACTTTTTAACAAGGATGTATAGGATCTGACTGCCTCCCATTTACCTGCCCTTTTTGAATAATAATAATTCGACCTTAAGTGCCATCTAAAGTTATGGTCTTTCCCCATCCCCAGTGGTCCACCCTGTTCAGCAAGACATGCTGACATTGAGACATCCTAGGAATAAGCCTTCCTCGCACTGTGGGACTCCAATATCCAACCAAAAGGTTGGTCATCAATGCATCCTTTGGATTGATTTATGACCAAAAAGGGGATGTGTGGACGAAAGGGGCCACATGCTAACCTGACAGGCTCAGGGAAGGCCTGCATAGCAGTCTTGCAGACTCAGAGACTTACAGTAACCACAAAGGATGGTCTGAAATTAAACTTCAATTAAAAGCAGTTATGGTGGGTAGTCACCTCCTAGGCCAGTATCTTCACTGACAAGGTCAACATTTACCTTAACTGAGCCTATCTGTCTTTTTGCATCTATAATAACACTAGAGGACCAGTGCACGAAATTCGTGCATGGGTAGGGTCCCTAGGCCTGGCCAGCAATCAGAGCTGATCAGGGTCCATGCTGCCCCAATGTCCCGCCTCCTCCTTCCTTCACTCCTTCAGCACCCCGCCGCCACCGCTGGTCACCCACCATATTCCGCACCAACCCCTGGTGGTCAGCGCACGTCATAGAGAGTGATCAAACTCCCATTCTCCCTGTAGAACTCCTGAGGGGACACTTTGTATATTAGCTTTTTATATATATAGATACCCTTTGAAATGTCTAGGTAACTTGTAAATTCCCTTTTTCCAGACCCCTTGGAGCACAACCTAATGTGCTGGGCACCAGGAAAAATACCACAAATTCCCTCCTTATCATGTTAATTGTTCCTGCACCCACTTAAGTATGTGTCTATCATTTTACTTTTTATCCAATCCCAGGGTTTTCCCCGCTTTGCTTTCTCCCGCTCTAGTCTATCACCAATGGATTTCATGTAACCCACCTAAGTCCCTTTCCTTTGATTGCAATGTATAAATACAAATGTAACTCGCCATTCTCTGGAGCATTATCTCAATTCCTTGAGGTTCTGCTTCCCAGCATATGTCGACAGCTTGGCTCAAATAAACTCACAAAAGTTCTTTACAGGTTTCAATGGTTTTTTATGTTAACAATGTTTTGAGACTCTAGATTTTATTGAATCTTCTGAGCTTATCAGGCTGCCACTAATACGTCCCTCAAAGGGAGAATGGGTGCTGCCTCATTGCTGCCAGGTGTAGTAGGCAGAAACACAGCTCCTTTCCCTCTGTTAACACCTGAGAAAAGTTCTTATTATTACTGAGCAGGTAAGATATTTCAGGCTCTTTTTTGGGCCTGTGTGATATTTCTTAGACTGGAAGGAAGGAGACTGTGGTGTTATTACTCACCATTTGATTTCCCACTGATATTGGCCAGTGGCCTTAACAATGTTGCAGGCAGTTGGACAGGCATGAACAGAGCAAGGATGATGGGCCAGGTACAGAAGATCACCAGGGTGGAAAGCCCTCTGTGCCTAGCAATGGAAAATTAATTGTAGGGTGGGACCCCACCCCCAAGGTGACTAGTACTCCCCTAGCATATCACTGGTTGTGAAGTTTGGACCCCCTAGCCTTTCCTCTCTAGAGATAACATGTAGGCCTCAAGTGCTATTTCAGCACCAGGCCCAGATAAGCAACAAAACCAGCCTCAGGACCAGTTGCATTGAATAATGATCCCCTGCCCTGGTGCTGGCCAATCAATAAGTGGAGACCACACCCTGAAAGGACACACCTGGGAAACTTCAGATTATTCTATTAAGCTCTTTTCCTGGAACCTTCCCTAAATTTCCCACCCTTAAAACCCTTAGGATGGAGGACCCAGTGTGCTCTCCCTCCAGAGAGTACACCTGTGCCTTTCCCTTTCCCTTCCTTTTCTCCTTCCCCCACCCTCTCCCAAATCCTTCCCTCTATCCTCCCTGCCCCAGACAAGTTACCATTAGCTTCCTCACTCCCAAGCTCCAAGGGCCCTGCCTTTACCTCCATAACTTGTTTACTAAGCCCATTTTCTTCTAGGATTTTTTTTTTTTTTTTTACCTCTGTGATTTACCAAATAAATATCCTCTTATAGTGTGAGCCTTGACTCTGAATTCTTTCCTAGCCATTACCGAAGTACTGAGGTTGCTGAACTCAGGTTTGACACCTGGTGCTGTTCCCACTGCTTACAACATAAACACTGGAATTAATACATTAATAAATGATTCTCAACTAGGATTTCTCTGATATTGCTTCAGAGGGAAGGTAGAAGGCTGCCTCATTGCTCCTGGGGGATGGGAAATCCAGGCTCCCCAGATTACACTGACACTGGGAGAGGCATGTCCTTGTTACTGCCCTGTGGAGATGAATGCTTCAACCCCCACTTGGTTTTTCTAACATCCTCCCAGCAGGTATGTTTGGATTCCTTGCTGTATCTCAGTAAGTGTGACTCTAGACACACCTGGTGCAAGTAGAGGTGGGGCCCCATTTTTCTGTGGTGTTTGCCTAGACCAGAGGCAATGTTTTCAAAAATGTTTTCTGAGTTGCTTAGCCATCCTTTTCCCTGCACCTTTGTAGAGAGAGCTGGCTTTTGTTGGGCTTTTCTTTTCTTTTTTTCCTTTTCCTTTTTTGAGCACCATTGGCATTCTTGGGTGCTGACCTTTTCAGCTCAAAAAATATGGGATATAAAAAGTGAAAAACATCCCTGGCCTGGTGGTTGAGTTGGTTGGAGCATTATCTTGTATACCAAAGGTTGTCCATTTGATTCCTGATTAGGGCACATGCCTAGGTTGCGGATATGACCCCTGTTTTGGGCAAGTGCAGGAGGCAACCAATCAATGTTTCTTATATCCATGTTTCTCCTTTCCTCCATCTCTAAAAATAAATAATAAAAATTTTAAAATAATAATAAAAAAAACATATCCTCAGGTGAGGATTAAGTATTTACCTTTGTGTTCCTTCCTTGGATTCTAAGGTTACTATATGGTCTGGCTACTTTTTTTCCACCTTTCTGATTATTCTTCTGCTGTATGTAGTAGAATTTTTAAGGTGTTTTATTGTAATTAGTGGGAGGAGTAAGAGAAAGGATGTCTACTTCCAAGAATCAGGCATGATAACTTAATCCATTTTTACATGGAAAAATTATGAGTTTTCCAAGAGTTAAAAACTTATTTTTCATTAATCTATATTTGTTCTTAATACATGTTTCTTTTTCCTTCTTTTTTTTTGGGGGGGGGGTGTTAATTAACTATTTGTAGTCTTGACAGGAGATATCAAAATTTTGATTAAGGCATAATTACACTTTTAGATGTGTGAATATGGCAAAATTGAAGAACACTGGACTAAATTTTAGAGTTAGATCATCATCCTACAGTTAATTTTTTGGAGAGGTTAAAAAAAGTTGTGTGTTTATAATATTCTATACCAGTGGTTCTCAACCTTTCTAATACCACAACACTTTAATACAGTTCCTCATGTTGTGGTGACCCCCAACCATAAAATTATTTTCGTTGCTACTTCATAACTGTAATTTTGCTACTGTTAATGAATCGTAATGTAAATATCTGTGTTTTTCGATGGTCTTAGGCTCTACAGCAGTGGTTCTCAACCTGTGGATTGAGAATCACTAGCAGGGTCGCCTAAGCCAGGAGGAGGCGGGTTCCCCAGCTTCACGAGGTAAGGCCTGCCTGGGGGGTCTGGCGAGGCCTGCCTGGGGGTCCTCCAGCTCCACATGGCAAGGCCTGCCTGGAAGTCCTGGGGGTCCCGCCTTCCAGCTCCACACGGTATGGAGGTGGGACCTCTGGCTCCTGCCTACCTCTTTGAGGCAATCCATCGAGGAGCCCAGATCGGTGGGTGGGGCCTAACTCTTCAGGGCAACCGATCGCAGGGCTCCCACACTGTGACAGGACCCCCCCCCCCCCCCCGAGTTCACGAATGTCATGCACCGGGCCTCTAGTAGCCACATAATGCTCTTGTGACTCTAAATTACAAAAAGTGCTTAACTTCCTCTTTCATCTTGAATGGAGACTATCAAAGCTTATGTTGGAAGATGAATATGTGGCTATGGTCAGTATTCAATGGTATGTTGTAACTTTGTGAATTACTTAATCAAAGAATAAGAACTATGGCATGTAGGATCAACAAAGGGCCTTGTATTATAGGATGGCTGCATAAAGATTTTAGAGTGTAGAGCTAGGCAGGTAAGGCAGTTGAAGAGTGGAAGGAGAAATGCCACATGGCAATTAGTGAATAATGGGTTTTATGTACTCTGCTTCAATTTCCAATAACAAGACCAGGTTGATTATCTTTAATGGATCGTGAATTATTTGGGAAATGTCGAAGTGCTTCAGGTTGGAAAGCAGAAATAAAAGAGAGTCACCAAAAGACTTCAAGTAATTTTTTCATGTTATAATGTTAGCTCCTGGAGTACAGCTTGCTTATTCATCCAAAAACCTCTACTTTCAGACACATAATAGGTGCTTCATATTGGTTATGCGGCAAATAATACAATTTTCTATTTAAATATTATGTTCAAATCTCCCTTTCTGTAGTTGAATAATTTGAAACCCAGAAAAAGATTGTTTAACATCCCAGATTGCATAAACAATCTTGTAATTTCTAGATGGGCCTGCTTCCCAATTCCCCTCACTGTGGAATGATACGTATTTCAGTAAGTTTATTGCAAGATGCTTCCATGCAATAAATTTACCTGCCTCAATACTGAAGTGCCAAATTAATAATGCAGAAAAGTAGCATTTGATGTTCACTGGATCAAAACAAAATAACCTAGCAATAAAAATACAAAATAATAGAAAAATTTAACTTTGATTCTAAGGAATACACATCTCATCTTCCCTAATGTTAATTTGCAACATTAAGGCACAGAGGTTTTAAAAATATGTTTTTATTGATGTTTAGAGAGAGAGAAAGGGAGAGGGATAGAGAGATAGAAGCATCAATGAGAAACTTCATCAATCAGCTGCTCCTGCACACCTTCTACTAGGGATCGAGCCCGCAACCTGACTGGGAATCGAACCAATGACCTCTTTGTTTCTAGCTTGACACTCAATCATTGAGCAACACTGGCCAGTCTAAAGCACAGAGGTTTTAAATAAGTACCTCTATGGTTTCTGGGCTCTCTGAAACGATGCTCAGAGAAAATAAAAATGTGCATTCTGCAGTTGTCGGGATATTGATTACATTTCAGCACTTGTCATTATGCTTTCCAAAATTACAGTGAGAAGTAACAGGTAATTCTGAGGCAAGGTTTAATAGCAAAGAAAATAAAGAATGTTAGTCAATCAACTTAAGGTTGTGAAGATTTATCATGGCTTAATAAAGAATCATAATAATACAGTAAATCATAGAGCTAAGATTTATTGCACAACAGCACAAAATGATAATAGATCAATATAAACACCAGATAAAATAATACTTCTTCACTTAAATTTTATTAGTTACTTAATCCCAAAACATAGAAAACATCCAAAATGATTCAAATAACTGAACCAACAAAAATATTTAATTGTAATAGTTAAAATTATTATCTTAAAAAAAATCTAAGATTAATGTGACAATGGAAGAAATATGATGTTGGAGTAAAACATGACACAGATTTGTGCTGTGTGATATCGGTCACATTTTTTCAACTCCCATGCTTCTCCGTGTCCTATTTCTAAAAAGAGTGACATGAATAGCATAGAATTATTTTGAGAATTAAATTAGAATCAGTAATTTGTTAGTTACTTATTTTAGAGCTTCCTTTCACTTTTTCTTTTCATCTCTTTCAGATTGGGTTCTCTGGCAAGCCAACTCTGAGATGGAAATCATCATAAATAAAATATATTAAAGAATATTGTCAGAGTCATCATCTATCAGTGGATGATGGAGGCAGGTTGGGCAGAAGAACTGGACTGCAATATAGTCTCAACAACATTTAGTTAACCTCACTATGACTACTGAAGCTGAATTGGCTATTCAGAGTGATCTCATGTTGGGGTGGGGTCTGAGCATTTAAACTCCAAAATAAGAGAAAAAAATGGTGGCCTAATAGGCAGACCAGATGTGAATATTGTCCCAGGGCCAGACTGGAAATACAACTAACTTGGAGAACATGCATCTGGAATCACCCACTGAAGTTCAGCTGAGGAGGATATAGATCAAGGAAGGACAGAAAATACCTGGAAACTGGTAGGAAGGGTGAGGTCATGAGAGGAGCTGACCCAGCTTCCAGGGGTAGCAGGCTGGAGGGTGCAGAGAGTGAGGAGGGAGTACTGGGCTATGGGAGGGTCTGTTCCCTCAGAAGATAGAGGCCCAGAATTCAGTTTGGGCTCGGACAGAGCCAAGACCCATGGCCCATGTAACATCCAGCTGTGAAAGGTGGCAGGGCTGCTGGCCACTGCAGAGTCTAGAGCCACAGACTAGAGGTGGTCAGAGAGAATGCCACAGTTTCATTTCATTTTTTTGTTTGTTTTATTTTATTTTTTAAAAAAATTTTCCTGGAGTACAGGAGTTTTCATTTGCAACTACTCAACTGAGCCTTTGGTGCAGGGAGGGAGGCATGGACTTGAGGTGCCTAAGGAGAGGCTGAGGTGGGAAGCATTGTGGAGAGACTTGAAAAAACAGAAGCCAGGAGCATTTGGTCATAGCCGCCCCCCAAACCAAAATGGCCATTTTTCCTGAGAGGAGCTAGCAGCTACCAGCAGCCACAGGGCAGGTGAAGAAAACATACACACACACACACACACACAAAAAAAAAAAAAAAAAAAAAACACACACACCCACTCTAGATGGTACAGCTTTACCCACCTTCAGGAGGCCTGCATGCCATATCCTGCATTTTGAGTTTTTTAGAGGAAACAAAAGTAGAAGTCAAGCTTAAAGGTTTGAACAATCTCAAGGAGCCCTCAGTGACTGGATTGAGGAAGGAACAATCCACCCTGCTATCCTGGGAACCAGGCCAGTAATTTCCCTGTACAGGAGAACTGATAAAAACTTTAGGTTTCTGGCCAGCACCATTGGTCTCCATACCAAAGATCTCTGTCAAGCCAAGGGCTGAGTAATATTTCGGGCCACACACAGATAAGTAGCTCTGAGACAGGGAAACACACCCATTTTATTCTCTGAAAGCTAAACAGCACCTCCTCCACCTGAAGCCCTTTCAGAAACAGACTTTTGAATGATTGAGATTGACAGCTGGCTAGCAGCAAAGGCCAGCAAAGGCAGAGCCTGGGGAACCAGGGGAAATTTGCTGACCAGCCATGAACCCCATGCTGCTAACCAGCCTACTTTAGAAGGTAGATTGGCCCCTCCTGCTTGGAGCCAAGGCCTGTAAAGACAGACACAAATGGTGGTTGAGTGGATCACTTGGAGCTTCAAGCAGGTTGCTGAAAGCCAAAGGACAGTACCTGACAGTGGTTAGCCCCTAAGTACCTTACAGGAAGCCCAGAATTGGCAGACAAAACAAAAGAGTGGGATCCAAAGCCAGCTGCCATGGGGCACTAAAGTTGGATGAAACAAATGTCACTTCACCTTTGTTTTTTTCTCTCCCTTTTTTTCTTTTCTATTTTTCCTCTCTTTTTACTATTCTTTTTAATTTTTTCCTCTTTTTCTTTTTTTGCCCCTTTAAATGTATCTTTGTTATCTATCTACTTTATTGATTTGTTTTTAGTCTATGTCTATTTTTTCGTACATATATCTAATTTTCCTCTTCTCTTTTCCTACTCAATGTGTTTTCTATTTTTATTTTTTATTTTCTTCATTACTCAAATCTTTTTCTCTCTTTTACTTCTCCTGCTGTCTCAACATTTTTTTTTCTCATTTTAGGACTATCTGCTTTCTCTTATATTTCCTTTTCAAAAATTTTTTCTTGTCTTTTTGTTTCTTTTCTCCCTCCTTTAATTGTAAACTGTTTTCCTTCTCCTATTCCTTTAATTCTTTATTATTATTTTATTTATTTCAGCTCTGCATTTACAAATTCAGCTCCCCTTTTCTTATTCTTTGTGTGTGTTTGTTTTCTTCTCATATTTCTTTCTTTCTTTTTTTATTTCCCCCTATCATTCTTACTCCCTTTCCTCTTCACTAATTCTCTCTTCTCTGGTGGTTGTTTTTGTTGGTGCTCTAGGGGTCTTGTGTACTTTATGGTTTTGTTTCTTCTGTGTTTTGTTTTGTTGCATTGTATTTTTTTTTCTGTTCGGTCAGCACTTCCACAACAGCTTGCATGACATGCTCGGGGATGAGGCACATAATCAACCATCCTGAGAGGAGATTCTATCCATGAATGGGACCATTAGAATCAATATCAAACTACAACAGGAGAACCCAAATAACTCAAGTAAGGGGCTTTCCTAGAGCACCCAGCTCAGGAGATATAAGAGACTGCACCACTGGTTCCAAAAAACACCTATTACATAAGACCATCCCACAAAATCTGGGAGTCATAGCCCTTGGATCTAATACATAGAAACAAATACAAAGAGATGTCAAAAACGAGGAGACAGAGGAACAACCCCTAAATGAAAGAAAGAAGGAATCACCAGAAAAGAAAGTAAATGAAATGGAGATAAATAATTTGTCAGATAAAGAATTCAGAGTAATGGTAATAGGATGCTCAAACACATCAGGGAGAACTATAAGCAACTTAATGGGAATTATGAGGGTCTTAATAAGAGCTACACCAGCATGAAAAGTGAGCTTGAAGCAATAAATAATAATCAATTGGAAATGAGGAATGACATAGCTAAAATAAAGAAGACCTTGGAAGTATTCAACAGTATAAGAAGAAACTGAGGACTGAATCAATGAATTAGAAGACCAGGAAGAAAAAACACCATACAAGGAAACAAATGGGGAAAAAAATTAAAAAGCAGGAGAGTCTAAGGGAGCTTTGGGACAACCTGAAACATAGCAATATTTACATTATAGGGGTGCCATAAGGAACAGAATCTCAGAAAGGAATAGGGAACATGCTTGAAGATATAATAGCAGAAAGTCTTGCTTACCTGGTGAAGGTAAAAGCCTCTCAAGTTCAGAAAACCCTGAGAGTCCCAATCAAGATGAACACCAAAAGACCCACACCTAAGCACATATTAATTAAAATGGCAAAAATTAAAGATGAAAAAAGAAACTTAAAGGCTACAAGAAAGAGACAGAAAGTTACTTACAAGGGAACTCCCATTATACTGTCAGCTGACTTTTCAATAAAAACACTCAAGGCCAGAAGGAAATGGCATGAAGTACACAAGATAATGAAAAACAAGGGACTGAACCTATGACTACTCCATCCAGCAAGGCTATTATTCAAAATTGAAGGCAAAATTAAAAGCTTCACAGAAAAAAAAGGCTAAAAAAACTTATTACCACCAAATCAGCACTGTAAGAAATGTTAAAGGGGGAATAGAAAATGGCGACCGGCAGGAAGGTAGGGAGAGAGAGAGTGTGAGAGAGTGAGGGAACCATAGAGGAGAGTGTAGACGTGTGTGGTGTGTGTGTGTGTATGAGCTAGGGACAGTTAGATTCTGCAGGTCCTCCAAGGGGCTGCCAAACCAGGCAGTCTTAGACGGAGGAGCCCTGCACACAAAGCAGACACTTCTGGGCGGCCAGTGTGGGCACAGAGACCATGCCATCTTGAGAAAAAGAGCTGCTTGAGACTAGGAAGCTGGCCTCAGAACCACCCAGTCGTGTCTCAGATGCAAACCAGGACCCTGCAGCCACTGGGGACAGAGAACTGCGACCACAGCTTCAGACCAACAGACAACAAGAATCCAGACTTCCCGACCACAGATTTCTGTGAGTCAAAGAGCCTATCCCCCTCCCCGCAGGGTCACGGATAGCACCATAGTAACTGATAGACCCACCCCTTGCTCAGGCTGCAGTGCCCCTATGGGAATTTGAGCCTGTGCAGGAACAGAGACTGGAATCTGCTCCCCACAACGCAATTGGGCGACCAAACCCAAAGCCCACGCAAGGTTGCAGTGCCACCTGACTTCGATTCTGGGCAAGCGCACACGGAAGACTGTTTTCCGCAGCGCACACAGGAGTCTGTTTTCCACAGCGCACACGGAAGTCTGTTTTCTGCAGCGCAGGCATGCCACAGTGCTACTGTGCAACCCAGTCCCCCATGGTGACTGCGACCCAGATTCTACTGGCAGGAGGCAACACTGAGCACCACTGACTTGACTATGTTTCTTACCGTGTGCACCTGGGATCCCTGACTCACAGTGCATTCACACTAAGAGCCAGTGACTCCAATTCTTGGTGCATGCACACACGGGGACCCTGATTCTCAGCAAGAAGCTGCATGAGGCAACAGAGACTCTGATACTCTTTTCTTGGTGCAGACACAGGGAAACTCTGACTCCTGGCATGGGCCAGGGGACTCATTTTCGGTACACGCCAACAGTGCAGTGCAGGTGGGGTCCATGATTCTAGGTGTGCACATGAGACCACACTGAATGCTGGTAACACTGACGCTGGGCAAGCCTGGTTCCCACCAACCCACAGCAGCCACCCGTCCTAGTGTCAGAGCATTTCAGTGACACTCGGTGGTATGAAGCTCCCACAGGACATGGCCCAGGTCCACGCAACTCAAAATTTGAACCTTCTGGTGATAGAATGGGGAGATGACACAATCCCCAGAGGAAAGTAAATGAGGAGTCTCCAAGAAAGGAAATGAGTGAAACAGAAGCATGCAACATGACAGAAAAAGAATTCAGAGTAATGGTCATGGAATTCATACATCGGATGGATGAGAAAATCAACAACCTATTCAAGAATCAGGAAGAAATGAAAAGTGATATAGCTACAATAAAAAACACGATGGAAAGTTTCAACAGTAGACTAGAGGAAGCAAGGGACCGAATTAGTGAGTTAGAAGATCAGGTACAGAAACAAGCCAATCTGAACAGCAACTGGAGAAAAAAATTAAAAAGCAGGAGGAAAGCCTAAGGGAGCTTTGGGACAACATGAAATGAAGTAACATATGTATAATAAGGCTGCCAGAAGGACAAGAAGAGCAGCAAGGATTAGAAAATTTATTTGAAGAAATAATGACAGAAAACTTCCCGGATATGCAGAAGAAAAAAGTTACACAAGTACAGAGAGTCCCAAGCAAGATGAATCCCAAAAGACCCACACCAAGACAAGTCATAATTTCAATGGCAAATATTAACGACAAAGAGAGAATCTTAAAGGTGGCAAGAGAGAGACAGTGGGTTACCTACAAAGGATCCCCCATCAGATTATTAAATGATTTCTCAACAGAAACACATCAAGCTAGAAGGGAATGGAAGGAGGTAAACAAAGTGTAGCAAAGCAAAGGACTAAATCCAAGAATACTCTGTCCAGCAAGACTAACAATCAAAATTGAAGAGGAAATCAGGAGCTTCGCAGACAAAAAAAAAGGCTAAGGGAGTTTATCACCACCAAACCAGCAATGCAAGAAAGGCTAAAGGGAATACTGTAAAAAGAGAAATAAAAAGGTAAGAAGGAACACAGACACAAAAATAGATATGACTACAAATAAGTACCTTTCAGGAATAACTTTAAATGTAAATGGACTAAATGCTCCAATCAAAAGACATCGAGTGGCTGAATGGATAAAAAAACATGACCATATATATGCTGTCTATAAGAGACCCACCTCAGAACAAGGGACTCACACAGACTGAAAGTGAAGGGATGGAAAAATATCTTTCAGGCAAATTGAAATGAAAAAAAAAAAAAGCTGAGGTAGCAACACTTATATCTGACAAATTAGACCTCAAAGTGAAGGCCATAACAAGAGATAAGGAAGGCCACTTCATAATACTAAAGGGATCGATACAACAAAAGGATATAACCCTGATAAACATATATGCACCCAATTCAGGAGCACCCAAATACATAACAAAACTCCTGGAAGATATCAAGGGAGAGATCGACAACAATACAATCACAGTTATGGGGACTTTAATACACCACTGACATCACTGGATAAATCCTCTAGATAAAAAATCAGCAAAGACACAGCAATCCTAAATGACTCACTAGATCAGATGGACTTAACTGACATCTTCAGAACATTACATCCCAAAGCCACGGAATATATGTTCTTCTCAAGTGCACATGGGACATTTTCAAAAATAGATCACATATTGGGTCACAAGCAAAGTCTCCCCTATTCAAGAAGATTGAAATCATACCAAGCATCTTCTCACACCACAATGCCATAAAATTAGAAATAAACTAAAATAAAAACAATCCAAAATTCTCAAACACTTGGAAGCTGAATAGCATGCTATTAAATAAAGACTGGGTTAACAATGAGATCAAAGAAGAAATTAAAAAGATCCTGGAAACTAATGACAACAAAAACACAACAATCCAAAATCTATGGGACACAATGAAAGCATTCCTGAGAGGGAAGTTTATAGCTCTATAGGCCTACCTCAGAAAGCAAGAAAAAATCGTAGTAAATCATCTAATACTACAACTCAAAGAATTAGAAAGAGAGCAACAAGAAAAGCCCAGAGTGAACAGAAGGAAGCAGATAATAAAGATTAGAGCAGAAATAAATGACATAGAGACCAAAAATAAAAATAAAAATACAGAAGATCAATGAAACCAAGAGCTGGTTCTTTGAAAGGATAAACAAGATTGATGAACCTCTAGCCAGCCTCACCAAGAAGCAAAGAGAGAGGACTCAAATAAACAAAATCAGAAATGATAGAGGCAAAATAACAACAGACCCCACAGAAATACAGAGTATTGTTAAAAAATATTATAAACAACTCTATTCCAACAAACTAGGCAACCTGGAGGAAATGACCATATTCCTAGAGAAATACAACCTTCTAAAACTCAATCAGGAAGATTCTAAGAATCTCAATAGGCCAATAACTATGGATGGAATTAAAAGAGTCATCAAAAAGCTCCCAGCAAACAAAAGCCCGGGGCCAGATGGCTTTACAGGGGAGTTATACCAAACATTCAAGGAAGAACTAAAACCTATCCTCCTCAGACTATTCCAAAAAATTCAAGAGGAAGGAACACTTCCAAACTCATTCGATGAAGCCAGCATCACCCTAATACCAAAACCAGATAAAGACAACACAATGAAAGAGAATTATAGGCCAATATCCCTCATGAACATAGATGCCAAAATCCTCAACAAAATTCTAGCAAATCGGATCCAGCAATACATCAGAAAGATCATACACCATGACCAAGTATGATTTATTCTGGGGATGCAAGGATGCTACAATATCTGCAAATCTATAAAAGTGATACATCACATAAACAAATTGAGAGAAAAAAATCACATAATCATTTCAATTGCTGCAGAAAAAAACATTTGACCAAATCCAACACCCCTTGATAAAAACTCTCAACAATGTGGGAATAGAAGGATCATACCTCAACATAATAAAAGCCATATATGAAAAACCCACAGCCAACATCATACTCAAAGGGCAAAAACTAAAGCCATTTCCCCTAAGAACAGGAACAAAACAGGGATGCCCTCTCTCACCACTCCTGTTCAACATAGTACTGGAAGTACAAGCCATTGCAATCAGACAAGAAGAAATAAAAGACATTCAAATTGGAAAAGAAGAAGTAAAACTGTCCTTATTTGCAGATGACATGATATTGTACATAGAAAACTCTAAAGACTCCATCAAAAAATTATTCGATTTAATAAATGAATTTGGCAATGTAGCAGGATACAAAATTAATGCCAAGAAATCTATGGCATTTCTTTACACCAATAGTGAACTTATAGAAAGAGAGACTAAAAAAGCAATCCCATTTACCATCGTACCAAAAAAAATTAAGATACCTAGGAATAAACTTAACTAAGGAGGTAAAAGACCTATATGCAAAAAACTATTGACACTGAAAAAAGAGATAGAGGAAGACATAAACAGATGGAAGAACATACCGTATTCATGGATTGGTAGAATCAACATCATCAAAATGTCCATACTACACAAAGCAATCTACAGATTCAATGCAGTCCCCATTAAAATACCAACGGCATATTTCACAGACCTACAACGAACTTTCCAAAAATTTATCTGGAATAAAAAAAGACCCCAAATAGGCACAGCAATCCTGAGAAAGAAGAACAAAGTAGGTGGGATCTCAATACCAGATATCAAGCTGTATTACAAAGCCTCTGTCCTTAAAGCAGCCTGATACTGGCACAAAAACAGACATATAGATCAATGGAATAGAATAGAGAATCCAGAAATCGACCCAAACAACTCTGCCCAATTAATATTTGACAAAGGAGGCATGAACATACAATGGAGTCAAGACAGTCTCTTCAATAAATGGTGTTGGGAAAATTGGACAGATATATGCCAAAAAATGAAACTAGACCACCAACTTACACCATACACAAAAATAAACTCAAAATGAATAAAGGACTTAAACATAAGACGGGAAACCATAAAAATACTAGAGGAATCCACAGGCAGTGAAATCTCAGACATATGCCGAAGGAACTTCTTCACTGATACAGCTCCTAGGGCAATGGAAACTAAAGAGAAAATAAACAAATGGGACTCCATCAAAATAAAAAACTTTTGCACAGCAAAAGAAACCATCAACAAAACAACAAGAAAGCCCACTGCATGGGCGAACATATTTGCCAATGTAATCATCGATAAGGGTTTAATCTCCAACATTTACAGGGAACTCATACAACTTAATAAAAGGAAGATAAACAATCCAATCAAAAAAAAATGGGCAAAGGACCTAAATAGAAACCTTTTGAAGGAAGACAGAAGGAAGGCCAAGAGACATATGAAAACATGCTCAAAGTCACTATTTACCCAAGAGATGCAAATCAAAATGACAATGCGGTATCATTTCACACCTGTCAGAATGGCTATCATCAACAAACCAACAAACGACAAGTTTTGGCGAGGATGCCGAGAAAAAGGAACTGTTTTGTACTGCTGGTGGGAAAGCAGACTTGTGCAGCCACTGTGGAGAACAGTATGGAGTTTCCTCAAAAAACTAAAAATGGAACTCCCAGTTGACCCAGTGATCCCACTTCTAGGAATATATCCCAAGAAACTAGAAACACCAATCAGAAAGGATATATGCACCCCTATGTTCATAGCAGCACAATTCACCATAGCTAATATTTGGAAACAGCCTAAGTGCCCATCAGCAGCTGAGTGGATTAAAAAACTGTGGTACATCTACACAATGGAATACTATGCTGCAGTAAAAAAGAAAGAGTTCTTACCATTTGCAACAGCATGGATGAAACTAGAGAGCATTATGCTAAGTGAAATAAGCCAGTCAGAGAAAGATAAATACCACATGATCTCACTCATTTGTGGAATATAATAAACAACATAAGCTGATGAACAGGGACAGATCCAGAGACAGAGAAGCATCGATCAGACTGTCAAACCTCAGAGGGAAGATGGGGGAGGGTGGGGGAAAGGAGGAGAGATCAACCGAAGGACTTGTATGCATGAATATAAGCCTAACCAATGGACATGAACACCAGGGGGGTGAGGGCATGAGTGGGGCTGGGGGTTGGGGGGTTAATGGAGGGATGAGGACACATATGTAATACCTTAATCAATAAAGAAATTTAAAAAAAAGAAATGCTAAAGGGACTGTTGTAAGAAGAAGAAATAGTGAAAAAGAGAAGAACACAGACATAAAAAATAAGAATGGCAATAAATAAGTACATATCAAGAACAACCTTCAATGTAAATGGCTTAAATGCTCTAATAAAAGACATAAGGTAGCTGAATGGATAAGAAAACATGACCCCTATATATGGTGTCTGCAAGAGACCCGCCTCAGAATAAAGGACTCTCATGAAATGAAAGTGAAGGGATGGAAAAAAGTGTTCCTTGAAAATGGAAATGAAAAGAAAGCTGGGTTGGCAATACTCATATCTGACAAAACAGACTTCAAAGTGAAGGCCATAACAAGAGACAATTAAAGCCACTTCATAATTCTAAAGTGATCAATACAACAAGAGGATATAACTCTGATAAACACATATGCACTGATTACAGGAGTTTCAAAATATATAAAACAAAACAAAACAAAAAAACCTTCTGAAATATTTTAAGGAAGAGATCAACAGCAATACAACCATAGTTGGGAAATTTAACACCATATTCACATTACTGGATAGGTCCTCTAGACAAAAAATCAACAAGGCAATAATGATCCTAAATGACATACTAGATTAGATGGAATTAATGGATATTCTCAGAACACTTCACCCCAAAGCTACAGAATATACATTCTTCTCAAGTGCCATGGGGTATTTTCAAAGATACATCACATGTTCAGTCACTGGGCTTTTATTATATAGGATAGCGATAGCTACAGTACATTGTGAAGTAAGAAATGTGACTCCCTCTGAACGACCTGACTTTTGTGCATTGAGAATCCCTGTTACTTTGTGTATCTCTGCTCAGACTACCAGGCTGCCCAGTGTCAAAGCTCACTCTTTCTCCATGCTCCCTAGCCTCACCCCTCATGCCTTTATATACAGGGTGGGGCAAACATAAGTTTTCAGCTGTGAGTATGCAAACTCAGAGCTATTCTTGTATTGTTATTTATTAATATTTGTATTATTTAGCATAAGAACAACTGTAAATCTCTGTTTACCACACTCTATGTGTGATGGCATGGAAAGGCTTCAGGAATCAGTTACCTGGTCCTGTTAGAACTCAGTGTAAATTGCTAACACAGAGGATCCAAGTGATTTCCTGATAGCTCCTTTCTTATGCTATTCATTTATTTGTTGCTTTCTGCTTTAGATCCCACTTATCAGTGAAATCATATTATTCATCTTTTCCTTCTGATTTATTTTAAGTAGCATCATATTCTCAAGATCTATCCATGTTGTTGCAAATGGCAGTAGTTCATCTTTTCTTATGACTGAGTGATGGGAGTAGCCCACTATGCAATATACAGGTGATTGCCCTAACCGCTTTGGCTCAGTGTATAGAGCGTCGGCCTGCAGACTGAAGGGTCCCAGGTTCGATTCCGGTCAAAGGCATGTACATCCCCAGTAGGGGGTGTGCAGGAGGCAGCTGATCGATGTTTCTCTCTCATGGATGTTTCTAACTCTCTATCCCTCTCCCTTCCTCTCTGTAAAAAATCAATAAAATATATATTTAAAATATATATATATATATATATATATATATATATATATATATATATACACACACACACACACATACATTACATACAGGTGATGTATTATAATATTACTAGAGGTCTGATGCACAAAATTCATGCAAGAGTAGGCCTTCCTTCCCCTGGCTGCCGGCACTGGCTTCCCTCTGGAACCTGGGACCTGGACTTCCCTCACAACCCCAGCTTCTTTGGGAAGGTCCTCCGGAAGGATGTCCAGTCTAGTTAGCATATTATGCTTTTATTATTATAGATACACTTGAAACATATAATTTATTAATCAATGTCACCCCAGTACATTTAATACAAAACTAAATTGAAAGGTTGAGAAATCCTGAAAAGAATGAAGACGTCTTGTTGGTTAAGCAGTTGTTAGATGTGATCCCTCCTGAAAACTCTTTGTCCTTGCAGTCCACAAGTGGTCTGATGGTATTTTTGAATCATTTTCTGCATTTTGACTTTATAGATACACAAGTTTACAAGAGAAATGGATTTTAGGTAGACTATGTCTTTAATCTTTCTTGTTTTTCTTATGTCAATTCTAATTTCTTGAGTAATAGCATTTTACTAATTGTTGCTATATATTAATTTCTTACTGCATTATGAATGGTACAAAATGCTTCATAATATTTTATATTTTACTTAATAAAGTCTAGTATAATGGGTAATAATATTTCTGTTTTAAATATTTTAAAAAATGAAAATAATGATCACATAGTAAACACTTGCAGACCTGATATTTCAATCAATGCATAAATTCACTTCGTTATGTACTAAAATAAGTTAAATATCGTACACAGATGCACACATATACACATATATACATATAGTTTTTTCTGCTTTGAACTATTTCACACACATACCACTACCTCTGGAAATCACACTGAAGTTCGTAAGATTTGTCCTTATTCTGAGAATGGTGTAGCCAAGGTACAGAAATCCATGGAGCAGGATGCAGGCCTCTGTGAACTGTTTGTCTGGAATACGTATCTGTTACTGCAAAGCAGTTCCCAATGCACAGTATACTATTCCATTGATGTGGGAATGTCACACAAACTCTAGTAATTTTGGAAAAATTTAGCTATCTTCAGGAGAAAAAAAAAACACAGTACTTTATTTACTTCACTTAAATATAGCCTCATGTCTCACTTTCATGAAGGTCTCATGGGTATGGCAGCAACCCAGCATTTCCAAAACACTTGTATGACAGAAAAACAGTACAACTCAGGAGCTAAATATAAAATTATTATGAGTGTTAGTTGCTTTCATAACCTCATGAATGCCCTTCCAGTGAAGAAAATACATGATATAAAATAATGTATATAAAATATTGGGACTAAATAGCTTAAAATGTAAATACCAGACTAGCAATGAACTGCAGGTGCTCAAACATGAGGATGCTGCTAATGTTGGAGGGCTGGGAGGAAAGGGAGACAGGTGATCTTGTTCTGAAGTTTGGATAGTAACCCAAGAGGCTTATTCAACCACATCATGGCCATTTAGAGCACAGAAATGACTGGAGTCATGCAAATCAAAGCCCAGTGGATTAGAGGTAAAAAATAAAATGCTTTAATTGTACTGGACAAAAAGCTGTTCCTAAAGAGTTAACTAAAATTTCCATTGGTAGTTCATATCATGGTAAAATTCCTGAACATGCAATGAACCTAAAGCAGTCATATTTTTGTGCAAAAAATTAAAATTTAAAGTTATCAAGACTGCATTATAAAATTTACAAAAGCCTCCATTAATCAAAAAAAGGGGGGATAGTAGGGTAATATCATGTAAGAAAAAATATTCTATAAGTAAATTACATCTAGAAAATTTTTACTTTACAAAATTAATTTTCATTTGTAATGCTAACAGCAAGACACCCATGAAAAACACACAAGGTGTCTAAATAAGACAAAGGAAAATTGTTTGGGCAAAAATCAAAAGGACCCCAAATCAATTATATAGAAAAGATTCCTTTATTAACTTTTGGTTGGGAATATGTTTGTATATTTTCAGAAAATAACTCCAAGACCATGTGGATTCCTGCAACAGAGAGGAATTGACAGGTCTGCTCCAACCACGAAGACAAGAGGAGAAACAGTCCAGAGATGGGAGACGCTGACGACGCCCTGCCACGCTAGCAGTCAGAAGCTGTGCCTAGGACCAAACTAGAGAGGGTCGGACCTGCATTGCTACCATGTGCCCACCATCCAGATATCATTTCTGACATGTACACCTAAGGAACTGTTTGACATTGAAACGGGGACTCAGAACTGTTGGACATGGAAATTGGGACTCAAACATTTTTTGTTATTATACGTTTATTTCTAGTCTGCAGAGGTAAGATTTTTTAAAGGAAAGAAAGGGGAAAAAAATAGATACAGAGGCAAAGAAGCATTGAACAGACTGTCAAACTACAGCGGGAAGGCAGAGGAGGTTTTGGTGGGGGCGGGGGGCTGTAAGAGATCAACCGAAGGACTTGTATGCATGCATATAAGCATAACCAATGGATAAAAGATACTGAGGGGGAGGGCAGGTAAAGGCATGTACTGGGGAGAAGGGGAGGCTGGGAGGAGGTCAATGGGGAAAAAAAAGAGACATATATACTACTATTTGTAATACTTCAAACAATTAAAAAAATAAATAAACTTAAAAAAAAATGCTCAAAAATGTCTCCAATACAACATCAGTGCCAGGATACAGTAGAAAATGAACACAAATTTATTTTGGTCCCATACTTCCCCCTTCTTTCTCCCCCTTCCCTCCCCAAGCCTCTTGTGGGAGACTACTCGCTCCTCCTAGTCCTCCTCTCCCTCCTTCCTCACACTAGCTATTACAGGGCCCTTCAAGCTTCAGAATTTTCTAATTTTACAGTGTTATCTCTTGGTAGGTCCTGCACCATTATCCCACCCTGGATTCATATCAAACTAGTTGTAGCTATGTAAAGAAATTCTGATTTTTGTCCTTATTTAACAAAAACAAAACAAATATCCGACTCCATTGCCACCCCCAGGTCTTCTCCAAATGGGTAGTTTAACTTTACTCATGCATCTCAGACATTTGTCATTTCAGGACATTTCTTCTCTCTCAGGACTGGTTATAAAACCCGCTTCCATATTCTAATAACAAAGTGTTCTCACCCACACTCATATGTCCTACTGTTGGGTCATGCTCTATCTGCTTATTTCAATGCCAATGGAGCCTGAGTCAGATTCCTTCAACTCCTTCATGGCAGGATTTATATTTTCAATTTTTCTGTTGCATCCAAGGCTCTCTGCACTCTGCTTGTTCTTTTTTTTTAAATTATCTTTATTGTTGAAAGTATTACAGATCCCCCTCCCCCTTTTTTCCCCTCATAGATGAAAACCGTTCACTTGCCCTTCCCAGGCCTTCACCAGACTATTGTCTCTGTCCATAAGCTATGCATATATGCATGTAAATTCACTGGTTAATCTCTCCCCATCCACCCCCCACCTCCACCTTCCTTCTGTGATTCCTCAGTCTGTTCTATGCTTCTATGTCTTCTATGATCATCAGTTTATTTTGTTTATTAGATTCCATATATGAGTGAGATCATGTGATACTTATCTTTCTACAACTGGCTTGTTTCACTTAGCATCATACTCTTAAAGTCCCTCCATGCTGTTTCTAAGGGTAAGAGATCCTTCCTTTTTAACTGCTGCATAGTATTCCATGGTATAAATGTACCACAGCTTTTTTATCCACTCACCTACTGGATGAGCATTTGGGCTGTTCCAGATCTTAGCTACTGTAAATTGTGCTGCTTTGAACATAGGGGTGTATATACCCTTTCTGATTGGTGTTTCTGGTTTCCTAGGATATATTTTTTAGAAGTGTGATCACTGGGTCAAATGGGAGTTCCATTTTTAATTTTTGAGGAAACTCCATACTGTTCTCCATAGTGGCTGCACCAGTCTGTGTTCCCACAAGCAGTGTACTAGGGTTCCCTTTTTTTCCCACATTCTTGCCAGCATTTGTGAATTGTTGGTTTGTTGATGGTAGTCATTCTGACAGGTGTGAGGTGACACTATAAAGCCACTGTATCAAAACAGTCTGTCACTGGCACAAAAATAGGCTGATAAATCAAGGGAACAGAACAGAGAACCCAGAAATCAACCCAAGCCATTATTCTCAATTAATATTTGACAAAGGAGGCAAGAGCATACAATGGTGTAAAGATAGTCTCTTCAATAAATGGAGTTGGGAAAGTTGAAAATGAAACTAGACCACCAACTTATACCATACACAAGAATAATCTCAAAATGGATAAAAGAAGTAAATGTAAGTCATGAAACCATAAAAATCTTGGAACAAACTATTGGCAGCAAAATCTCAGTCATCTCTCATAGCAATGTTTGCCATTACATCTCCTAGGGCAAGGAAAACTAATGAGAAAATAAACAAAGGGGACTACATTAAAATAAAAAGCTTCTGCACAGCAAAAGAAACCAGCAACAAAATGAAAAGAGAGACCACTGTATGGGAGAACATATTTGCCAACAATACATCTGATAAAGGGTTAATATCCAAAATATATAAAGAATTTATACAATTTAACAAAGGGAAGACAAACAACCCAATTTAAAATTGGGCTAAGGACCTAAATAGACACTTCTTCACAGTGAACATACAGAAGGCCAAGTCACATATATAAAAAAAAAAAAAAATGCTCAAAGTCACGAATCACAGAGATGCTTGTTCTTTATTTAAAATCTCTTCAACATAATCCCAACTCCTTGTTTCTCATGTTGTCTCAAGTTGGCATCACTTCATAATCCCAATTTCCTCTTTCTATAGTCTTCTTCATCATATAGGCATTACCATGAAGAGTATTTCAGATCCTATGGAATAACAGGAAATAAATTTTCTAGATCCATTCTTAGCAAAGGATTCCTATCTTATTGGATTTCTTGTCCTACCCTGTGTGGCAAGACCCCTTCACTCCCCCAAGAAATGAGATCTCATTGCGTGTAGATTATTCAGAAAGTACAGAGACACCAACGGAGAATATAAAGTGTGGCCAGAAAAAAGAGAGAGACAATAAATGGGTAAAATCAGGGATTAAATGGAAACTTAATCCTACAGAAAAACTGTGAGAGATTCTGTTAATATGTACCTTGCTAAGGGGCAGAAGTATTTACAGCCCCACACTGTATTCATTGCTTCAGGCCTTTCCTCAGAAGGACCTTTATTTAGGTCCAGTAACCTGAGGGAAACCTTCCAACAGAAATACAGATGCTAGTCATTGGAATTCAGGCTGATATACATGGACATGGTGAGTGGATGTATATGGGTGGAACAGCCACAGCATCTGCCATAATTCAACCATAACTACATTCTTGGCTCATTTAATATTATAGCTGTAAGGATATTGGATCTTCCCAGCCTCTCCCGGTGTTCACAAATCTCACAGAGCATATGTTCTACTACCAATTTACCTCATTAGATTTCCACTAATGTAATATAAATTACCATTGCTAAGTATGACAAACACAAGACAATAACATTTAAAGCTTCCACTACATGTATTTTATAGAGTTACTGTTTAATCTATCATTATGCTACCCTGTTAGATTAGGGCACCTTGTTATTAATGCTACTACCCATTACACACAGACTTACTTATAAATGGCTGAAAACAACCATGAGACACTTCTATTCTGATTTAATTTTTCCCTAGCTATTTTTGTTTCCTAAAGCAAATTGAAATTAGTAGCATAAATATAACTCAAACTTTCTTGACAAAAATAAATGACTAGCTAGGTTATTGAGAAAATGTTATGTCTTTTTCAATCAGATATAAACATGATAATGACAACAATATAAGTAGTTAGAATAGGCAGTTTAAATAATCTACTAGAGCATATATAATAGCTAAAATGAGAATAAAAGTGTACAAAGTAGTACAAAATGTCATTTTCTTAAAATTTTGTAGACTTATTTGAGCACACAATCTTAAATGCTGTGCATGTCTAGAAAAATAAAAGCACATGTGTATCCTTCTTCATTCCATGTTAGCAGAAGGTACATTTTAAAGCCAATCTGAGAAAATTCATCTGCATAGTTTTAGATGCCTCTAATGAAGACATCAGTAGCATTTCCAATTGAACTGTGAAAGGATTTGAGGTCCTGCCAAACTTAAAAAACTGATGGGAAATATTTTGATATTGCTCTCATAACTCTTTAATTTTTCAATTTGTTTAATAAGACTTGTGCTATCTTAACAGTTAACCACAGAGTGAGGTTCATTCTGAGTCAGAATCAAGGCTTTAGAAAAAAGGACCAAACTTGACTCATTCTGATGACACAAAGTTCTTAAAAAAGTGAATAATGTGTGTCCTGTCTGCACATACAGGTGTCCTACCAGATGGTGACATTTCCCCATTCTCTTCAGGAGAAAAGTTTGAAGTGATTTGCTGACAGTGATTTAAGAGCCAAATGACAATGAGAAACTAAAAAAGTTTTACTTTCTGGCAAGTTTGTGTGTGTGTGTGTGTGTGTGTGTGTGCACGCACGCGCGCACATGTATGTGTTTTGAGGAAAAAAATAAGAGCAAAAAATTTACAATTAATGAAGCTTTTCTGTGAACACTGTCTTAAAAATTCTATAGTCTGCTTTAAATAAACACTCTGAAGGATTATAATGAACAACTCTTCCAGGGAAAGATAGCAACTGCTGAGTCTTTAGAAAGCATCTTTGCTCAGATTAAAATATCCATTTTCCTGTCTGAAGTATTTGTCTACATGGAGGGACTAATTAAAACTAATTAAAGTGAGTACAAGGATATCAAACTTTAATGAGTGTCTATTCTAGATATATTTTTAAATGATGTGCAAAATAAGATGCTTTGAAGCTTTTTCCCTTTAGCAAAGTACAGATAAACAGGAGAGAGAACTCAATTTCCAAGGTCAAAGCCAAAATGGGCCCAGTGACATTTGGGAAGAGAAAAACTCTCTACATGAACACATGTCATGGGTGAGTATGGGCCACCTGCAATGTCTTCCAATTAGCATAGCAGCTAAATGAAATCACTAAGCTAGGGAAAATACACACACACACACACACACACACACACACACACACACTATTTAATTGAGCCAGTGGAAGTTGGTTGGCTGTGTGACTGGAGAGCAGGAGAGGCGCAGTCTTAAAAAAACACCTTAGATCTTAGCAGTAGCTGTTTAATATCACATTTTCCCCTCAAGCGTTGGAAAAAGAGAACCTTGCTCCTGAGCTACCAATTTCATGGGCAAATTACAAACAAGCTGTCCTCTCAGTGGTTAAGACCAGGCTCAGGAGACAGCTGCAGCTCCTGGTGCAGAGATGTCAAGGACATTTTTTATGAAGATTAAATAAAAAAGTAAATGTAAAAGATCTGTAAAATGCCTTGCACAGTGTAGTTGTTCTATATATCTGTTTCTTCTCTTTTCCATTCTTTCAAGGTTGATTTGTTCAAATTTGGCAGCATATTGATCTCGATTCCACAGAATACCAGTAGAAATGTAAATCTATTTCTTTTTTAAAAATTACTTTTGAAACTCATGAAAATTTAGTCAACAAGGAGATTACCAGGTGGAGAACTAATTGTAGGTTGGCCTTGACACATACATAAAGTAGACAAAATGCCCTTCTGTTTCTATGTGGCACAGCCACATCACATGAGTGAATTAAAGTCCATTTATACCCTGGCATTTGAAAATAAATCTCTAATTGGAAACATAAAAGATAATTATGCAGACATCATTTGTGAAGGAATAAGCACTAATGTGGTTAGCACATGCTAACTCTAGATGGTCTTTCTCTTGAAAAATATAATTTACAAAAATTACATATTTAAGTTTAAAAATGAAATCTGACTAAAGTTTCATAATGAAAAGAGCAACCTTTTGCCCAATGCTTCCCCATTGAATATCTTCACTGACCAAAGTTAACCACATTAAAAATTAAATCCTATTTTTGGGCATATATCCTTATGTAGCTAAATAACATTCTTCAAAAGTTAGGAAACTTCTTAGATTATCATTATTAGACATGACTTAATATAGTACTCTAGGATTTATTTCTCTGATAGAGCCATCTCTACATGACATTTTCACACTATTTTTACATGCTATTGTTTTTGTAAAATTGTCACGGTTTATGTACATTACGTAATATTTATATTATAAATATACTAGTAGCCCTGTGCATGAATCTGTGCACCAGTAGCTCACCAGTAGCTCGCTGCTGCCCTCCAGTAGCTCTCTGCTCACTGCTCCACCCTCCTGTAGCTCCCCCATCTCCCCTCCCCCCTGCCTCGCCATAGCTTGCTGCCCTGCCCCCTACTGTAACTCTCCGTCTCCCGCTTGTAACCAGTAGCTTGCTGCTGCCCTCCTCTACCTGCTGCCCCACCCTCTTGTAGCTCCCTCTGGCCCGCTGCACCCCCTTCATAGCTTGCTGCCCTGCCTCCTCCTGTAGCTGTCCGCCGCCTGCTTGTAGTTCTCTGCCCCACCCTCCTGTTGATCCGTGATCCAGTCGTTACGCGGTCGATAGTTACGCTTCATGGCGAAATGACCATTTGCATATTACATCTTTATTACATAGGATATAATAAGTATTATATATAAATAGCTTAGTAAAAATTCTGTTAGCAATTTTTTTCTTATACACACATTTAAATGTATTCTTGGCCTTAATAAACACTAATTTACAAATTATTTTATTACTTTTACTAGAGGCCCGGTGCACGAAATTTGTGCATGGAGGGGGGTTCCCTCAACTCAGCCTGCACCCTCTCCAATTGGGGACCCCTTGCAGGATGTCCGACTGACATTTTAGGACCAATCCCTGGGATCAGGCCTAAACCAGCAATCAGGACATCCCTCTCACAATCTGGGATGACTGGCTCCTAACTGCTCATCTGCCTACCTGCCTGATTACCCCCAACTGCCTCTGCCTGCGAGCCTGATCACCCCTAACTGCCCTCTCCTGCAGGCCTGATGTTGCCCCCAACTGCCCTCCTCTGATGGACAATTTGGTTCTGTTTGGTGGGTTCCTATGCCAGTGTCAAAAGCTTCACCTCCTAGGCAGCCATTGGCTCCCCACAGCACCCAGATTTGGTTCTCATTGGTCACTTCCTATGCCAGTCAGCATCAGAAGCTCCACCTCCTAGGCAGCCATTGGCTCCCCGTAGCACCCAGATTTGGTTCTGATTGGTTGTTTTCAATGCCAGTCAGCGTCAAAATATCCACCTTCTAGGCAGCCATTGGCTCCCCACAGCACCCAGATTTGGTTCTGATTGATCAGTTGCTATGCAAGTTAACATCTCCAAGCCTATCTCTGGGCCTGATCAAAGAGGCGGGGCTTAACAGCAGCCCCCCGGGAGGCCCAGAGAGAAAGAAAAACCTGGCTGCTGGCGAAGATCAGAAAGAAAGAGGGAGAGTAAGAGAGAGGTAAGTACACTGATCACTAGCTTCCACTGAGGCTGCAGATCAGACCCTGACTCACTTTCTGGGTCTTAGCCACCTGGGCTGTCAGTACTGGGTCACCAGGCTGCAGCTGGGCAACCCAGCGCTGACTTCTGGATGGTCTGCCTTTGGTCATAGGCTCAGCCCCTTCCCCAGCCGAAAGCCTGGGCAGAGGCTTTTGGCTTGGGAAGCCCCCCCCCCCTTCCAATGGCCGGCTGGGGGTGACCTGGGTGCTGAAGAGGTTCCCGGGACCCAGGTGTGTATGCAAATTAACCACCATTTTTTGTTGGGTTAATTTGCATACTCACTGCGATTGGCCATGGGTGTAGTGGAGGTATGGTAAATTTACATGTTTCTCTATTGTTAGGTAAGATTAGTATTCATTATTTTTTTTCTTTCAAAGCTATACATGTTTTACAGATGCTCAAATTACCAACATAATCTATTAGTTCATTAACATGTTTCCTGAATCCTTTTACAGAGTAGCCAACATCCTCCTACTCCCACAGGATGAAAACGTCTCTCAGTTTTATACACAGAGCCTTCCTCTACTTTCCTTCACCCACTCTGCTGTACAGGATCCTAAATCCCATTTCCACTGGTTTTGTTAAATGTACTTCCTGATTTTAGTTAAAACATTGTTTATAGTAGGCTTTTAAGTTGAAACTGACATATATGTATTAAACCTTGTGAATGTGAAAATATATGTAATCTATATTTAAGATGAATATTTGGCCAAATGTAGAATCTAAATTTAAAATACTTTTGGTAATATTTAAAAAAACTGGCTCTACTAGAACCCTCTGTCATTGTTGAGGAATCTGATGCTATCTGACTTAGAAATATCTACTGATATAGAATATTTTCCTGTTTAACTATATATGTATATGATCGTGCACAATTGTGATGATCTCTATTATGCATGATCATATACTCAGCTTCATCATCAAAACAAAATGTACAGTCTACCATGTGCAGAAAATGGATCCTATTGATAATATGGTATGTGGGATTCACAGAGATTCTATTTGATTATAGAATCAGGAGGCAATATTTTAGGGCAAGTGTTCAGAATTAATGACCACTTGAGTAAAGAGCTTTGTATCTATCTACCTGGCTTGCAGGCGTGGCTCTACCACTTTGTAACTGCAACATTGGTCATAGTAGCTCACCTTTCTTAGCCTGAATGTCATCCACTAAAAAGTAAAGATTATATCTGCATTGCAGATTTGTTTTCTTTTTTTAGATTCAGTCAGGACTTTAAATCAGTAATATCTTCTATTTTAGGTAGGCCTATTCCACTTTTACAAATGGATACATTTAAGTGTTTTTTGCAAGTTGACTTTATAAAGAGCTAAACTTATTTTGATATAGAATATTAAGTTTTGTGCTAGCCATCAATTATATAAAAAACAAATAACCAATGGTAATAAAATAAATTTATTAAAACACAAAATATTTCAATAAATTAAATAGAGGTCAGTTGTTTTAAACTGAGCTTTAGAAAACTGGATCATTAAATGTACACAATTTGAAGTGAAAAATAAAAATAATACTTAAAAATTTAAGTTAAAATAGAAGAAACACATTCATTTTTCTTATTAAAATAAACATGATTAACGTATTTCTTTTATATAACTAAATTAATAGATTTGAAAGTACAAAAAGCATCTACATATTTAAATAAAAATAATAAAAATGAAAGAACACAAATTAAATCCTTCATTATACAGGTCAATTACTTGCATTAGACAACCAGCTTTATAATTATAGCTTGCAACCAGGGCCTAGAAATTCCCTTCAACTATGCAAATGTACTTACAGTTAATTTTGTTTCCCTGATAAGTAGTCTAACATGTAAGGCTTTCACAATTTCTTTTTCTGATAATTTCAACCCACTAGTATATTTCCTATGTATTCATTTTATTTTACCAACAAAGATTAAAGACTTAATCTGGGGCAGGGTGGGAACCAGGCAGAGAGGATTAAGGGGAACATCTGTAATATTCCCAACACTAAAGATAAAAAAGATTAAAATTTACCCTAGCTGGCAATCCCATTATCTTGCATGATAAAGGCAAAAGTATGTTTGGTGATTGCTACAGAACTCAAGGGATTTATTATGAGTGAGTATAAAATCCAATTAATTCCTAGTTTTCTTAGCAGTCATGTGGATCATTAGTTTATTCACTTGAATGCTTATGTTTATCATTATTTCCCCAGGAGATATATATATATATATATATATATATATATATATATATACACATACACACACACACATATGTATACATATATATATACATATATATACATATATATATATACACATACATATATATATATATATATATATATATAGAGAGAGAGAGAGAGAGAGAGAGAGAGAGAGAGAGAGAGAAATACATACTTGATTTAATTTGGTTCAAACTGAAATTATTTAGAATGGGATTGTTTTATATGAATACATTTTTAAATGAAGTATTCCCATATGGAAAAAAGAACAACAGGTCATCTATTTTATAAAAATAAATGGTTTGGAGTTGTATTCATGCTTTATTATATAGGCTCCTTTTCAGAGCTAGGAAAGCATATTCTTATGAACAAATAAAAAATTTACATCTGGGGAGTAAAATCATATTTCCCAGCCTTTATCACAAGCCCCTTTAACACACACACCCCACCACATTTTTTTTGGGGGGGGAATGTTAAAATACAAATTTGTTTTTATTTTTTACATAATATATTAATTTTATTTTAAAATAAATAGCTGGATTCTCTACACTAATATTTTATTTTGGAGTTTTATTCATATAGAGGTTTGTAATTTTTTTATTTTTAATTAAATGTATTGGGATGGCATCTATAATAATAAAAGCATAATATGCTAATTAGACTGAGTAGCTGAATGACCTTAGGGACGTCCTTCTGGATGACCTTCCAGACAACCATGCTATGACACCCACTGGCACCAGGCCAGCCAAGGTGGGTGCAATGCGATTGGTCAGGGGCCCAGCCATCGCCCCATGATTGCCCCAAAGAGGGAGGCTCAGGCCACAGACCAATGGCTGCAGCGGATGGCGGGGCATCCTTCTGCGGGGGCACGATCAATTGCCCCAAAGAGGGAGACCCAAGCTACCCTGCAGCTGCACTGAGGCAGGTGGGTGGGGCCTATCTCTTTGGGGCAATGAATAGCGGGGCTCCCAGACTGTGAGAGGGAACAGGCCGTGCTGAGGGACCCCTCCGCCTCAGTGCACGATTTGGTGCACCGGGCCTCTAGTTGATTAATAAAATTATATAGGTTTCAAATGTATAATTCTATGATACATCATCTGTATGTTGCATTGTGTGCCCACCACCCAAAGTCAAATCTTCTTTCATCACCATTTATTTGACCCCCTTCCCTCTGGTAACCACCAGGTTGTTGTCTATGAGTTTTTGTTTTTCTTGTTTATTCATTTGTTGCTTTCAGTTTCAAATCCATATATGAGTAAAATCATGTTACTTAACTTTTTCTGTCTGACTTATTTCACTTAGTATGATATTCTCAAGATCCATCCATGTTGTCACAAATGGCAGTATTTTATCTTTCCTTATGGCTGAGTATTGTTCATTGTATATATGTATCACATCTTCTTTATGCAATCATGTATTGAAGGATGCTTCAGTTTTATTTTCATATCTTGGTCACCATGAACAATGTTGCAGTGAGCATAGGAGTGAGTGCATATATCTTTGTGAATAAGTGTTTTCAATTTTTTTGGGTAGATACACAGAAGAGGGATTGCTGGGTCATATAGTAACTCTACTCCTAAGTTTCGCGGAAACTTCATACTGTTTACTATAGTGGCTGTACCAGTTTACATTCCCATCAGCAGTGTATGAAGGTTCCTTTTTCTCCAAAACCTCAGCAACACTTGTTATTGTTAATAATAGCCATTCATTTTGACAAATGAAATCTGGCTGAGAGGAATAAGAACATTTAGGCCAATAATAAGAGATCTACCAAAGTTGTGATGCTGTAGTGAGGTTTGCATAATAAGATAATATTTAGTAAAACAGTTACTACCTTCTTCATACATAGTAAATATTAATAAATGATTACTACTATTGATAACCATAATGGTGAGCCGAGGTTTTTTTTTTTTTTTTTCTCCCAGGGTCGTGTCTGGCGATGCCAAAGAATGAGCTCCATGGGCCAGAAGATTTAAGCAAAAGTGTGGAAAATTTATGGTCTTGGGGAAATGAAATTCCCAGATGGGGATTTTATGTGGGATGCTGACAGTATTGTTTCAGGCTACCTTAGGGTGTTATACAAGGGCAAATTGAAGTTAAAATTAAGAGGCTTATTTCCAGCCATTGAAAATAATAGGAACTACTTGTTCCCTTTTACTTTTTCTTTTAGGATTTCATTCTCTCTCCTTTCCAAATGTACACAAATCATTTTAATGTCTAAGTAACCTCTTGCTTGTTTTAAAACTTAAGAATATCCCTACCTGGTTTGGCTCAGTGGATAGAGTGTTGGCCTGAGGACTGAAGGTCCTGGGTTCGATTTCAGTCAAGGGCACATGCCCAGGTTACAAGCTCGATCCCCAGCAGGGGGTGTGCAGGAGGCAGCTGATCAATGATTCTCTCTCACCATTGATGTTTCTATCTCTCTTTCTCCCTCTCCCTTCCTTTCCGAAATCAATAAAAATATATTTAAAAAAAACCACAAAACCTTAGGAATGTTTCTTCAATGTCCTTAAAGACTTCTCCTGTCAAATTATTTTGCATTTATTGATATGATCATGTGATTTTTCTTTAGTAGTCTGTTGGTGTGATAGATTGCATTAATTGATTTTTTAATGTTGAACCAGTCTCACATACCTGGATAATCCCACATGGTAGTGGTGAATACTTCTTTTTGTACATTGTGGATTCAGTTTGCTTATATTTTATCAACTTTATTTGAATTTTTTTCCTGAAAGCTGTTAGACTGTAGTTTTCTTTTTCTATAATAGTTTGTCTGATTTTAAAAATAGAGAAATGCTGACTTTAGAGAATTAGAAAGTATTTCTTTAGCTTTCTTTCCTAAGGATTTGATAGAATTAACAGGGAACTCATCTGAGCCTGGCGTTTCTGTTTTGGAAAGTTATTAATTATGGATTGCATTTCTTCAATATATATATAGGCCTATTCAGGTTGCCTATTCATGTGTGAGTTTTTGCCAGTTTGTGTATTTCAAGTTATAAGTCTATTTCATAGTTATAAAATTTGTGGGCATAAAGCTGTTCACATTATTCCCTGGTTATTTTTTAATGCCCATGGGATCTACAGTGATGTCCCTTCTCTCAGTTATGATATTAGTAATTTGCGTCTAACTCTTTTTTTTGCACATTTATTCTGAAATGCAGAAAAAGAAATTCAAGTATTTCCCTACCCTCATAGAATTTACCTTTCTGAATTTATCAGAAAGTCTCTGCCATTTTTTTCAATACAACTATTGTTTGTTTGTTTTTTTAAAGATCAATAAAACATATTTAAACAAATAGTTTGAGTTTAGATAATAGCTTGTTGAAAAGGGAAACCTAAGAGGTGGAGAAAGTGAACTGAATGGCACAAAAGTAAAAGATTATTCATGAGTATCCAGCAATGCTCCTGCTACTTGGATTCAGGGTATCTAGAGGGGACCAAATGAAAAAAAAAATGTTGGGGCTAAATGATAAAATGTACCCATTTATCTATTGTTGATTGAGAAATGAGACTGCTGTTTAATAGCCTGAGAGTGAGGAGTAAATGTATAAGTTTATTCTATTCTTAAGCAAGAGAGTCACAAAATTATCCTGTGCTTTATAAACATTATAGGGCAGAGGAATTGCAGAATCTGTAATGTATGTCTGGGTATGTTCTAAGAGATGTTCTTACTACAGAGAAGTACACAGTTTCATAGGACGTGCAGGCAAGTAAAACACTTAGACGGCAAATTATATGTGCTATAATGGGGACACAAGAGCCAATAAAATTTGTGTCCTAAATAATGTTCTATGTGCATGTTTAAGTAATAAATATATAAAAATTGAACATAAAAAATTAAGTGGTCAAAAGATAAAATGAGAAATTCTGTATGCCCCAAGGAAAGCAAGTTTTTATCTCTATATATAAAAGCCTAGGCGACCATTACGACCGAACAACTGGAATGATTGGTCCATCAGGTCAACCAGTCGCTATGATGCACACTGACCACCAGGGACTAGATGCTCAAGGCAGGAGCTGCCCCCTGGTGGTCAGTGCGCTCCCACAGCCAACCTCCTGTGCCCCCCCCCCCCCACATAGGCATAGGCCTTGGTCGCTGGCCAGGCTGAGAGAACCCACCCATGCACAAATTCATGTACTGGGCCTCTAGTATATGTATAAAATTCAATCTTAGTAACAGCGCTCAACAATTGATATTTTTTTAATGTTAAATCACAGGTGAGAAAAATGATGCAATTACTTGTAGTCACACAGCTGTGAGGATATTGAGCTTGGTTTTGAAGTAAGATCTGTCTAATAATACTTTTCCTATACTTTATACTTCACTCTGATGCCACGAGGCTGTGTTTGTCAGTAGTTACTGTAATTGGGACTCAAGTTTGCCAAGCAAGGCTGAATCAGATAAGACTTTTTCTTTGCTTTATAACTTAGTTAGATCGTCTCTGTTGAGCCTGATATTCTGACTCAATTGAGTAATGTCTTATGATCATTTTGGTAGAAATTCATTATCTCATTTGAGTGACTGAATCTACCACCTTTGTGACTTAGAATCCATCAAATTAGTTGGTCTGAGAGCCCTTTATAAACATCACCTAAAATAAGAACCTTACAAAAACATCTTTCACTTTCTGGAGTCACATAAGTTAATGTGGGAAAGAGAATGCTGACTTGTAAAATGTTAACATTGAGGTAATTAAAATACTTTACTGAATGGAAGAGGTTTCCATCAGATATGAACAGACTCTGGAGTGGTTTTTTTGTTTTGTTTGTTTGTTTAAATATATATTTTTATTGATTTCAGGGAGGAAAGGAGAGGGAGAGAGAGATAGAAACATCAATGATAAGAGAGAATCATTGTTTAGCTGCCTCCTGCACACCCCCTACTGGGGATCACCTGCAACCCAGGCATGTGCCCTTAGTGGGAATTGAAACTGGGACCCTTCAGTCTGCAGGCCGATGCTCTATCCACTGAGCCAAACCAGATAGGGCATACTCTGGAGATTTTTCCTGAGTTCTTGCCTTTAAGTGAATATTAACACTAATAATAATCTAGACTAATAAAAACAACAGATAATCCAAATATAATTTCTATTCTTTTTAAGAATAAATAATTGATATTACATTATTTTGTTATTCTCTTGGGTGTTGTGCATTTACTCTTTTTGCACAATAAAAAGCAAACAAATAATAACAAGGAAATGCATTATTAATGTCCATATTCCTCAAGAGATTTATTTGAGTATATTTGCTTAGGTGCTTGATGGAGTTTATTGTCTTTTCCCCTGAGGCACAAACTTTCTACTTTGGGAAAAACAGTGAACTGTTTGGGGTGCATGTATATGGAGACCCAAGAACTTTACGTTCTCATACTGTGCCTCCTCCACCCATGGGAGGACACAAAGACATCACATCCTCCCACTGTCCTCTCCATCTATGAGGGGCGCTGATGATTTTACATACTCTGCATCCTTTTCTCCAGCCATGTTGGATACCTGGGAACTTTGCATCTTTTCACTGTCTTCTTTCTCCATTGTTTTTCAGCTCACTAGGTCTATTTCTTTCTTTTTTATACCAATAGTAACACTTTCCTATTGATTGAGAGTTTCTGTCCTTGCTCATGAAGTGTGCATCAGGACACTTTCACAATGAGATCAAAGAGGAATTTCCAACATCCTTACTCTGAAACTGTGTATTCTCATTATCATTCTCTAACTGAAGTTTGTCTTCAATTTGGGGTGAGGAGAACAGCATGCTGGCCAAAGACAGCCCCAGAGGAACTTGCAGCCACATAAAGCTTACAATTTAACTTTCAGAAGTTGCTTATTTTAAATCTTTTAAATACTCTTTATTTCTTAAATTTTCCTCTAAAATTTATTTTATAATGCAACAGGAAATAAGAATCTGAGAAGCAAATCTGCTATGAAGTTTCCATCATCAGAAGAGCAATGACCTGTATGTCAAGGATTTGTGCCAGTTCCTGAAGATCATTAGAAAAATCAGTGCTGCCCAGCTGGTGTTGCTCAGTGGCTGAGCATCAACCCATGAACCAGGAGGTTGCATTTTGATTCCCAGTCAGGGCACATGCCTGGTTTTCAGGCTGAATCTCCAGTGTGGGATGTGCAGGAGGCAGATGATTCTCTCTTATTATTGACTAGAGGCCCGGAGCATGAAATTCGTACATGGGGGGGGGGAGGGCGGGGGAAGTTGTCCCTCAGCCCAGCCTGCACCCTCTCTAATCTGGGAACCCTTGGGGGATGTCCGACTGCCAGTTTAGGGCCAATCCCTCTCACAATCCAGGACAGCTGGATCCTAACCATTCATCTGCCTGGCTGCCTGATTGCCCCTAACCACTCTGCCTACCAGCCTGATAGCCCCTTAACCACTCTCCTGCCAGCATGATTGACACCTAACTGCTCCCCTGCCAGCCTGATTACCCCCAACTGCCCTCCCCTGCAAGCCTGGTCACCCCCAACTGCCCTCCTCTGCTGGCCATCTTGTGACATGGTGGGGGCGACCATCTTGTGACATGGTGGGGGCGGCCATCTTGTGATGACGTGGGGACAGCCATCTTGTGGTGGCCATCTTGTGATGACATGGGGATGGCCATCTTGTGACAATGTGGGGGCAACCATCTTGTGATATGAGGGTCAATTTGCATATTACCTCTTTATTATATAAGATGTTTCTATCTCTGTCTCTTTCTCTCCCTTCCTCTCTGAAATCAATAAAAAATATTTTTTTAAATCATAAAAGAAGAAGATTCAGTCCTAATCTTACAATGTATGGCAGGGGCTGGTTTTAAGAATACATCAAATCAGGTCCTGGGAAAGCAGAAACTGTATAAATTATAAAGTAAGCCTGAAACAGAAACTATCTCATTAAGTCAATCTCCAAATTGTTAACCATGGAAATGAAAATCCATACTTTTGCACCATTTCCATCTCTTCTGCACATTCTATTAAACACATACAAACAAATATACATACTAGAGGCCCGGTGCATGAAAATTCATGCACTGGGGTGGGAGGGTCCCTCAGCTTGGCCTACCCTGTCTCATAGTCGGGGTCCTACTGATGGCTTAGGCTCCAGGGGTAGTGGGCCTAAGCTGCAGTCTGGCCTCCCTCTGCAGGAGGCAACTGGCCAATCAAGGGAAGGCGTTGCCCGCATCACCCCATCGCTGCTGCTGCCTCTGGCCTCCCTCTGCCTGTGGGAGATGTCCAGGCCAATCAGAAGAAGGCACCACCCCATCACCCCACTGCTGCTGCTACTGCCAGCCACCATAGCTGTGAGGCCTGAGCCCTGGGCCTAGTAGCCACTGGGGCTCAAGTCTGCCTGAGCCTATGGCTGCCTGAGTCCTGGGCCTCACAGCCACCACCATGGCTGCCTGCTCTTGTCCCTTGCAGCTCCACTTGTGGCTGCCTGCCCTTGACCCTCACAGCTGCTGCCATGGCTGCCTGCTCTTGGCCCTCGTAGCCACTGCAGCTTTGTCCGGAAGGACATCTGGAAGATGTCCACTCTAATTAGCATATTACCCTTTTATTAATATAGATACACACACATATACATATACACCTACATAGATAGACACACAAATTCCTCTTAAGTACTAGAATTGTGTCTTAAAGATAAATAAAATGCAACAATAAATTTTCCCCCAAAATATTAAGAATTTTAAAATTACTAATAATGTTACTACCTTTAGGAAAATGTAACTATGAAATATCCCTTGAAACCAAAATTTAAATATTTCTGGAATACTTTGAGTGAGTATAAAACATTACCTAGATGTTATTCTGTTAGCATTATTACCCTAATCCTATCTAATAAAAAGGGAATATGCTAATTGACCCTCACACCATCGCAAAGATGGCAGAGCCCACAGCCAATAAGGAAGGAATATGCTAATTGACTGTCACGCCCTCAAAGATGGCAGCACCCACAGCCATAAGATGGCGGCGCCCAGTCCCTCAGCTCCGCTGGGGCGGCAGGAGTGGGCGCACCTGCCTCCAGAGTCCCCAAGTCCCCTCAGGCCCCAAGCCACCCAGGGCCAGCCTAAGGCACAGGCAAGCTTCCGATGGTGGCTGCCCAGCCACCTAGGGCCAGCCTGAGGTGCAAGAAAGCCTCAGATGGCAGCTGTCCAGCTGCCTAGGGCTGCCTGAGGCTCAGGTAACCAGGGCCGACTGAGGCTTGTGCTGCCAGCAATGGCAGCATCAAAGGTGTGATGGGGCATTGCCTTCCCCTGATCGCGAGGTCACCTCATGTCCCTGAGGGCTCCTGGACTGTGAGAGGGGGCAGGCCAGGCTGAGGGCCCCCCCTCCAGTGCATGAATTTTTATGCAGTGGGCCTCTAGTAATAAATAATGAAAAAAATATATACTCTGTTATTGATCATTTAATTTGAGTAGGCACTGTGTGCAATGGATATCACCTAAGTCCACACTCCTATCATAAATTATCAAAGTGATAAATAGTTGAAATTTATTATTATCTCAGTAGAAACATAACTTTACACAGTTGAGCTGACGTCCTTATTTTAATAAAGAGCTTCCCAGACAAAGCAAAAAAAAAAAAATGGTTAAAGGAGTTTATCACCACCAAGCCAGCATTGCAAAAAATGCTAAAGGGACTGCTGTAAAGAAAAGAAGAAATAGAGCTACCTAGGCATACCAAATTAAAATGGCAATAAATAAGTACTTAATAACCTTAAATGTAAACTGATTAAATGGTCCAATCAAAAGACATAGGGTAGCTGAATGGATACAAAAACATGACCCAACTATATGCTGTCTACAAGAGACCAAACTCAAAACAAAAGACTCACAGAAGATGAGAGTGAAGGGATGGAAAAAAATTATGCAGATGGAAAAGAAAAAAAAAAGCTGGGTTAGAAAAAAAAGAAAAAACAAAAGCCATCACAAGAAACAACAAAGGTCAGTGCATAATACTAAAGGTATCAATCCAACAAGAGAATATAACCCTGGTAAACATATAAGCAACCAATATAGGATCACCTAAATACATACATATATATATATATATATATATATATATATTACTGTATATATATATATATGTATCTTATATAAAAGGCTCCTGGCTGTCACGTCATAACGCCATCACTAACAAATGAGCAGCGGCTCTTGTGGTTGGAGTGGTGGGGTGTGAGCTACTAGCTGTGGAGAGCTATGAGCAGTGGAGGACTACAGGTGGTGGTGGGCAGGGCAGTGAGCTAAGAGTGGTGATGGGTGGGGTAGCCAGCTGAGGCAAGAGGAAGCGTGCTACTTGAGCACGATTTCATGCTTGCTGAGCCTCTAGTATAGCCTTGGGCAAACTACGGTCCGCGGGCGAGATCCGGCTGTTCTATCTGGTTCTCTTGCTCTCCCCTCCGCTCCTTTACTTTGAATTTATATTAGTTCACACAAACACTCCATCCATGCTTTTGTTCCGGCCCTCTGGTCCAGTTTAAGAACCCATTGTGGCCCTCAAGTCAAAAAGTTTGCCCACCCCTGCATATATATAAACTTCTAGAGGACATTAAGTCATACTAGGGGATTTTAACACACCACTGACATCACTAGATAGCTCTTCCAGACAAAATAACAACAACAACAACAACAACAAGGAAACAGTGACTCTAAAGGACACACTGGATCAGATGGATTTAATTGACTTTTATAGAACATTTCACCCCGAAGATGCAGAATATACATTATTCTCAAGTGCACATGAGTCATTCACAAAGATAGACCACATGTGAGGACACAAAACAAGTCTCTACAAGTTCAAAAAGGTTGAAATCATATCAAGCATCTTCTCAGATCACAGTGGAATGAAATTAGACATCAAATACAGTAAAAACACCCCAAAATGTAAAAACACATGGAGGCTAAATAGCATGTTATTAAACAATGAATGGTTTACCAATGAGATCAAGAAAGAAATAAAAAAACTTCCTGGAAACAAATTGAAATGAACACACAATAAACCAAAATCTCTGGGACACAGTAAAAGCAGTCCTGAGAGAGAAGTTCATAGCACTTACCTAAAAACAAAACAAAACAAACAAACAAAAAAAAAAAACAAAAAAAAACTAATAATAAACTATCTAATCCTACAATTTAAAGAATTAGAAAAAGAACAAGAAAAGTCCAGAGTAAGTAGAAGGAAGGAAATAATAAAAGTTGGAGCTGAAATTAATGACATAGAGACAAAAAAAAATATGATAAAAAAGATCAATGAAACCAAGAGCTGGTTCTTAGAAAAGATAAACAAGATTATTAAACCATTAACCAGACTCATCAAGAAACAAAGAAAGAGGACCTAAATAAATAAAATCATAAACAAAAGCAAAGAAGTAACAACTGACACCACAGAAATACAAAAGATTGTAAGAAAATACCAAGAACAACTATATTCCAACTGGCAGGACAATATGGATAAAATGACAAATTCCTAGATTAATATATTCAGCCAAATCTTAATCAGAAAGAATCAGAAAACCTGAATAGGCAACTAAAAACTGATGAAATAGAAGCAGTAATCAAAAAACTTATAGCAAACAAAAGCCCTGGTTGAGATGGCTTTACAGTGAAGTTTTACCAAACATTCAAAGAGGAACTTACATCTATCCTCCTCAAACTATTCCAAAAAGTCCAAGAGGAAGGAACACTTCCAAGCTCTTTCTATGAGGCCAGAATTATACTAACTCTAAAAGCAGATAAGTACACTACAAAGAAAAAATTATAGGCCAATGTGCCTGATGACTATAGATGCTAAAATCGTCCACAAAATATTAGCAAATCGAATCCAGCAATATATTTAAAAGATCATGCACCATGAGCAAGTGGAATTTATTCTAGAGATTCAAGGCTGGTAAAATATTCACAAATCAATAAATGTGATACATCATATAACCAAATTGAAAGACAAAATCACATGATCATATCAATAGAGACAGAAAAAGCATTTGACAAAATCCAACACCCATTTTTGATAAAAATTCTCAGCAAAGTGGGAATAGAGAGGGCATATCTCAACATAATAAAGGTCATATATGACAAACCTACAGCCACCATCATATTCAATGGGCAAAAACTAAAAATATTTTTCCTAACAAGACAGGGATATCCATGTTCACCTTTCTTATTTAATATAGTACTGGAAGTGCTAGCCATGGCAATCAGACAAGAAATAATAAAAGGAATCCAAATAGAAAGAAGGAAATAAAACTCTCATTATTCACAGATGACATGATATTGTACATAGAAAACCCTAAAGATTCCATCAAAAAACTACTAGATTTAATAAATGAATTTGGCAATGTAGCATGATAGGCAATCAACGCCCAATAATCAATGGCTTTTGAAAACACTAATAATGAATTCTCAGAAAGAGAAACTAAACAATCTCATTTACCATTGCAACAAAAAAGTGAGATACTTTGGAATAAACTTAAACAAGGAGATAAATGACTTGTACTTGGAAAACTACAGGTTGTTGAAAAAAGAAATAGAGGAAGATGTAAACAAGATGAAAAATATTCCATGTTCATAGATTTGTAGAATCAATATCATTAAAATGTCCATACTACCCAAGGCAATCTACAGATTCAATGTAATACCTATTTTTTAATCTTTATTGTCCAAAGTATTACATATGATCCCTCTTTCTCCTATTGACCTCTCCTTCCTTGCCCTGCCCAGGCCTTCACCACCCTATCTATAATAATAAAAGGCTAATATGCTGATTAGACCAGATGTCTTCCCAATGTCCTTCCTGACAAAGCCAGAGCTGGGGGGAAGATGGAAGGGGTTCCCAGTGCCTGTGGCTGGCCTGGGGGAAGCAGGCCTGGGTCCCAGGTGCCTGCAGGGAGCCTAGGGGAAACAGGCCTGGGTCCCGGGTGTCTGCCAGCAGCCAGAGGGAGGGAATCCTGGGTCCTGGGTGCCAGAGGGAAGCTGGTGCCAACAGCCATAGGAATGAAGGCCTACTCTTGCACTAATTTTCGTGCATTGGGCCTCTAGTTGTTTATGTCCATGGCTCATGCAGATACAAATATGAGTTCATTGGTTGATCTCCCCTCCACCCTCCCCTGCCTATCCTCTGAGTTTTGACAGTCTGTTTGATGCTTCCATGTCTCTAAGTTTATTTTAGTTCAACAATTTAGGTTGTTCATTAGATTCCACATATGAGTGAGATCATGTGATACTTAGCTATCTCTGATTGGCTTATTTTGCTTAGTGTAATGATCTCCAGGTCCATCCATGCTATTGCAAATGGTAAAATTTCCTTCTTTTTCAGCAGCATAGAACCACAATTTTTCTATTAATTCTTTATTGTTGAAACTTTTACATGTCTTCTTTTCCCCCCATTGACTTCTCCCCACTTTTTCTCACCCCCAAGCACATGCCCTCACTCCCTATTGTTTGTGTCCTTTGGTCATGCTCATATGCATGGATACAAGTCCTTTGGTTGATCTCTTACTCCACCCCCTGACCATTCCCTGCCTTCCCTCTGTGTTTTGTTGGTCTGTTCGATACTTCTATGTGTTTGGATCTATTTTTTTTAAATTTCTTTATTGGTTAAGGTATTACATATTTGTCCTCATCCTCCCATTACCTTCCCACCCCCTCACTACTGCCTCCACCCCCCTGTTGTCTATGTCCACCGGTTAGGCTTATATGTATGCATACAAGTCCTTTGGTTGATCTCTTCCCCTTACCCTCACCCTCCCATACCTTCCCTCTTAGGTTTGATAGTCTGATCGATGTTTCTCTGTCTCTGGATCTGTTTTTGATCATTAGTTTCAGTTGTTCATTATTTCCCAAAGATGAGTGAGATCATGTGGTATTTATCTTTCTCTAACTGGCTTAGTTCACTTAGCATAATGCTCTCCAGTTCCATCCATGTTGTTGGAAATGTTAGAAATTCCTTCTTTTTTAGCACAGCGTAGTATGCCATGTGTAGATGTACCACAATTTTTAAATCCACTCATCTGCTGATGGGCACTTAGGCTGTTTCCAAATCTTAGCTATGATAAATTGTGCTGCTATGAAGATAGGGGTGCATATATCCTTTCTGATTGATGTTTCTAGCTTCCAGGGATATATTCCTAGAAGTGGTATTACTGGGTCAAATGTATTTTTAGTTTTTTCAGGAAACTCCATACTGTTCTCCACAGTGGCTCCACCAATCTGCAATCCCACAAGCAGTGCAAAAGAGTTCCCTTTTCTCCGCATCCTCTCCAACATTTGTCGTTTATTGATTTGTTGATGATAGCCATTCTGACAGGTGTGAGATGATACCACATTGTCATTTTGATTTGCATCTCTCAGATAATTAGTGATTTTTGAGCATATTTTCTTTTTTTTAAGGTATTATATGTGTACATATCTTACCATTGCCCCCCCACACCACTCCCATACATGCCCTCACCCCCCAATGTTTTGCATCCGTTGGTTACTCTTATGTGCATGCATATAAGTCCTTCAGTTGATCTCTTATTTTCCCTAACCTTCCCGCTATAATTTGACAGTCTGTTTGATGCTTTACTGCCTCTGTATCTATCTTTTTGTTCATCAGTTTATAATGTTTTTCATTATCCCAAAATGAGTGAGATTATGTGGTATTTTTCTTTCATTGACTGGCTTACTTCACTTAGCATAATGTTCTCTAATTCCATCCAGGTGCCTACAAATGGTAATAATCTCTTCTTTTTCATGGCAGCATAGTATTCCATTGTGTAGATGTACCATAGTTTTCTGATCCAGTCATCTACTGATGGGCACCTAGGCTGTTTCCAAATCTTAGCTATTGTAAATTGTGCTGCTATGAACATAGGGGTGCATATATCCTTTCTGATTGGTGTTTCTAGTTTCTTAGGATATATTCCTAGGAGTGGGATTACTGGGTCAAATGGGAGTTCCATTTTCAGTTTTTTGAGGAAACTCCATACTGTTCTCCACAGTGGCTGCACCAGTCTGCATTCCCACAAGCAGTGCACGAGGGTTCCTTTTTCTCTGCATCCTCGCCAACACTTGTCGTTTGTTGATTTGTTGATGATAGCCATTCTGACAGGTGTGAGATGGTATCACATTGTCGTTTTGATTTGCATCTCTCAGATAATTAGTGACTTTGAGCATGTTTTCATGGGTCTCTTGGCGTTCCTTCTGTCTTCTTTCGAAAAGATTCTATTTAGGTTCGTTGCCCATTTTTTTATTGGATCATTTATCTTCCTTTTATTAAGTTGTATAAGCTGCCTGTAGATGATGGAGATTAAACCTTTATCAGTGATAACATTTGCAAATATGTTCTCCCATACAGTGGGGTTTCTTGTTGTTTTGTTGATAGTTTCTTTTGCTGTGCAAAAGCTTTTTATTTTGATGTAGTCCCATTTGTTTATTTTCTCTTTGGCTTCCATTGCCCTAGGGGCAGTATCAGTGAAGAAGTTCTTTCGGCGTATGTCTAAGATTTCTCTGCCTGTGGATTCCTCTAGTATTTTTATGTTTTCCTGTCTTATGTTTAAGTCCTTGATCCATTTTGAGTTTACTTTTCTGTATGGTGTAAGTTGGTGGTCTAGTTTCATTTTTTTGCATGTATCTGTCCAATTTTCCCAACACCATTTATTGAAGAGACTGTCTTGACTCCATTGTATGCTCATGCCTCCTTTGTCAAATATTAATTGCGCATATTGGTTTGGGTCGATATCTGGATTCTCTATTCTATTCCATTGATCTATATGTCTGTTCTTGTGCCAGTACCAGGCTGTTTTGAGGACAGTGGCTTTGTAATACAGCTTGAAATCTGGTATTGAGATCCCTCGTACTTTATTCTTCTTTCTCAGGATTGCTGTGGCTATTCAGTGTCTTTTTTTATTCCAGATGAATTTTTGGAGAGTTCTTTCTATGTCTGTGAAATATGCCAATGGTATTTTAATGGAGAGTGCATTGAATCTACAGATTGCTTTGGGTAGTATGGACATTTTAATGATGTTGATTCTACCAATCCATGAACATGGTATGTTCTTCCATCTGTTTACGTCTTCCTCTATCTCTTTTTTCAGTGTCCTGTAGTTTTCCGCGTATAGGTCTTTTACGTCCTTGGTTAGGTTTTTTCCTAAGTATCTTAATTTTTTTGGTGCGGTGGTAAATAGGATTGCTTTTTTAGTCTCTCTTTCTGTAAGTTCACTATTGGTGTATAGAAATTCCATAGATTTCTTGGCGTTAATTTTGTATCCTGCTACATTGTCGAATTCATTAATCAAGTCTGTTAGTTTTTTGATGGAGACTTTCGGGGTTTTTATATACAATATCATGTCATCTGCAAATAAGGACAGCTTTACTTCTTCTTTTCCAATTTGGATGCCTTTTATTTCTTCTTCTTGTCTAATTGCAATGGCTAATACTTCCCGTACTATGTCAAACAGGAGTGGTGAGAGTGGGCATCCCTGTCTTGTTCCTGTTCTTAGGGGAAATGGTTTCAGTTTTTGCCCGTTGAGTATGATGTTAGCTGTGGGTTTATCATATATAGCTTTTATTATGTTGAGGTATGATCCTTCTATTCCCACCTTGTTGAGAGTTTTTATCAAGAAAGGGTGTTGGATTTTGTCAAATGCTTTTTCTGCATCAATTGATAGGACTATGTGATTTTTATCTCTCAATTTGTTTATGTGATGTATCACATTTATTAATTTGTGAATATTGTGCCATCCTTGCATTCCTGGGATAAACCCTACTTGGTCATGGCGTATGATCTTTCTGATGTACTGCTGGATCTGATTTGCTAGAATTTTGTTGAGGATTTTGGCATCTATGTTCATGAGGGATATTGGCCTGTAATTCTCTTTCATTGTGTTGACGTTATCTGGTTTTGGTATTAGGGTGATGCTGGCTTCATAGAAGGAGCTTGGAAGTGTTCCTTCCTCTTGAATTTTTTGGAATAGTCTGAGGAGGATAGGTTTTAGTTCTTCCTTGAATGTTTGGTAAAACTCTCCTGTGAAGCCGTCTGGCCACGGGCTTTTGTTTGCTGGAAGCTTTTTGATGACTGCTTCAATTTCTTCCATAGTTACTGGCATATTGAGCTGTTTAGATTCTTCCTGATGGAGTTTTGGAAGGTTATATTTTTCTAGGAATATGTCCATTTCCTCCAGGTTGTCCAGTTTGTTGGAATAGAGTTGTTCATAGTATTTTTTAACAATCCTTTGTATTTTGGCGGGATCTGTTGTTATTTCACCTCTTTCATTTCTGATTTTGTTTATTTGGGTCCTCTCTCTTTGCTTCTTGGTGAGGCTGGCTAGAGGTTCATCAATCTTGTTTATCCTTTCAAATAACCAGCTCTTGGTTTTGTTGATCTTTTGTATTGTTTCTTTGGTCTCTAGGTCGTTTATCTCTGCTCTGATCTTTATTATTTCCTTCCTTCTGCTTACACTGGGCTTTTCTTGTTGCTCTTTTTCTAACGCTTTGAGTTGTATGGTTAGGTAATTTATTACCATTGTTTCTTGTTTTTTGCAGTAGGCTTTTTGAGCTATGAACTTCCCTCTCAAGACTGCTTTTGCTGTGTCCCATAGATTTTGGATTGTAGTGTTTTCATTGTCATTTGTTGCCATGATGTTTTTAATTTTTCCTTGATCTCTCTAGTAACCCAGTCATTGTTTAATAGCATGATGTTTAGTCTCCATGTGTTTGATTTCTTTGGGTTGTTTTTATTGTAGTTGATTTCCAGTTTTATGCCACTGTGGTCTGAGAAGATGCTTGATATGATTTCTATCTTCTTGAATTTGAAGAGACTTTGCCTATGTCCCAACATATGGTCTATCTTTGAAAATGACCCATGTGAACTTGAGAAGAAAGTATATTCTGCAGCTTTGGGGTGAAATGTTCTGAAGATGTCAATTAATTCCATCTGTTCTAGTGAATCATTTAGGATTGATTTTTCTTTGCTGATTTTTTGTTTAGAGGATTTGTCCAATGGTGATAGTGGGGTATTAAAGTCTCCTACTATGATTGTATTGCTGTAAATCTCTCACTTGATATCCTCCAGGAGTTTTTTTTAATATATTTGGGTGCTCCTGTATTGGGTGCATATATGTTTACCAGAGTTATTTCTTCTTGTTGGATTGCTCCCTTTAGTATTATGAAGTGGCTTTCCTTATCCCTTGTTATGGCCTTCACTTTGAGATCTAATTTGTCAGATATAAGTATTGCTACCCCAGCTTTTTTTTCAGTTCCATTTGCCTGGAAAACCTTTTTCCATCTCTTCATCCTCAGTCTGTGTGTGTCTTTTTTTCTGAGGTGGGTTTCTTGTAGACAGCAGATATATGGGTCATGTTTTCTTATCCAATCCATTACCCTGTGTCTTTTGATTGGGGCATTTAATCCGTTTACATTTAAAGTTATTATTGATAGGTACTTATTTGTCACCATTTTTATTCTTTACCCCTGTGTTCCTTCTTCACTTCCTATTACTTTTATTTTTTTTTTACAGCAGACCCTTTAGCATTTCTTGCATTGCTGGTTTGGTGGTAATAAATTCCCTTAGTCCTTTTTTGTCTGTGAAGCTCCTTATTTCACCTTCAATTTTGATTGATAGCCTTGCTGGGTAAAGTATTCTTGGATTCAGACCCTTCCTTTGCATGACTTTGTATATTTCATTCCATTCCCTTCTGGCCTGATGAGTTTCTGTTGAGAAATCAGTTGCTAGTCTGATGGGGGTTCCTTTGTTGGTAACTTTCTGTCTCTCTCTGGCCGCTTTTAAGATTCTTACTTTGTCGTTGGTGTTTGCCAATTTAATTATAATGTGCCTTGGCGTCGGTCTTTTGGGGTTCATTTTTCTTGGGACTCTGTGAACTTCTTGGATTTGTGTGGGTTTTTTCTTCCCTGTATCAGGGAAATTTTCTGTCATTATTTCTTCAAACAGGTTTTCTATTCCTTGCTCAGCTTCCTTTCCTTCTGGAAACACTATTATGCGGATGTTGTTTTGTTTCGTGTTGTCCCAAAGTTCCCTTAGGCTCTCCTCCTGCCTTTTAATTTTTTTTTCTAGAAGTTGCTCTACTTGGGTATTTTTTCCCATCTTGTCTTCTAGCTCACTAATCCAGTCCTCTGCTTCTTCTAGTCTACTCTTGATGCTTTCTATTGAGTTCTTTACAGCAGTGATGTCATTTTTCATTTTTTCTTGGTTCTTTCTCATTTTCTTTTGGTTCTTGCTCATATTGTCAAATTTGTCTTCTGTTCTTTTCAGCCACCTTCTGACCATTTCTCTGAATTCTTTCTCTGGAAGGTTGCTTGCCTCCATTTCGTTTACTTCCTTTTCTGGTGATGCCTGCTTTTCTTTCATATGCGGGCTGTTTCTTTGTCTCCCCATGGTCTCTCTTCTCTGGATGTCTGGTTATGTAGTTCTCTCTCTCATGTGTTGATTTATAGGCACAAAATACAGCACTACCAGGTACAACACACAAATAGAACAGAAATGTATTCACAATATTAATAACCTCCAATAAAGGTGACCACCAGAGAAAGGAAAATTAGGGGATAGGAGAGAAAGAAGAAGAGGAAAAAGAAAGGAAAAAAAAAGGAGTGTCAAAATGAAATTGGGAAAAGGAAAAAAAAAGTAAGTGAGACAAGAAAGAGACTAAGAGAGAAAGGGGAACAAACTATATATATGGGGATAAAACTCCAATAGAACAATCACTAATCCCAGCAAATGCCAGCAACAAGTACCTGGAGATTAATACAAACTACAACACCAACTAATATTGAGTGAGGCAAGGGAAAACAGAAGCACAAAACAAACAAAAAAATAAACAAACAAAAGAAGAATAAGCAAAACAATCTCACAAAAAAGCATAAAAATTCGATATAATCAACATTCAAGCGAACAACAACAAAAGGACAGAGAGAAAAACAATTTTTTGGATAGTTAAGACAGCAAAGAGAGAGGTGTGTATGGACTTGGAGCAGGGGATTAGAGAATAGATATGTAAGTAGGGTAAAATTTTAACAAGGGGTAAACAGAAAGCATAGGGAAAAATCTAAAGCAGGAAAGGGGAAAGATAAACAAGACACTGAAAAGGGGAAGGTTAGGAAGAGAGTGATGGCATAAAGGTAGAGTTGAGATAGAGTAAAACGATGCTAAAGGAAAGATGAAAATAGAATGTAGAACACTAATCCCAAAATAAAATGAAGAGAAAATAAAATGACACTTTAAAAAAAAAAAAGATAAAATAGCAGTAGTAATAATACAGATTGAAAATAAAAATGTAATAATTAAAAAGGTAAAATCAAATGAGGAAAAAAGAAAAAAATTAGTTTCTTGAGTAAAAGATGCAAAAAAATGAAAATAAAAAATAAAAAAATAAAAAATAAAAATAAAATGTGGAGTAGTGAAGGTCATTCACTTCCTCTGTTGTTCTGTTTGGCACGCCTGTTTCTCAGTCCGGACAGTATTGCAGTTCCCTGCGTTCCACTGCTCTTCAGTGTTGTAAGCCAGTCCTTATTTTAAGCAGGCAGTGTGTCTTAATTTCTTTTATTCCTTTATTTTTGATTACACAAGAGTCAATTTGTGATTCAGCCCCTGGGTGGCAGTGTTTCTGGATTGACTTCTGGGTCTATATATGGCCTCTCTAGGCAGTGTTAGAGCCTTCTTTCACTGTGGCACTCACTACCAGTTTGTGGGAGTAGGCTGCCTCAGAGCTGGCTCTCCAATGGTCTCTCCCCACTCCGATCCCCAGGTTCCAGAAAAACACTTTCCCCTGCAGTCTCCCAGGGTGTCCCCAACTGGGTGATCCTATGTATTGGGCTTAGTAATCAGAAGCAAGGATTTGAAGAGGAAAAAGCCCAAGTGTGCGAACTCCGGGGCTTCGCGCAAGTCTAGGCAGCCGGCACACCTTTGAAATTCTTAGGGTGTCCCTGCACGTCAGATCAAAATGGGTTGCTTTTTAGTGAGCCCTTCTGTTAGCAACTCTGAGGACCCCCCTTCCACATTCACGGATCACGCCAGCACCAACAGCCACGGATTTTTCTAGGCACAGACTTCCCTGGTCCTCCAGCTCCCACAAAACGCGCATTCCTCTCTCCCAATGGGACCAGAGACCTCACCTTATCCCAGGCGAAATCTGACCTTTCCGTGGTGGAGTGTAGAGCTCCTCTGAATCCGAGTCTTTGCGCCAATTGGGGACCGGTGTTCTGGGGCTCACAGCTCTTCCGTGGGTGCCACAGTTGTGGATTCTCAGGCTTCCGATAAGCTCCACTTTCCCATTCAAGATGGCGCAAAATCCTCATCAGAGCCAGTAGCTCCAGGAGGGGACCCAGCCGCAGTGGGGGCTGCCAGGTCAGGGGAACCCTGTCTAGCAGTCTCCCACCTTCTTCTGGAGTTTAGCTGTCCCTTAACTTGCCAACAAACAATCCTAGTGCGACCCTCAGCTGTTCTTTCTTTCTGCTCCGGGACAAGGCTCGGAACACGTCTGTCTATTCCGCCGCCATTTTTCCTCCTCCAAGCATGTTTTCTTATGTCTTCTTTGGAAAAGTTTCTATTTGGGTCCCTTGCCCATTTCTTGATTGGATTGTTTATCTTCCTTTTGTTGAGTTGTATGAGTTCTCTGTAAATGTTGGAGGTTAAACCCTTATCAGTGATAACATTGGCAAATATGTTCTCCCATGTAGTGGTCGTTCTGGTTGTTTTGTTGATGGTTTCTTTTGCTGTGCAAAAGTTTTTTTATTTTGATGGAGTCCCATTTGTTTATTTTCTCTTTAGTTTCCATTGCCCTAGGAGCAGTATCAGTGAAGAAGTTCCTTTGGCATATGTCTGACATTTTGCTGCCTGTGGATTCCTCTAGTATTTTTATGATTTCCCATCTTATGTTCAAGTCCTTTATCCATTTTGAATTTATTTTTGTGTATGGTGTAAGTTGGTGGTCTAGTCTCATTTTTTTGCATGTATCTGTCCAATTTTCCCAACACCATTTATTGAAGAGACTGTCTTGATTCTATTGCATGTTAATGCCTCCTTTGTCGAATATTAATTGGGCATAGTGGTTTGGGTTGATTTCTGGTTTCTCTATTCTATTCTATTGATCTATATGTCTGTTCTTGTGCCAGTACCAGGCTGTTTTAAGGACAGTGGCTTTGTAATACAGCTTGAAATCTGGTATTGAGATCCCACCTACTTTGTTCTTCTTTCTCAGGATTGCTGCAGCTATTTGGTGTCTTTTTTTATTCCAGATGAATTTTTGGAGAGTTTGTTCTAGGTCTGTGGAATATGCCATTGGTATTTTAATGGGGAGTGCATTGAATCTATAGATTACTTTGGGTAGTATGGACATTTTAATGATGTTGATTCTACCAATCCATGAACAAGGTATATCTTCCTCTATCTCTTTTTTCAGTGTCCTGTAGTTTTTTGCATATAGGTCTTTTATCTCCTTAGTTAAGTTTATTCCTATGTATCTTAATTTTTTTGGTGTGATGGTAAATGGAATTGCTTTTTTAGTCTCTCTTTCTGTAAGTTCACTATTGGTGTATAGCAATGCCATAGATTTCTTGGCGTTAATTTTGTATCCTGCTACATTGCCAAATTCATTTATTAAGTCTAATAATTTTTATGAAGTCTTTAGGGTTTTCTGTGTATGGTATCATGTCATCTGCGAATAAGGACAGTTTTACTTCTTCTTTTCCAATTTGGATGCCTTTTATTCCTTCTTCTTGTCTGATTGCAATGGCTTGTACTTCCAGTACTGTGTTGAACAGGAATGGTGAGAGAGGGCATCCCTGTCTTGTTCCTGTTCTTAGGGAAAATGGCTTAAGTTTTTGTCCTTTGATTGTGATGCTGGCTGTGGGTTTGTCATATATGGCTTTTATGATGTTGAGGTATGATCCTTCTATTCCCACCTTGCTGAGAGTTTTTATGAAGAAAGGGTGTTGGATTTTGTCAAATGCTTTTTCTGTGTCAATTGATATGACTATGTGATTTTATCCCTCAATTTGTTTATGTAATGTATCATATTTATTGATTTGCAGATATTTTACCATCTTTGCGTCCCTGGGATAAATCCAGCTTGGTCATGGTGTATGATCTCTCTGATGTACTGCTGGATCTGAATTGGTAGAATTTTGTTGAGGATTTTGGCATCTATGTTCATGAGGGATATTGGCCTGTAATTCTCTTTCATTGTGTTGTCTTTATCTGGTTTTGGTATTAGGGTGATGCTGGCTTCATAGAAGGAGCTTGGAAGTGTTCCTTCCTCTTGAATTTTTTTGGAATAGTCTGAGGAGGATAGGTTTTAGTTCTTCCTTGAATGTTTGGTATAACTCTCCTATGAAGCCGTCTGGCCCTGTGCTTTTGTTTGCTGGAAGCTCTTTGATGACTGCTTCAATTTCTTCCATAGTTATTGGCCTATTGAGATTCTTAGAATCTTCCCGATTGAGTTTTGGAAGGTTGTATTTTTCTAGGAATATGTCCATTTCCTCTAGGTTGCCTAGTTTGTTGGAATAGAGTTGTTCATAATATATTTTTTTTTAACAATACTCTGTATTTCTGTGGGGTCTGTTGTTATTTCGCCTCTATCATTTCTGATTTTGTTTATTTGAGTCTCCTCTCTTTGCTTCTTGATGAGGCTGGCTAGAGGTTCATCAATCTTGTTTATCCTTTCAAAGAACCAGCTCTTGGTTTCATTGATCTTTTGTATTTTTATTTTTATTTTTGGTCTCTATGTATTTATTTCTGCTCTAATCTTTATTATCTCCTTTTTTCTGCTCCCTCTGGGCCTTTCTTATTGCTCTCTTTCTAATTCTTTGAGTTGTAGCATTAGATGATTTACTACCATTTTTTTTTCTTGTTTTTTTGAGGTAGGCCTGTAAGCTATAAACTTCCCTCTCAGGACTGCTTTCATTGTGTCCCATAGGTTTTGTATTGTATTTTTATTGTCATTAGTTTCCAGGATGTTTTTAATTTCTTCTTTGATCTCATTGGTAACCCAATCAATATTTAATAACATGCAATTCAGCTTACAAGTGTTTGAGTGTTTTGGATTTTTTTATTGTAGTTTATTTCTAATATTATGCCATTGTGGTCTGAGAAGTTGCTTCGTATGATTTCAATCTTCTTGAATTTAGGGAGACTTTGCTTGTGACCCAGTATGTGGTCTATTTTTGAAAATGTCCCATGTGCAATTGAGAAGAATGTATATTCTGCAGCTTTGTGGTGAAATGTTCTGAAGATGTCAATTAAGTTCATATGATCTAGTGAGTCATTTAGGATTGCTGTGTCTTTGCTGATTTTTTTTTTTTTTGTCTAGAGGATTTATCTAGTGATGTCAGTGGTGTATTAAAGTCCACTACTATGATTGTATTGTTGTCAATCTCTCTCTTGATATCTTCCAGGAGATTTTTTATGTATTTGGTGCTCCTGCATTGGGTGCATATATGTTTATCAGGGTTATATCCTCTTGTTGTATTGATCCCTTTAGTATTATAAAGTGGCCTTCCTTACCCCTTGTTATGGCCTTCACTTTGAGGTCTATTTTGTCAGATATAAGTATTGCTACCCCAGTTTTTTTTTTTTTTTTTTTTCATTTCCATTGGCCTGAAAGATATTTTTCCATCCCTTCACTTTCAGTCTGTGTGAGTACCTTGTTCTGAGGTGGGTCTCTTGTAGACAGCATATATATGGTCATGTTTTTTTATCCATTCAGCCACATGATGTCTTTTGATTGGAGCATTTAGTTCATTTATGTTTAAAGTTATTATTGAAAGGTACTTGTTTGTAGCCATTTTTATTTTTTGAGGCTGTGTTCCTTCTTACCTTTTTGTTTCTTCCTTTTACAGCATTCCCTTTAGCATTTCTTGCATTGCTGGTTTGGTAGTGATAAACTCCCTTAGCCTTTTTTGTCTGTGAAGCTCCTGATTTCCCCTTCAATTTTGATTGATAGTCTTGCTGGTAGAGTATTCTTAGATTCAGTCCCTTGCTTTGCATCACTTTGTATATCTCCTTCCATTCTCTTCTACCTTGATGTGTTTCTGTTGAGAAATCATTTGATAATCTTATGGGGGATCCTTTGTAGGTAACTCTCTGTCTCTCTCGTAGCCTTTAAGATTCTCTCTTTGTCGATAACATTTGCCATTGTAATTATGGCATGTGTTGGTGTTGGTCTTTTGGGATTCATCTTGCTTGGGACTCTCTGTACTTGAGTAACCTTTTTCTTCCCCATATCAGGGAAGTTTTCTGTCATTATTTCTTCAAATAAATTTTCTAATCCTTGCTGCTCTTCTTGTCCTTCTGGCAGCCTTATTATATGTATGTTATTTCATTTTGCATTGTCCCAAAGCTCCCTTAGGCTTTCCTCCTGCTTTTTAATTTTTTTTCTCTAGCTGCTGTTCAGATTGGGCTTGTTTCTGTACCTGATCTTCTAACTCACTAATTCGGTCCTCTGCTTCTTCTAGTTTACTGTTGAAGCCTTCTATGGTGTTTTTGATTGTAGCTATATCATTTTTCATTTCGTCCTGATTTTTGCATAGGTTGTTGATTTTCTCTTTTATCTGGTGTATGACTTGTATTACCATTACTCTGAATTCTTTTTCTCTCAAGTTGCATGCTTCTGTTTCACTTATTTCCTTTCTTGGTGATTCATCCTTTTCTTTCCTCTGGGGATTGCTTTGTTGTCTCTCCATTCTTGCTATCACCAGAAGGCTCAAATATCAAGTTGTGGGGCCTCAGTCATGTGCAGTGGGAGTTTTGCACCACCCAAGTGTCACTGAAGAGCTCTGACACCAAGATGTGCAGTTCCTGTGGGTTGGTGGGAGCCATGCTCGCCATGGGTCAGAGTCACAGGTGCTTGGTGTGACCTCGTGTGTGCATCTAGAATCAGGGACCTTACCTGCACCACGTTGAAACAGAGAACCCACTGGCGTGTGCCAAAAATCAAAGTTCCCTATTGCGTGTCAGGACACAGGCACCCTGTGCCCATGCCGAGAATCGAGTATCAGAGTCTCTGTTGCTTTGTGCTACCTCACACTGAGAATCAGAGTCCCTGTGTGCACATGCGCCAAGAATTGGAGTCACTGGCTCTTAGTGTGAATGTACTGGGAATCAGAGATTCCAGGCATACACAATGAGGGACAGAGTCTAGTCACTGGTGCTCATTGCTGCCTCTTGCGTGGAGATTCAGGGTCCCCAATTTGGTTGGGAGACTGGGTTGCTCAGTTGCACTGTGTTGGCAGGAGGACCACTTCTGCCCTGTGGTGAACAGCCTTCTATGTGCACTTGCCCTGAATCAAAGTCAGGTGGCACTGCCACTTAGTGTGGGTGTGGGGTTTGGTCACACAGGTGTGCACTGTGGAAAACAAACTCCCCATGTCCATGCACCCAGGCTCAAATTCAGCATTGCCTCCCTGTGTGGGCGCAGGGTCTGGTCATGGGGAACAAACTCCCTGAGTTCGCACATCCAGGTTCAAATTCAGCGCAGCCTCTCTGCTAAGGAGCAGGGTCTGGTCATGGGAAACAAATTCCCCAGGTTTGCACCCCCAGGTTCAAATTCAGCACTGTCTCCCTGCATGGGCGCAGGATCTGGTCGCAGAAAACAATCTCCCCAAGGTCGTGCACCTATGCTCAAATTCAGGACTGCCTCCCTGCCCTGTGTGGGCACAAGATCTGGTTGCAGAAAACGACTTCTCTAGGGATGAGCAGCTAGGCTCAAATTCAGCTCAGTCTCCCTGCCTGGGCCTGGAGACGAGTCGCGGGAAACAAATTCCACGAGTTCGCAAGTCCGGGCTCAAGATCAGCATTACCTCCCTGCCCTGCATGGGCGCGGGATCCAGTCACAGAAAACTACCTTCCTAAGGATGAGCAGTTAAGCTCAAATTCAGCTCAGTCTCCCTGACTGGGCATGGAGCCCTGTTGCGGGAAACAAATTTCTCGGGTCCGACACCAAGGCTCAAAGTCAGGCAGAGTAGCCACTGCTTTGTGTGTGCTGAAAGTCTTATTGTGCAGCTGGGGTCTGGTAGTTTCTATGTTGCTGCCACGGGGGTGGATGAGGAGGGGGATTGGCTTTGTTACTCACAGAAATCTGTGGCCGGGTGCCTGGAGTCTTGGTGTCCCTGGGTCTGCAGCTGTGATGGCAGGTCTTCTTCCAGAGTGGCTGTAGGGTCCTAGTTTGCTTCTGAGACCAGACTGGGTGTTGTCGAGGCTAGGATTCTAGTCTCAAGCAGTTCTGTTCTTCAAGATGGTGTGGTCTCTGTGCTGCCAGTGTCCTCCCTGGAGTGTTTGTGGTGGCAGCAAAGTTTTGCAGTCTAAGACTGCCTGGATTGGCAGCCCCCTGGAAGAACTGCAGGGTCTAACTGTCTATATTTCACTCACACACACACCCACACACATCCACACACACCTCTATTGCTCCCTCACTCTCTCACACACTCTCCCTCCCTACCTTCCTGCCGGTCGCCATCTTGGTCTCCTGTTTGGATCTATTTTTGTTCATCAGTTTACGTTGTTCTTTATATTCTACAAATGAATGAGATCATGTGATATTTATTTTTTCTTGGGATATATTCCTAGAAGTTGGATTACTGGGTCAAATGTGAGTTCCATTTTTAATTTTTTGAGGAAATGTCATACTATTTTCCACAGTGGCTGCACCAGTGTGCATTCCCACTAGCAGTGCACAAGGGCTCCTTTTTCTCCACATCCACACCAGCACTTGTCATTTGTTGATTTGTTGATGATAGCCATTCTGACAGGTGTGAGATGGTACCTCATTGTCATTTTGATTTGCATCTATTGGATGATTAGTGACTGACCTTTTTTTTTATATGCCTCTTGGTCTTCTGTATGTCCACTTTGGAATATATATTTAGGCCTTTTACCCATTTCCTAATTGGATTGTTTATGATCCTTTTGTTAAGTTGTATGAGTTTACTATAAATTTTGGAGTCTAACCACTTATCAGATGTATTATTGTCAAATATGTTCTCCCATGCAGTGAGCTCTCCTGTCATATTGTTGATGGTTTCTCTTGCTTTGCAGAAGCTTTTTATTTTGATGTAGTCCCATCTGTTTAGTTTCTCCTTAGTTTACATTGTCCTAGGAGCAGTATCAGTAAAGATATTGCTACAACAAATGTCTGCTATTGTGCTACCAATGGCTTCTCCTAAGATTTTTATGGTTTCCCATATTACATTTAAATCCTTTATCCATTTTAAGTTTATTTTTGTGAATGGTGTAAATTGGTGGTCTAGTTTCATTTTTTTGCATGTATCTGTCCAATTTCCCAACACCATTTATTGAAGAGACTGTCTTGACTCCATTTTATGCTCTTGCCTCCTTTGTCAAATATCAATTGAGAATAATGGTTTACATTGATTTCCGTTTTTTTTGTTGTTTTTTTTTTTTTTTTTTTTTTTTTGTTCTGTTCTATTGGTCTATATGTCTGTTCTTGTGTCAGTACCAGGCTGTTTTGAGAACAGTGGCTTTGTAATACAGCTTGAAATCTGGTATTGAGATCCCACCTACTTTGTTCTTCTTTCTCAGGATTGCTGAAGCTATTTGGGGTCTTTTTTTATTCCAGATGAATTTTCAGAGAGTTTGTTCTAGATTTTTGAAATATGCCATTGGTATTTTAATGGGGATTGAATTGAATCCATAGATTGCTTTGAGTAGTATGAACATTTTAATGATATTGATTCTACCAATCCAGGAGCATGGTATATTCTTCCATTTGTTTATGTCTTCCTCTAACTCTTTTTTCAGTGTCCTGTAGTTTTCTGAGTACAGGTCTTTTACCTCCTTAATTAAGTTTATTCCTAGGTAAATAATTTTTTGTTGCAATGGCAAATGGGATTGTGTTTTTCATTTCTCTTTCTGTGAGTTCATTGTTGGTGTTTAAAAAAATCCATAGATATCTCAGTGTTAATTTTATATCCTGCTACATTGCCAAATTCATTTATTAAGTCTAATAGTTTTTTGATGGAGTCTTTAGAGTTTTCTATGTACAATATCATGTCATCTGTGAATAATGAGAGTTTTACTTATTCTTTTCCAATTTGGATGCCTTTTTTTCTTCTTCTTATCTGATCGCTATGGGTAGCACTTCTAGTACTATGTTGAAGAGGAGTGGTGAGAATGGGCATCCTTGTCTTGTCCCTATTCTTAGGGGAAGTTGTTTTAGTTTTTGCCAATTGAGTATGATGTTGGCTATAGGTTTGTCATATGTGGCTTTTATTATTTTGAGGTATGATCCCTCTATTCCCCCTTTGCTGAGAGTTTTTATCAAGAAAGCGTGTTGGATTTTGTCAAATGATTTTTTCTGCATCATTTGACATGATTCTGTGATTTTTATCTCTCAATCTGTTTAAGTGATGTATCACATTCATTGATTTGCGGATATTGTACCAGTTTTGGAAGAGTCGCCCAGGAGCTGCCTGCAGGGGTGGTGATTTCGCAGGCTGTGTGCTGGAACAGAGCAATCTTGGTATTTGGATGCCAGCAGCCTGGGAGTGGGGGGTCCCAGCTTCTGTTGTGGGAGCTGTGCACCCTTGGTTGTGTATGCACGTGCCTTGAGGTGACCACAGAGGTACCCAGGAGCTGCCTGCCAGGGCGATGGGCTCACAGGGCCCACTTGCTGGAGCTGCGTGACCCTGACGCTGCCTCTGGAGGTCGGCTGTAGGGGAGAGGGAAGTCCCAGTTTCTGCTGTGGGTCCACTGCACCCTTGGTTAGATACCTGTGTGCCCAGCAGTGGCTCATAGAAGCATCTAGGTGCTGCCTGTCAGGGCGGTGGCCTCACAGGGCCCAGTTGCTAGAGCTGTGTGACCTTAGTGTCTGGAGGCCTGCAGCTGGGGAGGAGGAAGCCATTTCTGCTGCAGAAGCCTTATGCGCTTGGAGGTGGACATCCTGGGGTCTGCAGGTCACAGAAAAGGCAGCATGGCTTTGGCTGGAGTGGCTGCAGGGTCCCTGACAGTCCACTCTCTCTTTTAAGATGGCATGGGCTCCATGCCCGAGTCCTGCAGCCTAGGCAGTGCACACAGTGGTGGCAGGTGCTCCCTATCCAGGAGAGGGAGAGCCTGGTCTGCCAGCCCTTGATGCTCCTGCAGGATCTAACTGTCACACACACACACACACACACACACACACACACAACACAACACATGTCCACACAGACCTCTTTCTCCCCTTCACTCACTCACGCTCTCTCCCTCACCTCTGTCCTGTCAGCCACCATCTTCTGAGAGACTGCGTCTGATCTTTTTTTTTAAGACAAAATTTTAATCTAGTTTTTCCATTTTATATTAAATCATTAATACAAGTCACAAATTGCATTTATTCACAGACATGTATAAAACATCTATCTCTCTATACAGATATCCTATCTAATAAAGAGGGAATATGCTAATTGACCATCACACCCTCACAAAGATGGTGGTGCCCACAGCCAATAAGGAGGGAATATGTTAATTGACTGCCACACCCTCAAAGATGGTGGCACCCTCAGCCCACCAGCTGCCCAGGGTCAGCCCAAGGTGCAGGCAAGCCTTGGATGTCAGCTGCCCAGCCGCCCAGGGCTGGCCTGAGGTGCAGGCAAGCCTCAGATGGCGGTTGCCGAGCCAACGCCCAAGGCACAGGCAAGCCTTGGATGGTGGCTGCCCAGCTGCCCAGGGCCGGCCTGAGGCACAGGCAAGTTGCCGATGGTGGCTGCTCAGCTGCCGAGAGCTGGCCCGAGGTGCAGGCAAGGCTTGGATGGCAGCTGCGCAGCCACCCAGGGCAGCCCGAGGCTCAGATAACCAGGGCTGGCCAAGACTTGCTCTGCCAGCAGTGGCAGCAGCAGAGGTGTGATAGGGTGTCACCTTCCCCTGATCACCGGGTCGCCTCCTGCCCCTGAGAGTCCCCAGACTGTGAGAAGGGGCAGGCTGGGCTGAGGTACCACCCCCCTCCATTCCATGAATTTTTATATACTGGGCCTCTAGTTATTAATAAATTTTATTTGGACAGGAGAACTTGAGCCACAATAGTTTTAAACAGCATGATTAAAGACTGCAGCACTCCTAAGAGTGTCACAGATATGTACAGCATGGGAAGGAGAAGATTCACCTAAGAGCTGATCATGATCCAGTTAAAAGAACCTGACGCACAGTATACATGCTAATAATGTCATTCAGGTTATGACCAGCATGAAAAAAATTCAGGACATAGATATCTAAGTACACGTAAATGTGTACAGCAATATGCTGCACTTATGAGTTAAAATCATATTCTCCTTTAGTGTTAGCATCAAGCCCTTAGGAGAAATTAAAAAAATCTCCTTTCCCATTAACACACATAAGTAACTATTCACACTTAGGGCTGGACTGGGTCGCTAGCCACAGGCGCACAGGTCCTTGCCTGTGTGGAAACAATGAGGGCTAATACTGAATTTGTCTCTCACAACCTGGCTCACAGCCACTTTCTGGCTATAATTCTATCCTTCAGTCATTAAATAAAAGCAGGAGAAAGAAACGCAGGTCTCTGGGAATCCTGTCCTTTCCAAAAGGAGAATGCTCTGCAATTCAAGTTTCTTTCAGTCAGGAAGACAGAAGGATTTAAGGCTGCAGTGACAATTAAAATCCTGAGAAATTATTTTCCCTTAAAGTAAAGATAAGATAATAGTGTTTACTGTACTTTCTCTTGACTCTTAAAATCCCTGGTGTCTGTGTAGGCAACTTGCATCTGCATTTAAGTCTGCAAGAAAGGAAGGTCTCTCTTCCTCCTCAAAGTGTCCAGCTCACACACATGTGGAGCACGTGTGGAACCTCGGCTTCTTAGGAAGGGAGAAAGACACCATGGCTGAAGCTTTCTAGTTGGTTGAGGAAGCTGTGCTCATAGAATCTTCAGAGATTTTGGAACTGGCAGGGTGGGTACTTGCAAAGTAGTTGATGTCACTGTCATGATTCATCTGAAGAGCCATGATGGTTTGTTCCACAGCTTCCTGGTGACAGCTGGCAGAGGTTAGGGAATAATCTTTGTCTAGTAGAGTTTGTCTTAGTGTCTTTGCAAGGAGTACTCTAACATTTGGAACCCTATCGTTTGCTAAGGTTAGCAAATGTGGCATCAGATGCATAGCAAACTGGTCCATGGGAAGGCAGTCATCTTCAATGACAGTCTGGCAGACAAAGTCAAAGGCTTGATGGCCAGACCACTTAGGACATCTACCAAAATTTTCTACAAGCTCATGGATGTGGTCCACACCAAATGTTGGTGGTGTCACCATGTACAGCTTCTTCACCATCTCACTGACCAACTTGTAGGAAATCCAATGAACAGAAGAAACTTTATCTGCACATAGATTCAGAGCAATGGGACATAAATAGTCATAAACATCTCTGGCATTATATAATTCTAGAGGTAAAATCAGCTGTTCAGCTAGTTCAGCTCAAAAGCGCCAATTTACTATTATCTGTCACCAAAAGCTCCTGAAGTTGATAAAGATATTCTCTTCTTTTGTCAATATGAAGAAGCTTCCAAAAACCATGCAAGTATTTAAGGACACCTGTCCTTACTTCATCGAGGTCTTTTAAAAATCCATTAAAAATTGGAACCAGATCTATAGCTGTCAACTGATCTCTGAGAATAACTGCATGCTCATGGATGGAGAAGGCTAAAGTTCTTCGAACTTTCCACTGCATGTTTGATGCCAGAGTCTCATAAGTCTCTCTTAGGCAGTGATAGTTCTGCCTGCCAAGTGTCAGAGCCATGCCTGGAAGACTGTATGCACGGTGCTTAGCAATTTCAGTGTCGACTGTCTGTGCAGGAGAGGGGTCAGTCAGAGATACTAAATACTAATCTAATAGAGCCTGAGGCACAACGTCCTGTACTTTAGGTCTCTTTTCCTCATCAGGGCTGAAACTACTCCTGGTGCTGAAGTCTGAATCATTATGAATATAATGAAGGGTGGAGTCCATGTTCTCAACATCATGATTTATTTTAGTTTGGTAGCTCACTGACACACAGTTCATCTTGCACATCACTTTTCCTTTCTCTATCGCTGGCCTCATCACGAGCATCCAGACTGGAAGCTCACAGCGTGGCAGAGAGCACGTCCACTTGTGCTCTAATATCTGGATAATCAATATGCAGCACTAGATTTTCTATCATTTCTTCCAGTTCCTTTCTGGTAGCTATAGTGATGTTTGAAGAACCTGGTATGGTTACTTCAGGTGTTTCTTCTGGTCTCTCTGGGTTGAGTTTATTCCAAGAGCCCTGCTCAAGCTCTATATCTAGATCTATTTCAGGAAGAGGAGTCCTCCAGAAATAGAAAGAATTGTATAATTCCTGATCTAAGAGAGCAGAATCTTGTGAACTGGTGCCAACCTCTGGCCATATGTAGATTTGTAGTTACCAGGTTTGTTTTTTTTTAAATCATTTTCATTACTAGCTGCTTCCTGATGAGAGTCTGAGGACACAGTACAAGTAAAGAACTGTCCATTGGAACACTTATTTCACCTGGAGATTTCCTAGTTGTTTCAGTATGGTCTTCCATCATGTTTTCCAGTTTGACACTGGAATTACTAATACTGGGATCTGAAGGAACATCCTCTGGCCTGATTTGTCCATCCTCTGGGACTTTCTGATCTCTGATCCTATTTTTGTCTTCTACTGATGTATTTTCTGAAGTTTTGCTTTCTTCTTTAAAATACTGGCCTGAGCTTGATGGATTAGCAAAAGTAGATATGAAAGGTCCCAGAGACTGAAAAGCTGCTTGGTGAACCCAACATGAAGGATCACTGATCAAATTAATAAATAATGCTGATAATTTAGTCTGCCAGATTTCTTGACATGTTGCATGTGAAACCGCCATGAAGCATTCAGCACCAGCTTTCTGGACTCCCCATATGTTATCAGAACAAAGTTGAAAAAACCTGGGCAGCAGCATTTCCTCAGTAATTTGCTGGCCAACTACAATGCAGATTTCTCCAAGGTTAATGTTATGCCCAGATTTCGTGATCCCCAAAGACCACCAGGGAGCCGAGTCCGATGCAAAAGCAAAGAGCCTTTATTCGAGCTAGCTTGAGCTCGGTCCCACACACACACACCGGTGCAGCAGCGAGGTGGAGAGAGAGAGAGAGCTTCAACAGGACAAAGGTTTTATAGGGATCTGGGGCAGGGGGAGGGTCCCCTGAGTTGGCTGACCCCGATTGGTCAATTCCAGGTCACCTGAAGGGACTAGCAAGGCTGTCCCCTACCCACACAGTTTTCCCAGGCTTGTTTGGATGGCGGTTATCAGTAGAATGAGAGCAACCTTTCATAGCTTACCAAGAAGTCTGTAACTATTTACTGAGATTTGCTGTACTGAGAATTTGTCCTTCTGCTCTGTCTCTCCCTTAGAGATTAAGAGGAACAAAGAATACATTCCTCTTGACAGACCTCCTATTCAGTGTTTTGTGCACAAAAGGCATTACGCAGTTAATAAACTTGCTGCAGTCTCTCGATGATCTGTAGTCCTCCCGATCCCGCTCTCCTGTCTTTCTTTCTTTTCTCAATTCCCACCTCCCTACCTCAGCCCGGTTCAACCTGTCAGGCTGGCCCTGGCACCTGATGGGTGAAGGAGCATGCTACGGTATAGCCCAATTTGGGCCTAGCTGCTTTCTTGTAGTTTTTCTCGGAAGGGAGGTTATTCTGGGGACAGGATGAAGGGCCTAGCACAAAAATGGAGTCTCTGCCCTTTCAGTTGGCAGCACAGACTATAGGGAGCGGCTATAGGATTAAGCCTCAGACTGACCTGTTGGCAAAGCCACAAACAAGTCCCAACTTAGAGGGAACAGCCCTCTTAGCATAATTAAGCTTGACCTTATGACACTCCCTAGATCCTTCCTGGGTAGCTAATGGGCTGTGGGAGGTGCAGCAAGTGCTGCCAAAACAAGTGAAGCTCACAAGAACATTGTAACTTTGTTGACCACTACCTTGTTTACCTCTGTCTATAAAATAAAGCATCAGCTTGCCTTCTGGATCTTTTCTCTGTGGCCTTAGCCAGGCACAGGAGATCCACCTAGAACCAGCTTATTCTCTTTGTCTGTCTTTTCTACATCCTTCACCGCCCTTCCTCAGGCTTGCCGAACCCTTGGCTATGCTGGTGCGGCACAACAGACCTTTCAAACATGGAACATTCTGCAATCACAGCACATCTCACAAAACCTAAGCAGGATAACACACTCTTTAATGCCCTTCCCAACCATGGGAGCCATGTTGCACATTATAGCCACAGCTTCTGTTTTCACATCATCATTGCTATCTGGGAAGTCAGCTCTATGAGGACGGGGCACACTTTGGTCTCCACATCAAATCGCTCAATTAACTCTTGCTCCAACAGAGCCAGTAAAGCTGCCTGACTTGTGTTTTTTTTTTACCTGATTATTCTGATCTGCGAGATATCTAACCACAATAGGTATTTTTTTTTATTGTTTGAAGTATTACAAATAGTAGTACATATGTCTTTTTTTTTCCCCCCATTGACCTCCCCCCCAGCCTCCCCTACCCCCCAGTACATGCCTTTACCTGCCCCCCCCCCAGTGTCTTGTATCCATTGGTTATGCTTATGTGCATGCGTACAAGTCCTTCAGTTGATCTCTTACAGCCTATCCCCCCTCCAACCTCTCCTGCCTTCCCGCTGTAGTTTGACAGTCTGTTCAATGCTTCTTTGCCTCTGTATCTATTTTTTCCCCATTTCTTTCCTTTAAAAAATCTTGCCTCTGCAGACTAGAAATAAACATATAATAACAAAAAATGTTTGAGTCCCAATTTCAATGTCCAACAGTTCCTTATGTGTACATGTCAGCAATGATATCTGGATGGTGGGCCCATGGTGGCAATGCAGGTCCGACCCTCTCTGGTTTGGTCCTAGGCAACCTGCTGCAAAGCACAGCTGCTGACTGCTAGTGTGGCAAGGCGTCTCAGCGTCTCCCATCTCTGGACTGTTTCTCCTCTTGTCTTTGTGGTTGGTGCAGACCTGTCAATTCCTCTCTGTTGCAGGAATCCACATGGTCTTGGAGTTGTTTTCTGAAAACATACAAACATATTCTCGACCAAAAGTTAATAAATGAATCTTTTCTATATAATTGATTTGGGATCCTTTTTATTTTTGCCCATACAATTTTCCTTTGTCTTATTTAGACATCATGTGTGTTTTTCATGGGTGTCTTGATGTTAGCATTACAAATGAAAATTAATTTTGTAAAGTAATAATTTTCTAGATGTAATTTACTTATAGGATATTTTTCCTTACATGATATTACCCTACTGTCCTCCCTTTTTTTGATTAATGGAGGCTTTTGTAAATTTTATAATGCAGTCTTGATAACTTTAAATTTTAATTTTTTGCACAAAAATATGACTGCTTTAGTTTCATTTCATGTTCAGGAATTTTACCATGAGATGAACTACCAATAGAAATTTTAGTTAACTCTTTAGGAACAGCTTTTTGTCCAGTACAATTAAATTTTCTTGAATATTCACTTATTTCAATTAGCCTATTTAAATTAATCTGAAAACTTGATTATTATTTTACTGTCAAATTTAATACTCTACCAACAATCTTAATTTACCCTGTAAATATTAGTGGAAAGGATTATTTGCATTCTTGAGTAGGCCCTGAGCATTCCTGGTGCTAGGCTGGATTTAGATATAGGGCAGCTGCTGTCAGCCAAGTCTCTGTCTGTTACCTGGGTCCCAATCTGAGCTGGGCCAAGTCACTGTCTGTCACCTGTGTCCCGATCTGAGCTGGGTGTGGGAAGCAAAGCAGCCATGGGGGAAAGAATTAGCAGATTAGCTGATGATTCAGAATCAACTGTGAGAGCAGTTCTGAATCATCAGCTAATCTGCTAATTCTTTCCAAATCAGCAATACAATCTATTTCATCATCACAGACTTCCTGCAATGTATCCAGCAAACTTCAGGCCACCATTTGTCTGTTAAATATGTTCTCACTTGCAGCATACTTGTCCAGTCTCTCCAGTGGCGTCAACATTTCATCTTGTGAGACAAAGTCCAGGGCTGATGGTGTAATAATCACATCAGATTCTGAGTTGTAGTCATCCATACCAAATACGTCCATGTCCTCCTGGAGCAGCGAGAGGTCTGCCATCTTGTGGTTGCCCCCTTCTCCTCTGTCTCCCAGGGATGGGGAGGGGGCTACATGGAGCACCCTGAGCTGGGGAGCAGGTGGATGTGTGGGAGAGTGGCAGCGAGGAGGAAGACCGGGCCAGTGGGGGCTTGCACCTGATCTTTTTAATGTATTGCTGGATCCAATTTGCCAAAATTTTCTTGAGGATTTTAGCATCTATGTTCTTTGGGGATATTGGCCTATAATTCTCTTTCTTTGTATTGTCTTTATCTGGTTTTGGGGTTAGGGAAATGCTGGCCACATACAAAGACCTTGGAAGTGTTCCTTCCTCTTGAATTTTTTGGAATAGTTTGAGGGGGATATGTGTTAATTCTTCTTTGAATGTTTGATAAACCTGCCCTGGGAAGCCATTTGTACTAGGGTATTGTTTGCTGGAAGATTTATTTATTTATTTATTTATTTATTTATTTATTTATTTATTTATTTATTTATTTAAATTACTGCTTCTATTTCATAGTAGTTATCAGCCTAATCATGTTTTCTGATTCTTCCTGATTGAGTTTTGGAAGATTATATTTTTTCTAGGACTATGTCCATATCATAAAGGTTGTCCATTTTGGTGAAATAGAGTTATTCATAGTATTTTTTTGTGATCCTCTGTATTTCTGTGGGGTCAGTTGTTACTTCACCTTTTTAATTTATTATTCTGTTTATTTGGGTCCTCTCTCTTTGTTTTTTGGTGATTCTAGCAAGAGATTCATCAATCATGTTTATCCTTTCAAAGAACCAGATCTTGGTTTTATTGATCTTTTTTGGGTTTATTTATTTATTTATTTATTTATTTATTTATTTATTTATTTTGGTGTATATGTCATTTATTTCCACTCTGATCTTTATTATTCCCTTCCTTCTCTTGGCTTTTCTTGTTGCTCTCCTTCTAATTCTTTAAGTTTTATGGTTAAATAACTTTTTACAAGTTTTCTTCTTTTTTTTGAGGTAGGTCTGAAGTGCTATGAATTTCCCTGTCAGGATTGCTTTCACTGTGTCCCATACATTTTGAATTGATGTGTTTTCATTGTCATTTGTTTCCAGATTTTTTTTTTTTATTTCTTCTTTGATCTCTTTGGTAACCCATTCATTGTTTAATAAGATGGTGTTTAACTTCCATATGTCTTATTGTTTTAATAGTTTTTATTGCAGTTGATTTCTTATTTTATGCCATTGTGATCTGAGAAGATGGTTTATGTGATTTCAGTCTTCTTGAATTTGTACAGACTTAGCCTGTTTCCTAACATGTGGTCTGTCTTTGTGAATGACTCATGTGCACTTGAGAAGAATGTATATTCTCTAGCTTTGGGGTGAAATGTTTCTGAAGATATTAATTAGTTCCATGTTATCTAATGAGTCATTTAGGATTGCTGTTTCTTTGTTGATTTTTTGTTTAGAAAGTTTATTTAGTAAAGTCAATGGGGTATTAAAGTTCCCTACTATGATTTTGCCGCTGTCTCTCTCTCCCTTCATATCTTTCAGAATTATTTTTGTATGTATTTGTCTGTACCTCTATTGGGTGCATATGTGTGTACCAGAATTATATCCTTTTGTTGCATAGATCCCTTTAGTATTATGAAGTGTCCTTCCTTATATCTTATTATGGCCTTTGGTCTATTTTGTCAGATATAAGTATTGCTACTCCAGCTTTTCTTTCATTTCCATGTGAAGAATTTTTTCCATCCCTTCACTTTTAGTCTGTGTGAATCCTTTGTTCTGAGGTGGAACTCTTCTAGACAGCATATATATGGGTCATGTTTTCTTATCCATTCAGCTGCCCTATGTATTTTGATTGGAGCATTTAATCCATCTATGTTTAAGATTATTATTGATAGGTACCTGCTTGTTGTCATTTTTATTCTTTATGCCTGTGTTCCTTCTTCCCTTTCTATTTTTTCTTTTTACAGCAGTCCCTTTACCATTTCCTGCATTGCTGGCTTGGTGGTAATAAACTCCCTTAGCCTTTTTGTTTGTTTGTTTGTGAAGCTTCTGGTTTTACCTTTAATTTTGAATGATAGCCTTGCTGAATAGAGTATTCTTGGATTCAGTCCCTTGCTTTTCATCACTTTATATACTTCATCTCACTTCTTTCTGGCCTGATATATTTCTGTTGAGAAGTTAGTTGATAGTCTAATGGGAGATTACTTGTAGGTAACTCTGTTTCTCTCTTGCAGCCTTTATGATTCTTTGTTTTTTTTTTCATTTGCCAATTTAATTATGACGTGTCTTGGTGTTTATCTTTTTGTGTTCATCTTGATAGGGACTCTCTGTGCTTCTTGGACTCATGTGACTTTTTTCTTCCCCAAGTCAGGAAATTTTTCTGTCATTATTTCTTCAAACAGGTTTTCTATATCTTGCTCAGCTTCCTCTCCTTCTGGCATCTGTATTTTGTGGATATTGTTTCCTTTCATGTCTCTAAGCTCCCTTAGACTCTTCTGCTTTTAAATATTTGTTGTTGTTGTGTTTTGTTTTTTTTCACTTGCTGCACTCTTGGGTGCCTTTTCTATCTTGTCTTATAACTTGTCGATTCGATCCTCAGCTTATTTTAATCTACTGTTGAATCCTTCCATTGTGAGACCATAATAATCTTAGAAGAAAACACAGGCAACAAAATCTCAGACACCTTCATATCATTATATTTATGGATACATCTCCCAGGACAAAGGAAACTAAGGATAAAATAAACAAATGGGACTACATCAACATAAAAAGCTTCTGCACAGCAAAAGAAATCATCAACAAAATAAAAAAGAGAAACCACTGTATGGGAGAACATATTTGGCAATGATATATCTGATAAAGTGTTAATATCCAAAATACATAAGGAACTCTTACAACTTGACAAAAGGGAGACAAACAATCCAATTAAAAAATGGACAAAGGACCTAATTAGACACCTCTCCAAAGTGGACATGCAGTTGTCCAAGAGACATTTGAAAAAATGCTTAAAGTCATTGATATCAAAGTGATACAAATTAAAATTACAATGAGGTATCTCCTCACATCTGTCAGAATCATTACCATCAACAAATCAACAAAGGACAAGTGCTGGCAAGGATGTGGAGAAAAGAGAACCATAATACACTACTAGTGGGGATGCAGACTCATTCAGCCATTATAGAAAATAACATGGAGTTTCCTGGAGACACTAAATATGGCCCTAGCAGGTTTGGCTCAGTGGATAGAGCATCGGCCTGTGGACCAAAGGGTCCTGGGTTCAATCCCAGTCAAAGGCAAAAAAAAAAAAGAAAAAAAAAGAAAAAAGGAAAAGAAAAAAAAAAGAAAGAAAGAAGAAAAAGAAATTAAATATGGAGTGGCCATTTGACCCAGTGAACCCACTTTTAGGAATATATCCTAAGGAACCTGAAATACCAATCAGCAAGAATGTATTCACCCCTATGTTCATAACAGCACAATTTACAATAGCTGAGATCTGGAAACAGCCCAAGTGCCCATCAGTAGATGAGTGGATTTATACCATAAAATACTACTCAGTAGTAAAAAAGAAGGATATCTCTTTCTTTTTTACTTTTAAAGTATTATGTATGTCTCCTTTTTCCCTGATTGATGCCCCCCCCCCCCCAGCCACTCGCAACCCCCAGGACAAGCCTCCACCACCCCAGTGTCTGTGAAGAAGGATCTCTTACACTTTGAGACAGCATGGACAGACCTGGAGAGTATTATGCTAAGGGAAATAGTCCAGTCAGAGAAAGACAAGTATCACCTGATCTCACTCATATGTGGAATCTAATGAACTAAATTAAATGATGGATGGAGTGGCTCCAGAGACATGGAAGCATGGAACAGATTGAGTAATCTCAGAGGGAAGGTGTGGGATGGGTGGGTGGGTTGGAGTCGATCAACCAAAGAGCTTGTATGCATATATGCATAACCCATGGGCACAGACAATAGGGTGGTGAGGGCAGGGGTAAGGGTGGGCTAGAAGGGGTTAACAAGGGAAAAAGGAGGACATATGTAATGCTTTCAACAATAAAGATTAAAAGAAAAAAGAAGCCTTGCAACGAGGCCCATGTGACCTGGAACTGAAGCCTCCCACCACAGCCAGTCAGGACCTGAGTCCTCTTTGCAGTATCATGCAGGTGTTCAGAGCTCATGTTCCTCTGATCTACATGCCTGTTCTCGTGCCAGCCCCAGCCAAACCTTCAGATGAGCAGACCTAGGTGACATCTTCTCTGCAATCTCATGAGAAACCCTACCCTGAACCAGAACCACCCAGCAAAGCACCCCAGATTCCTTAACCTCTAAACTGCAACATATAAAATGATTTATCATTTAAAAATGCCTTTATTACATTCTTATTACCCTTTAATTCTCTCTACCACCTAATTTACTCTTCACAACAATTCCATGAGGTAAGCAATCATATTTTGTGAGTGTATCTGTGCGTTTGTCTGTCTGTGACAGTCTTAAGGAAGTAATGTAATGTAATGTAATGTAATGTAATGTAATGTATGTGTAAAAGTCTCTTCTTCCATTAAAATTCTACATTTAATGATTCTTTAAAAGTCCCGATAATAAGGTTTCTTGATTAAGCTAGGATCACTCAGGTGAGCAGCAATGCTGTGGGACAGCTAGTTCCATGCGATCCTAGAAGGAGTGAGGTGCTCTTACATGTGGCTACATACACTCCGTATTCTGCTCATACTCATATGTTCATTCATTAAGTCTTTCATTCTTTTGATCAATGTTGACAGAATGTCTTCTGTATGTCAAATATGGTTAGCTTCTTGGGTTACAATTATTTATAATATACAAATGCTTATCTCAGGTTGATTAAAGTAGGGTGAGTGAAATTGACAAGCATACATATTATTAAAGTGGTGACCAAAATTCCACAGTAATGATAAACCCATGATCCACAGAAAGTCACCCCAGCTGATGAGATCCTCAGAGGAGGCTTTGTCTAGACTGTACACTGAAGGAAGAGAGAGACTGTGAAAGGCTTACACATAGAGAACAAAGCGTGCAGTAGCCAACAGTTAAAACTTTGGCACAATCTGCCACCTGTGACTTATTGCTGTCTGATTGTGAGTGAAGGGGAGGCCAGGGGGCGTTATAAGCCTTTATTTGAGACAGATCACATGGCTACAGCATGGTAATGGGTCAGAGCATGGAAATGCTGGGATCATGAAAATTAGCTGAATTTGAGAGGTAATTTGCTTAGAAAATAATGGGGAGCTGAAATAAGGTAGTGGTAGTGAGAATAAGAGAAGGAGAAGAACCTTCAAAAGTGGGAGTTATAATCACTATCATAAAATTAATGAAGTATTTGAAAGAAGATTCAGGAAAGGATAAACCTCATGTTTCCAGATTATAGAAATAAATTTATGATGATGAATAGAAAAATAAGGGAAGAGTTTTGAGTTGTGTGAAGAATGTATATATGTTGACAAGTGGGTGTGAGGAGACAATGAAGAGCTTATGTTCTTTAAAACATTATGCCTAAAGTGCTCAAGAAATCTTTAAGAAGAAATGCTTAGTCACCAACTGAAGATTGAGCTCAGGAATTCAGGGGAGAGTGCGAGTGCCGCTGGCTTGGGCATGGCAGCTGAAACCATCAGAATAGTTGGACTCATCTAAGGAGAGAGTCTAGGGGTGGCTTTAATTCTAATCTAATGAATACTAAGAACTATCCCAGGGAAAAGTATATACATATCTTGAAACTTACATGGTGAAAATTCAGAGATCAAGTTTACATGAGGATGAAAAATTGTTCTATCATTTATCAAAAAGGATGGTATTGGTAAACAATTTAACTGTTATGATGGTGTCAAAAACCAAATACATAGGGATTTGACCTTCAGGATAAAATCCAAGACCACCTCTTTCTTCTATCACCCAAAGGGATCTGACACAGCTCAGCTTGCAGGGCAACAGCACTTTTAGTGCAAGAATAGCTGTTGAAATTGTCAATCCTGATTCCTAACTCTATCCTTTACCAACTTAACAATGTGGGGCTATTTCATTAGCTCTCCTGAGGTTCATGTTCTCTTCAGCATAATAGTAATAATAATAATATCTCACGTGGCTGCTGTGAAGAAGAAATGAAATAATACATGAGCAAGCTTTAAGTAACATGCTAACTTGATATTATCAGTAACGTGTATGCTATCCTTTACATCCAGGGTGTGTTTTTGTTGTTTTAAATATCTTTGCCATTTTTCTTTATTTTTTGTTATTGTACTGGATGTGTAAAGATTATTTTTTTTTTTAATTTTTGGCTTAATTTCCAAGTAAATACCCACATGACAAAAAAGAAGGAAAATATGCCACAACCCCATGTGGTATTAATAATACTTCAAGCTGTTACTAAAATCATGCTATTTAATGAAGAAATATACAAATCTGATCCCTACTTCTGGGTCTTTCCTCAATTGTTCTCAACGCCCAAACTTCCCCACATTTGGTGCAGTAGTTCATGGCTGGGAAGCTGGTGAGACTCACCAACAAGGTCAGCATTCACATGTGGAAGAATATCTGCAAAGGGAAATGCCATTCTCCAAGGCATCTGTGGCTTGAGTTGTAGTGGCTTCCATTCAGGGTCACCTGTACATCACTGACATGTATCAACTTTCCTCTAGTTGTTAATTATGTTATACCAGTATGTTGTATGTTGTATGTTGATTCATTAGTTCAGAACTTTGGTTTCTCACATGTGCATGACTACAAGTGTCTTTTCAAATGTGTTTTTTTCCTTTATTTTAGTTTTTTATTTTCCATCACCATTATCCCCCTTATACTCTCTTCTACCTCCAACCTCCTCTACCTGCCACAATCACCACACTGTTGTCCATGTTCATGAGTTCTTTCTCTATTTTTTTCTTTTTTGCTCAGTCCTCCATCCCTTCCAACACTCCTTCCCTCCAACCAAGATGTCTGCCTGCTCTATATCTATGTCTGTCTCCATTTTGTTTGTTAGTTCAGTTTGTTCATTAAATTCCACGTATGAGTGAAATCATATGGCACTTGTCTTTCTCTGACTGGCTTATTTCACATAGCATAATGTTCTCCAATTCCATCCATGCTGTTACAAAGGGTAAAATTTTCTTCCTTTGTACCACTGAGTAGTAATTCATTGTGTAAATGTACCACAACTGTTTTATCCACTCATCTTCTGATGGACACTTCACTTGAACAGCTTCCAAATCTTGGCTATTGTAAATAATGCAGCAATGAAGATAGGGGTTCATATATTCTCTTGAATTAGTGTTTCAGGTTTCTTTGGATATATTCCCAGAAGTGGAATCACTAGGTCATGAGGCAGTTCCATTTTTAATCTTTTGAGGTAACTCCATACTGCTTTCCACAGTGGCTGTGCCAGTCTGCATTCCCACCAACAGTGCAGAAGGGTTCCCTTTTCTCCACATCCTCGCCAGCACTTATTGTTTGTTGATTTATTGATGATAGTCATTCTATTCATAAAATATGGTTCTCAACCCTACAAAACCTCATACTTTCTTTTATAGTATATACTTTAATTGATAAATTAAACTTTAATATAATCATAATATAACTTACCAATATACATTTAATTTTAAAAGAAAAACCTACTGTCCTACCTATAATAAAATTATATATATACATATATACATATACATATATATATATATATATATATATATATATATATATATATATATTGTCCTACACTAGAAGACATAAGTGATCAGATATCACAATTGCATTGTTTTATTTTGGTGACTACAATACTTGCTTCTGGTGATAAAATTTCTAGAAATAGTGGACATCTATTGGTGAAGTTATTACCTTTTTAAAATATATTTTTATTGATTTCAGAGAGGAAGGCAGAGGGAGAGAGAGATAGAAACATCAATGATGAGGGAGAATAATTGATCAGCTGCCTCCTGCCTGCCCCTCAATGGGGAATGAGCCTGCAAAACAGGCATATGCTTTTGCCTGGAATCAAACCCAGGACCCTTCCATCTGCAGGCTGATGCTTTATCCACTGAGCCAAACTGGATAGGGCTATTAGAAAGTTATTAATATATTTTTTTCTCAAATTACCAAGTGTATATTCTTGAAAAATGTATACCAATTGTCAAAAACATTTTTGTGTACATAATATAGTTAGGTTCTAAGTTCAAATAAATATAAACTGGTTTTCTTGCACAGGACTTTGAGTAGGACATAGAAAGAGCTGTATATGTAGAAAACCTTTAAAAAATAATTTCTTTTATAGGAATAGAGCTGTACCTATCCCTTAGCCTCATTTGAAAGCTAACCAGGATTGAGGCAGAACTGAGCAGTGCTGTTTTTAGATAAGTCTTCAAGCAAGCTTGTTCTGTCCCATATATGTCATGCTCCCTGCAGGAAATCATATGTTCAAATTGAGTAGATTAGGAGACTAATAATGTAATTATAAAAATAAAGGTGGGATATAAGATGTCATAAAGGATAGTGCAACTCCCTGAACTTGTAGGAGGGAAGTCATTGGAGTTTCTAAGCTTTAAAGGGCATGAGAAGGTACAGGTACCAGAAACATGGAGAGAGAAAGCTGTACAGAGGGGGCTCTCTGCCAAGAGAGAGAACTTGGGTTGTAGAGACAGACAGCTGACAGCAACCCCACTGGGGATTAACAATCCAATCCCCTCTCCTCCCTCCTCTCATTGCCTGCTATGTTCCTCATTGCTTAATCCCAACTGAAACCCAGTGGTCAGGGAGGCCCATTGGTGTAGACCAGCCTTTCGGGGCATAGAGAAGAAGCATGAAGAGAATAAAGAGGGGTTAAAGAGGAGCAGAGGAAAGATACCCAACACCTTCTTCCAAAGTTTCTTTTCTCTCTCACTAGCTACTACAGTCAGCAATGACAACTTTAGTGTAATAGTTCTAAAAGTGTTATTCCCAGAACAACACCCTCCTTACTTAAGAAGTTTTAGAAATGTAAATTGTCATTGTTATCACCACAGACTTACTTCATCAGAAGCTCTGGGGGTCAGACCCAGAATGTGGTGTTTAAGAATCCCTTTAGGTGACCCCAATACAGGCTAAAGCTTGAGAATGACCTGCTCTACAGGCTGGAGCCTTGTGTGGAAAGGGGTCTAGGAGGAGAAATATTTGTCAAGGAGCCTCCTTCTTAGACTGCCCTGTGTGTGTTTTGTGTGGTGACATCGTGCACTTTTCTGTCCACAGTTCCTGGAGTCTATTCTCAGCCTAAATAGTACAGGAAGGAGAGAAGGGTATTGTTTATTTTGTGTGGGATCCTCTCAGATTGCTGGGCACCTAGAAACCACATCTGCCCAGCACTGAAAGAGCAGCCACCAAGTCTCAGCAAGTAGGGATGAGGCTGCTTTCCTGGTCAGAATTTGTTTCAGTGACTGAGAGATCAGAGTTTGTATCAATTTTAGCAGACATAGTTTAGAGAGGGTTAGCAGAAAGGTTCCACTGATAATCTTTTTGTTTTTCTACAACCCTATCTACTCTCCTGCTTGCATCATTTCCCATGTATTCTATATTTTCATCCAGTGCAATGGAGGAAATATGCCTTCTTCTTTCTAAGCTTCTCCCTATTATCTATTTGGTTATCTGCTGGGCCTCGTGCTGGATGCTTGACTATTAAAATATGTAAATTTTACAGATATTTAATGTCTTTTCTGTATGATTAGATACATAGACAAGCTCCAAGTCCAGAGAGAGGAATATATACCTTGCCTACTTCACTTGGAGGCAAAGCAAAGCCATATTGCAAAACATTTGAATATACAATCTAATGACAAGGAGGGAATAGAGAGTTGGAAAAAAAACACCAATTCAGTCTTTTCCAGGTAATATCATGTAATGTAAAAAGCATGTTTACAGGCTGCACAAAATGACAGTGTGTCATCAAGTTCATTCACAAAACCGCAAATGGCCAAGTTCACTGGTTAATTTCTCTTCCATACCTAATTTGACCTCTTATGCACCACACATTTTTTATAGTTGGCCACTCTTACCTCTTCAAAATCCTATTCTCCGATAGTCTGGAACACCACACCTCTCTAGCTATGCTATTACCCTACTGGTTCTCTTTCTCAGTCTCTTCTGCTGGAGTCTCATTCTACTTATAGATATTGGTACCAGCCTTTGTTTCTATCCACACTCTCTCCCTCCGTGTTCCCCTTCAGACGCGTGTGCTCAGTTACCACTGGTATTCAGTGAGGTCACAATGCACATTTCCAGCTCCTCCCCTGGACTCCAGGAGGGAGGACAGCTGCTTATGTGGCATCTCCACCTGATGTCTAATATCGATCTGACCTTCGACATGGGGACAGCAAAACTCCTGGTTCCCACTCAGAAAACTACTGCTTATCTTCCTGTCTTGGTTACTGGCACCAGTATTCACTCAATGGTGTAGGCAAAAACCTAGGCTTGGTCCATGTCCTAGTTTCTCTGTTCTCATCCCACATCCAATCCAGTAAGTTCAGCACCACTTCCCCAATTATTTCCTGGTTGGACTGTTTCTCGCTCCACCAGCAGTCCCCTGCATTCACATCCCTCTAGCCACTGCCTCTCCCTTTTCCCTGCACTTGCTACACCCGTGTGGGCTTTAGGATGCACAGAACTTTCATCTACAGACTCTTCCCTCTTCCTGGAGCACTCTCAGTGATCATTGCAAAGCTAACTCCTTTACGATACTTCACTCTTAATTCCTCAGAGACCTCCCCTGACCATTCCAGTGGATGTGGCATCCTACCTATCCTGCTACTTTTTCCCTATGCTACTTTTTATTACCTGACATAATTGTTTATTTAATTGGTTACATGTTGATCACTTTTCACCACATTGTAAACTAAATGATGGCATGTAATTTTTCATTTTACTGCTACCTCACCTGCCCCCAGTAATTAGATCAGAGTCTAGTAAATTGTAGTTGGTAATGATAGCTATTTAGTGAATGAAACAAGAACTTGTGTGACTATCTTAAACACATATAAGAGTGCTATTTAAATTGACCAGAATCCCAAAGCAAGAGAAGGATGGGAACTACCATCTTTTCTGCCTTTTAAACTCTAAGCTGTGCTGCTATTTTAAGCAATTTGAAGATTGTAAACACAGGGCAGTGTAATGATATATTTTTTTCATGTTATCAAGTAAACCTTTAATTTTTCTATAACAAATTGCAGTTTCTTAGAGTGGTAATGCATAGGATGGAAATTTTAATTAAATGAACCAGAATTAAAACAATATTTGGCTCAGAAAAATTCTTCAGTGTTGACAGGAATATCACAGAGTGATGTTGTGAATTGGCCGAAAGACAAATGCATTTTGGGAGAGGTATACTGTGGTGATTACAGTGCCAATCAAATCAGCAGGAAAGAAAAATTCAGCTTGATTGTTTACCAGAAAAAAAAAAATGTTTAATATGAATGGAGGTGCTGTCTCCAATAGAGACTGTGTATCTGCATGTGAAAATAAAGATAAACAAAGTCACTGTCGCTGACAAGTTTATGAACAACAGCCCTGCCCCTCACCACCCCCCCCCAAAAAAAACAACACACCTGCAAATACATTTTCTTATTTTTTCACTTTTTTTTACATTAACAGTATTATTGCTATTTTCTGGAAAAAATTAAACAGTTTATTAATACTTACTATGTACCAGATTTTAGAAAAATTATAATTTGAAGTATTATTGTTCTATTTATCAGTGAGTCTTCCAGTGAGGTAGCTGGTGACGTCCCTGGGTCAGGCTTCCTTACTCACAGCAGCAGCAAAGCAACCACCGTCACTGACCTGCATTGCTGTGAGCCTAAAGTGTGTTAATTTTACACACATAACAATTCAACCCTCATGATGACCACATGAGGTACGTTGTATTACTTTCGGGAGGAAATGAAGGTTTTGCAATGTGAATGACCTCACCCAAGGATACAGACAGATGGAACTGAAACCCAGGTCTGTCTGAAACTGACGACAGTTCATGGATTTCCGTGGTGGGCGCTCTTTCCACAGGACTATGCTGCTAAGGACACCACGAGAACCCTTTGTCCAATTTCAGTCTTCCCTTTTTAGGGCTAGTTTCTCATTCTTCCTGCATTCAGGTGGTGAATAAATGGGTTTATAAAAACACAGGACGTGGGTCAGATCAGGGGTGTGGATTTGGTTGGCGCAAGGAGAAGAAAGTGAGAGGAGGAAGCTGCGGGGAATGCACTATAGCAGAGATCTAATATGTGTTGAGCTAGTTAAACTTTTAAAATTCATTTTTTGCTGTGATGAAAGACTGGGTGCATTTCAATCTTGAACATAAAGGAAATGCATGCAATCATTTTCTTTTTCTTTCTCCTTACACTTGGGTTTACTAGAAACCAAAGCTGAGTCATATTGTGAATAATGAAGACAAAATAAATTGAAATTTCAAAGACATATTTTTAAATTAATGTTAAAAATAATAGTCCAGGATGACGTTTAGCATTTCATTGCAGACAAGCTATCAGAAATGAGAAGGGGCCAGTAACTGCAATGATTTCCCAGGAAAGAGGACATGGCACATTTAAAAAAAAAAAAAAAATTGAGCACGGAGCTTTCAAACCTTGATTTTTTTTTTTTTCTAAATTTATAGAGGCCAGAAAGGCTTTGTCTCTGGATTACACATGCAATTCAATCAAGCCCTTGTCTAAATCTTAAGCAATTCTGTCAATCCCTTATAAACACATGCCCAACATTATTTTTCTCGATCTGATGGATAGAAGGTAAGGTAGTGACAATTCTTATTTCACGTGACATTTGGAATTAGGATGGAGAGACACTGCACATCTATGAAGCCACATTAAGAATATACCAGTGGACTCTGGAACTCATGCTTGAGGGCTCAGTTCCAGCTAGTAGAATGCGTTATAAAAAAACAGTGTTTCTAATACCAATAATTTATACTTTAATCAGCATACCCAACTATTTCATCTTACTTTGGCTTGTTTGAATCTTTTATAAAGTATGACTTCCAGAATGTATAATTAATATGCTATTCCAAAACAATTACTTCCTCAAATTAGAATGTTCTGTTCTTAAGACAAATTGTAGGTATAGTTTCATGATGCCTTCAATGTGTAATAGTTCAAACAAGTCTGACTTTTGTTCCCATTGTGATGGGAACCAAATTTTAGGGAAAAAATTTTTTTTCACAAAAGATTGAACATTGTTGACACAGCATTTCTATCTGTGAAACCAACAACCACACAAATAAATAGGTCATTGTGCAATACAGTTATTAAGAACATATGCCCAGCACTGTTCAATAACTTGCCGGAAGTTCTATGGATACTAATGGCAGAGTAGGAACTTGAACCTGCATGTGGTTAACACATTCCTGTATGCACACTTCATATCACATTTTCTCACCAACAAAAGGGACAGGTTTGAATGGACTGAGAAGGGGAAGAACTGTTTGTGAAGTGATTTATGAGGAATGCTTCCAAGATGGAAATGACCATGCCAGATAAGAGAGGCAGAAAGACAGATTTGAGTAGAGAAGCAAGTCATGGTGAGGAGAAGAATTTCATTAATAATGAACCTTACCATTTGGAATTTTTGGAATAAATTTGTATTTGTTCTCATAAGGGAAAACCTAAAAATTTTGAATCACCTTATCAGCATAATGACAAAAAAAGAGTATAAACTGCAAAAATGCATCTGGAGAATAAGAACAGTAGAACAGTTTGGACAAGAAAGAGACAAGTTGTGGAGAGCTCAGTCTTTTGATGCAGAGACTGAACTGAGACATTTAAGGGCAGGGTTAAAGAAAAAGGTCATGGAGCATAGGGACTTGATGGTGGATTGGCTATCAGGAGAAGGAAAAGTTTGGGTAAAAGGCCATTTTAAGAGTATGTGGTTGGGGGTGTGGGGAATGATGTGACCAGTAATGAAAGTATCTCTTCTCAGGAGGGTTCATCCTCAAGCACATACTCAAAAATAATTTAATTTCCCATGACTGATGCACAAGCGGTGAGTCAGCACAGTCTGCTATTACTGTGGAGAAATCTAGTTTTTAATACACATTTGGAAAAATTTCCTTAATTGTTGAAATTGCCTTAGATTATAAGTGTCACATCTGGACCAATGATTTAGTTTTCTGAAATAACTTGACTTTTGGAATAAAAGCAATGTACCAGATATTAGTATCACAATTTCTATAATTTCAAATACATTTCTTATAAATAATTGATGGCTGTTATTTATTCATCATTGAATTAGAAATTCATATTAAAGTTAAATGAGCTTTTTAGAAAAGATATTATATTCTTATGGCAGATGAAGATATTTGGGAAATCACAAGAGCTTATGACTGACTGATGGTCTTAATATTCAGAAAATGACCAAACTATGTTTGAAATGCTCTAGAACATTACATTAAAAATGAAACACCAGCAATAACAGCAACATTAACAAAGCAATTAACATCCAGTGTTTCACTTTATTCTGGATGAAATCAATAAAAAGCACTAAATTATAGTAATAATTATACTATATATCAGGGTATAAATTATGGTTAACCCCTCAAATATCAGAGCCCAAAAAAATTATTTCTCAACAATTACTCATGAATCCTGCAGATACTAAGCAAATGTATATCCTTCACTATTTGGCCCAAATATATATCTAAACTCCTGTTGAATATGATCACTATAGAAAATGAATTGTGTTATTATTTTTTAATCTTTTTAAAATATATTTTATTGCTTTTTTACAGAGAGGAAGGGAGAGGAATAGAGAGTTAGAAACATCAATGAGAGAGAAACATCGATCAGCTGCCTCTTGCACACCCCCTACTGGGGATGTGCCTGTAACCAAGGTACATGCCCTTGACCGGAATCGAACCTGGGACCCTTCAGTCCACAGGCCGATGCTCTATCCACTGAGCCAAACCAGTCAGAGCTATTTTTTAATCTTTTAAAATCCAAGTTATAAAGGATAGCCAGGCATGAGTTGCTTTCTTATGAATTATCTGCTAGTGCCACCCACTATGTTGCCCCATGAAAGTAAACAGAGGTAAGTATCCAGTACAAGACCAGTACAAAAGAGGTTTGCCCCTATGTAATGTGTATGATCAACACATTGTATATCTTATATACATTGTGTAAGTTTAAGATATACCATGTGTTGATTGTAAACAGTGACGTGTTTCTAGAGTCACTTGAGCATGAGCCCTGGCATTAGGATGTACAGGAAATGATCTTGGCCTCACAATTAACTTATGGAATGGCTTTGAGAAAGACATTTAAACATCACTTTTCACATTTGTAAAATAGAGCTTTAGAGGGTTTTGGGTATAGCCAATGGGGTAGATATCAGAGCCCAACATTTAGACATATAATTATTATCACTAAGGACTTATTCTTATTATTCCTACAGATGCATATGAGCTTTCTGCAAGACAAGGGGCAAGCCTGACTATTCCATACCCAATTATTTCTGGCCTCCAGCAAGAGTTCACTTAGCATACCTGACCTTCTAACTTTAAAAGAATGGAAAACATAAAAGAGAGAGATGGATTTCAAGTAAGAAGAGAATTCAAACTCCTTCTAAACCTGCTTCCATACAATGAGAACTCTTCAAGGAGTGGTCACTGAATTTCCCAAATCCTTGATTTTATTAGAATACTTCCTTCTACAGGGAGTAGGGGTAGAGGAGAGGAGAAGCTTTGAGTGGACACCCTGAGATTAGAATGCATTGAGCTGTGAGTGGAAAAGTTGTTAATTTAGTTGTGACTTGGCTTCTATATCATGTTCCCTGATATAAAAGAAAAGTTGAACACTGAAAGGTCTGAAAGAGTAAGAGGGAAAAGACTGTATGGGCAAAAAGCGTAAGTGGTAGTGAAGAGCAGTTGTTCCCAAACATCACTGTGCATAAGGGTCACTAGACTCTGACGTGTGGGGTACAACTCATGAATTCGCATTTCTAACAAGTTCATAGATGATGCAAACATGGCAGCTCTGAGGACTACACTTTGAGAACATCTGTAATTGGATGACACAATGATCACCCATCTGCTCTAGAATGACCCACTTTCCACCCTTTCTTGACAATATTTCCGACACTTGATATTACCTAAGAGAAGTAAATGAAGAGAACACATATTCTTATTTTAGATAAATATTTCAGAATAACAGCAATAACAACAAGAATTGCTATAATTTATTTTGTGCCACCCTCTTTCTATATGTAAAATATAATTAATACAACAGGCTTATAAGGAAGATATTAAAAACATTTTTGGAAGACAAATATTGAGATGCAGACAACTTACATAATTTGTTGCACAGCAAATAAATGGTGGAGCCAGGTTCGAATTCAGGCTTTCCTGACATTAAAACCTGTCTTGCAGTATGATGTTTTAGCTCCAAAAATGGCCATATTAAACATGAGGTCATCAAGGAGGAACTAAAACATATAAGCAATCAGAGTTGTACACAAATTCTCACTAAAGCTTACAGTGTCTGACTTTACAAACATTATTATTTCTCTAAAAATTCCGAGAGCTGATGGCATAAACTGCAGGAGGAGCATAATTCACTCTTACGGTATGTGTGTGGCCTACTTTATGAACATCTGTACAATATCTATTGATTCTAAATGCATGGAGTATGTATGCATGTGTGTGTGTGTGTGTATGCATATATGTGTGTCCAAATGTTCTGGGTAAGTTATAAAAATTCATAAGATATTTTATTCAGTTGTTTAAATCATACAATTTCAAATATATGTGCCTTTAATATTTCTATTTTTCAAGTTTTCCCTTAAATATTTTGAGAGAGTTAAGTCAAGTCATTATATTATGCTTTTCTTCCCCATGGCTAAATAAAGTTCTCTTACATGTCCAGGTTAATTTGGGGTTTATGTCTATAAACCATTAATTCAGGGTTCATTTTTTCAGGAGAGTGGCTGGCACAGTGAGAGGCTTGATAACCATTTTTGACTGAATGAACAAATAACTGTCTCACCTTGCTGACACAGCAATGACTGAAAATAGATTTTCTATTTGTTTACAAAAACAAGGCCTATTCAATTATCACTTTGGAAATTCCTAATGTAGCATTACATGTGCCAAAAGGGAGAAAAAGGAGATGAGCTAGATAGAGAAATAAAGAAGAGAACAGAGAGGAGCAGGGAAAGCTTTGTTGTAATTGGTCGGAACCTATGATATAAAAGAAATATTTAAAATCATTGTGGTACACAAAATGACATTTTGTGGTATAGAAATAATATTGCTACCATTTCCCAGATTATCCTATCTAATAAAGAGGAAATATGCAAATTGACCATCATGCCATCACAAAGATGGTGGCGCCCAGTTCCCTCAGCCCCGCCGGAGTCCCCCAGTCCTTTCAGCCCAGCGAGGGGGGCATCAGGTGCACGGTGCGGCTGGACCTGCCCTCAGCCCCCCAGCCACCCAGGGCCAGCCCAAGGTGCAGGCAAGCATTGGATGGCTGTTGCCCAGCCACCCAGGGCCGCCAGAGTCTCAGGTAACCAGGGCCAGCCGAGGCTTGTGCTGCCGGCAGTGGCAGCAGCAGAGGTGTCATGGGGGCAGCACCTTCCCCTGATCACAGGGTAGCCTTCCACCCCTGAGAACTGTGAGAGGGGCCAGGCGGGGCTGAGGGACCCCCCTTCCAGTGCATGAATTTTCATGCACCAGTCCTCTAGTTGAAATATAATTGGCATATAACATTGTGTAAGTTTAAGATATTCAATGTGTTGATTTAACACACTTTGCTAACATTTTTTGATGGTAGATCTATGTTATAACAAATGATAACATTTCCTAATACTTGACAGTCAAATAATTTTGTGTGTTTATATGCTTTTGTTGCTTGTGCTTTTGGTGTCATGTCCAAAAAGTTGCTGACAAGACCAGTACAAAAGAGGTTTGCCCTTATGTTGTCTTCATTTTATATTTAAGTCTTTAATCCACATAAGTTAATTTAAATAGGGGTCCAATTTCATTTTTTGCATGTGGTTATTCAGTTTTTGAAGTACCATGACTTAAAAAGATTATTCTTTTGAGTATTCTTGGATCCCTTGTCAAGTATCTGTTGACCATGAATGTGTGGGTTCATTTATGGGCTCTCTCTCTTCTGCCCCAGTGGGCTGTGGTCTATTTTTATGCAGGATCACATTTTTTAGATAACTATAACTTTGTAGCATAGGTTGAATTCAGGAGAAGTGATACGTCTAGTTTGTTCTTTCTCAGTATTGTTTTAGCTAGTTGAGGTCTTCTGTGGTTTTATACAAAGTTTAGGATTTCTATTTCTGTGAAAAAAACCTGTTGATATTTTAAAAGGGATTGAACTGAATCTATAGATGGCTTTGAGTAGAACAGTCAACTTAACAATATTAATTTTTTTTTACCCATAAACATGAAATACTTTCTATTTGTTTGTCTTCTTCAACTGCTTTCATTAAAATCTTCCAGTTTGCAATGTACAGATCTTTCATCCCTTTGATCCTTGATAATTTTATTTCTAAGTATTTCATTGTATTTGATGCTATTTAGAATGGAGTTGATTATTTTTTTTCAGATGTCTTATTGTTAGTTATAGAAATGCAACTAATCTCTGAATGTTGGTTTTTGTATCCTGCAACTTTACTGAATTTGTAAACCAGTTCTCACCATCTTTTGGTGAAGCCTTTGGAATTTGTTTATATACAAGACCATGTCATCTGAAAATAAAGACAATTTTACTTTTTTTTTTCTTTTCTATTTGGATGCCTTTTATTTATTTATTTTTTTGCCTTATTGCTCTGAATAAGTATTTTGTTGAATAAGATTGGTGAAAATACACATTTGTGTCTAGTTCCTAATTTTAGAGTGAAAAATTTCATCATTAAGTACTGTGTATCTTTGTATATGACTGTTGGTACCTTAAGGAATTATCCTTATATACACAATTGTTGTATGTTTTTATTTGTAAAGGATATTTTATTTTGTCAAGTGCTTTATCTACATCTGTTGTGGTTATTGGATTATTTTTATCTTTTATTCTATCAATATGGCAGATCTCAATTACTTATTTGTATACTAGTGGCCCAGTGCACAAAATTTGTGCATGGGGGGGGGTGTCCCTCAGCCCAGCCTGTACTCTCTCCAATCTGAGACCCCTTAGGGGATGTCCGACTGCTGCAGGGGATGTCCCTGTGGGATCAGGCCTAAACCAGCAGTCAGACATCCCTCTTGCGATCCGGAACGGCTGGCTTCTAACTGCTCACCTGCCTGCCTGCCCAATCACCCCTAACCACTCTGCCTGCCGGCCTGCTCACCCTCAATTGCTGCCCCTGCTGACCTGATCACCCCCAAATGCCCTCCCCTGCTGGCCTCATGGCCCCCAACTGCCCTCCCCTGCTGGCCTCATGGCCTCCAATTGCCCTCCCTGTCCAGAGGCCCTCTGCGGCTGGTGTGGAATGCTTGCCTCATTGCCATGGCCACTCATGCTGCCCTCTCTCAGCGGCAGCTCCCCCAAAATTGGGGGACTCCAGTGGGGCTTAGAAGACTGGGCACCATCATCTTGTGGCTATGGGTGCTTCCATCTTTGTGGCAGAGTGACAGTCAATTTGCATACTCCCTTTTTATTAGATAGGATATTGCAACATCCTTACATACCAAGAATAAATCCCACTTGATCATAGTGTATGAGCTTTTAAAAGTGTTGTTGAATTTAGTTTGCTAATAATTTGTTGAGAAGTTTTACAACTATGTTCATCAGGAGATTAGCCTATAATTTTATCTTCCTGTGTTCTTAACTGGCTTTGGGGTCAGGTACTGCTGGCTTTGTAAAATTATTTTGGGAGTATTCCCTCCTCTTAAATTTTTTGGAAGAGTTGAGTAGGCTTCTCATCCATTCTTTAAATGTTTGGGACAATTCACCATTGAAACCATGCAGTCTTGCCCATTTATTGTGTTGGGAGATTTTTGATTCCTGATTCAATTTCCTTATAATTGATCTATTCAGATTTTCTATTCTTTCTAATTCAGTTTTGGGAGGTTGCATGATTGCAGGAGCTGGTCCATTTCTTCTTGGTTATGCAATTTGTTAGGGTAAAAGTATTCATATTATTCTCTTATGATCCTTTGTATTTCTGTGGAACCAGCTGTAATATCTCTTGTTATTTTACTTATTGGATCTTTTTTTCCTTAGTCTAGCTAAAGATTTGTCAATGTATATTTTCACAAGAAAATAAAACAAAACCTCAGCTCTTATTTTTGTTAATTTTATATGTTGTTTTTTTTTTGGTGTCTATTTTTATTTATTTCTGATATGGCCTTTTTTTATTTACACCCTTCTGCTAACTTTCTGCTTTATTGTTTTTCTAGTTCCTTGAGGTATATAGTTAGGTTGTTTACATGAGGTGATTATTATTAATGTATTTATTTCTTGTTATTAACTTTGCTCTTATAATTACTTTTATATCATCTCCCTGTTATGCTAAGTTGTATTTCCATTTTGCTTGTTTCTATACTTTTTTTTAATTTCCCTTTTAATTTCTTTTTTGACCAATTGGTTGTTGAGGAGTGTGTTGTTAATTGCATGTATTGTGAGTTTTCTGTTTTTCTTCTATTATTTATTTCTAATTGCATACCATTGTGGTCAAAAGAGAGTGTGGATTTCAATCTTTTCAAATTTGCTAAAATTTGTTTTGTGACCTATCCTGAAGTCTATTTTGTGTACACTTGTGAGACATTTGTGTATGGACTCTGGTGGAGGAATTGCTCTGTATAAGTCTGCTAGGTTTATTTGGACTAAAAGTATGGTTTATGTCCCACAATTCTGTAGTGATTTTCTGTCTGGATGATCTATCTATTTATGAAAGTGAGGTATTGAAGTCCCCCGCTATTACTGTATTGTTGTCCATTTCTTCCTTCTGATCTGTTAGCATTTTTTTATATTTATGTGCTTCAATGTTGAGTCTGTATATATTTATAATTGTTATATTATCTTGATGAATTAACCCTTTTATAATGACTTTATTCATCTCTTATTAACACTTTTTTGGCTTAAACTTATTTTTCTGACATCATAAAGGTATCCCTAGTCTATTTTGTTTTACACTTGCATGGAATACATTTCCTATCCTTTCACTTTGTGCCTATGTGTGTCCTTAAAGCTGAAATTAATCTGTTGAAGACCCAATACTCTATGCCTTTTGATTAAAAAAATAATACATTTACTTTTAAAGTAATTATTGTTAGGTAAGGACTTACTACTATAATCTTATTATTTTCCAGTCGTTTGTAGTTTTGTTTTTCTATTCTTCTTCTCTTGCTGCCTTACTTCATGAATCCATAATTTTTTGTAGTGTTATGCTTTGAATCTCTATCTTTGTTATCTTTACTTCCTGGTTACTGTAAGTATTACATAAAACATTATAAACTTACTAGAGGCCTGATGCACAAAATTCATACAAGAGTAGGTCTTCCTTCCCCTAGCTGCTGGCACCAGCTTCCCTCTGGCACCCAGGACATGGGCTTACCTTGCAGTCCTGGCTTTGTCCAGAAGGTTGTCTGGAAGGACATCCAGTCTAATTAGCATATTATGCTTTTATTATTACAGATTGTATTGCACATATATATTCTATTGTACATCCTATATAATAAAAGAGTAATAGGCAAATTAACCATCACTCTGCTACACCCACAAGCCATGCCCACAAGCCAATCAGGAGCGAATATGCAAATAAACCCAACCAAGATGGCTATGGCCACAGAGAGCAGGAGGGAGGCTTGGGTTTCCCAGGCAATGGAGGAAGCCAAGCTTAACGCCTGCCCTTACTGGCCTAGACCTCCACTCAAGGCTACAAAGTTTCAATGATAGAAGATAAATATAGCCAAACAGAAATGGCGGCAGCCACGGAGCTGGAAAGAGCAGGAGGCTAGGGTTGCCCTGGGTGATGGAGGAAGCCAAGCTTTCCGCACACCCTGGCCAGCCCAGACCTCTGCTAAGGCTACAAAGTTTCAATTATAGAAGATACATAAATCCCAATAGAAAATGGCTGCCACCACGGAGCAAGCAGAAGGCTTGGCTCCGCTCCAGGCTACAAAGTTTCAATTGTAGAAGATAAATAAACCCCAGATACCAGGGCCTCTGCTTGGGTCACCGGGGGGTGTGGCCGGCCTGCAAACCACCACAGGCCCCTCACCCAGGCTGCCCCACACCCCAAGGGAACCCCCACCCTGATCTGGGACACCCTTCAGGGCAAACCAGCCAGCCCCCACCCATTTACCAGGCCTCTATCCTATCTAATAAAAGAGTAATATGCAGATTGACCATCACTCCAAGACACAAGATGGCTGCCCCCATGTGGTCAAAGATCCTGCCCCCATGTGGACACAAGATGGCCACCACAAGATGGCCAGCAGGGGAGGGCAGTTTGGAGGGACCAGGCCTGCAAGGGAGGGCAGTTGGGGGCGATCAAGCCTGCAGGGAAGGGCAGTTAGAGGTAACCAAGCTGGCAGAGGAGGGCAGTTAGGGGTGACCAGGCCTGTAGGGGAGGGCAGTTAGGGGTGACCAGGCCTGCAGCGGAGGGCAGTTAGGGGCAAAACAGGCTGGCAGGGGAGCAGTTAGGCATCAATCAGGCTGGCAGGGGAGTGCTTAGGGGGTGATCAGGCTGGCAGGCAGAAGCGGTTAGGGGCAATCAGGAAGGCAGGCAGGTGAGCAGTTGGGAGCCAGCAGTCCTGGATTGTGAGAGGGATGTCCGACTGCCCGTTTAAGCCCGATCCTGGTGGGATTGGGCCTAAACGGGCAGTCGGACATCCCTCAATGGGTCCCAGATTGGAGAGGGTGCAGGCTGGGCTGAGGGACACCCCCCTCCTCTGTGCACGAATTTCGTGCACTGGGCCTCTAGTAGATAATAATTTGACTTTGATTATATACAAAAGCTTTTTCCTTCCCTCCTCTATCTTTTATAATTTTTATTACTCAATCACTTATTAGTGTATTTGTTTATTCAATCACATATTCAAAAAAATTTTTTTAATTGTCTAATATCTGTCATCTGCTTTGAATAAGTTTACAGTATTAAAATGCAGCAAACATGTTTTTTAGGAACTAAAGTATAGTACATATAAGGTACCATATTCAATAAATCCACAGAAACCATGTCAAAGAGCCTGGCTGGCATGGTGCAGTGTTTGAGCGTCAACCTATGCATTAGGAGGTCACAGTTTGATTCCTAGTCAGGGCACATGCCAGGGTTACTGGCTCAATCCCCAGTGGGGGACATGAAGGAGGCAATTGATCAATGATTCTTTCCCATCATTCTCTCTCTATTTATCTCTTTCTATCTCTCTCTCCCTCTTCCTTCCTCTCTGAAGTCAATATATATATATAACAAAAGAAACAGTGACAAAGACCCAGAATTTTAAAGAATGAGGTTAAGCTTTTCAGTGCATATCTATTGACAAAATAAAGGGGTGAAAAAATGTCAAATAGCTTCAATATGGAGTAATTGGCAGAAACGTTTATGCTTTTAATGTTACAATTTGCATGATCTTATATTGTGTATCCATTATCAAATGTATCAATAGGTATTTTAATATTTTTATTCTTTAATCTTTACTAGGCTTAAGTATTTTAACATAGGATCATATAACAGTATTAGAGCATTCTGAATCTAAATATATGCTTACTTTTACAAGTATGATGTGTTTTTTTTTAATAATATCTATTAGCATCCTTTTATTTCAGCTTTAAGAACTCCTTTTAGCATTAAACGTAAGACAGTTTTGACAGCGATGAATTCCTTCAGTTTTGTTTGTTATGGAAAGTCTTTATCTCATTCAGTTTTGAATATTAACCTAATGTATTCTTGATTGGCACTTTCTTTCAGTACTTTGAATACATAATCCAATTCTCTTCCATCGGGCAAGTTTTCTACTGAGAAACACAGAGACTTATAAAATCTCTTGCATGGGCAATTTTTTCTTGCTATTTTCAAAATTATTTTCTTGTCTTTGTTTTTAGACAGTTTTATTTTAATGAGTCATGGAGAAGATCATTTTGGATTGAACTCATGGTGTGACCTATACCTTCATGAACTTATATTTTCTAATCTCACCCCATATTTGGGAAGTTCTCAGCCATTATTTATTTATGTAAATGTAAGTTTCTGCCCTCTTCTTCCTCTCTTCTTTTCCTAGAATTCCCATGGTTTAGTTTTTGTTTTATTTATTTATTTTTTACAATTTCCATAGATCACTTTTTTCTTCACCCTTTTTCATTCTTAATTTTCTTCTCTGACTGGGTTATTTCATGGTTTCTATACTTAAATTTTTCATTGATTTTTTAAAAAATCTGCTCTACTCTACCGTTAATGCTCTCTGTTGCATTTTTCATTTCATTCACTGAATTATTTAGCCTCAGCATTTTTGTTTGCTTCTTTTTGGTTGTTTCTATTTCTTTGCTGAACTTCTCATTTTATATTATTTTTGTATTGTTTTTCTGATATCATTAAATCGTTTATGCTTCATTGTAGTTCTCTGAACATCTTTAGAATAATTTATTTTATACACTTATCAGTTAATACCTGCATCTCCATTTCTTTGGAGCTAGTTGCTAGAGGTTTACCCTGTTCCTTGGTGAAGTCAGGTATCCCTGATTCTTCAAGATTCCTGAACATTTGCTTAGGTATCTTCACTTATAAAGTTTGAAGAAACAATTATCTCCTCCAGAGTTTCATGAACTGACTTTAGTAAATATAAACTTTCACCTGCAAGCAGAGGCATGCTAGTGTGTGCTTTGACTCTTGGTCTAGTAGCGCAGGGCATCAAATATGGGCTTCTGATGGCAATGACATTGTGTGGTTTGTGGTGAGTACTGGGTAGGTTCTACTGTGGCTGCAAGGATGCTGGGGTCTTCAATGCTGTCTGCAAGTCCAATAGCTAAGAACCATGAAATGGTGCTGGTTGGAGCTCCTGATGTGCACACACTCAGCCATGAGGGCCAGCTGCAGGTTTCTATGCAGTGCAGGTGCAAGTTGCAAACACACATGCAGTGATGCAGGTCAAGACAGACACCAAGGACCAGGGCCCCCTATGGTCTCACTGGCAGCTACAAGGGCCTGGGCTGTAAATGTGCTTTCCGGTTACTGAACAATCTTCTCCCATCTAACCACACTGCAGTGGAGGCCAGTGAGTAGATCAGACTGGGGGTGGATAAGTGCACCGGTTGGGACTAGTTATAGGTGAATGGGATTGTGCATGCCAGTGATAAATGACAGGGATTGATCCAGAACCACAGGCAGCTGTGGGAGCCCAGGCTATCAGCCTGCTCTTTTGTGGATGTGTATAATTCTTCCTGAAGGACACACTGCAGTGGAGGCCAGTGAAGGGCATCATCTGGAAGCATGCTAGTGCAGAGCTAGAGGGGTTAGGCAAGAACATGGACATGGTGGCGGGGTCAGCTTCAGCGGTCCAGGGTGGTTTCTTGCACTCACACAGCTGCAGAGGCCTGAGCAGGCTGCTAGTGTGGTTCTGGTCTATGAACAGGTGGAAGAAAGAAGCAGGGAGACACTCAGGCGTTTTACTCCAGTGTATGCCAACACCTGTGGAGTGAGAAGCATTGAAATACACAAGTGGTCCATGGCATCTATGTCGGCTAATACTTTCTTTTCTTTGTGTTTTTTTTTGTTGTTGTTGTTGTAGTTTTGTTTTGTGTGTTTTTTTACAGTTTAACAAAAATTTTATTTTATTTATTGTTGACACTATTACAGATGTCCCTCATTTTCTCCCCCTTTACCTCCTCCACCCAACACCCACCCCCGCTGCCTCTGGCAGTCACCACACTGTTGTCTGTGTCCATGGACTATGCATATATGTTATTTAGCTAATCTCTTACCCTTCTTTTATCTAGTCTCCCCCATCCACCTCCCCTCTAACCTCTGTCAGTCTGTTCCCTCATGCTTCTGGTTCTTTTTTTCTTAAAAATCCTCACCCAAGGTTATGTTTTCATTGATTTTTAGAGAGACAGGGAGGGAAACAAGAGAGGGGGGATAGAGAGAGAGAGACTCTGATATGAAAGAAACAACAATTGGTTGCCTCCTGTACATGCCCTAACTGAGGATTGAACTCCGGACCTTTTGGTGTATGGGATGACAATTCAACCAACTGAGCCACTTGGCCAGGGACCTCTGGTTCTATTTTGTTTGTCAGTTTATTTTGTTCTTTAGATTCCACATATAAGTGAGATCATACTTATTTCTCTTTCTCTGTCTGGCTTATTTTGCTTAGCATAATAATCTCCAGGTCTATCCATTCTATTGAGAAAGTAATAGTTGCTTCTTTCTTATAACCTTGTAGCATTCCATTGTGTAGATGTACCACTGCTTTTTTTTTTTTTTTTCATCTACTCTTCTGAGCTGTTTACAGATCTTGGCTATCTATATATGTAAAAGTCTAAATGACCAGACAACCGAATGACTGGCCAGTAGCTATGATGTGCACTGACCACCAGAGGGCAGATGCTCAATGCAGGAGCTGCCCCCTGGTGGTCAGTGCGCTCCCACAGTGGGAGGACCGCTCAGCTCAGCTGACAAACAGTTGCCAGACACCGGGCTCATGACTGGTGAGCGCAGCTGTTGTGGCGCAAGCCTCTCTTGCCTCCGTGGCAGAGCTATCTACAGAGCAGCAGCAGCGGCAGGTGCAGAGGGGCTGGGTTGAGTGAGAATGGTGTGGCACCCAGCCTGGGCTCAGGTTCCTCCCCGGCCACCCACCGTTTCACACACTACTACATCCCTCCGGGGATGTCGAACTGCTGGTTTTGGTCCAATTCCCTGCCCTGTGGGGATCAGGCGAAACTGGCAGTCCCACATCCCCTGAGGGGTCCTGAATTACTAGAGGGCACAGGCCAGGCTGAGGGATTCCACTGGTGCACAGATCCATGCACCGGGCCTCTAGTTGTAAATAATGCTGCTATGAACATAGGGGTGTGCATGTTCTTTCTGCTTGGTGTTTTGGGATTCTTAGCATATATCCCCAGAAGTTGAACACTGTGTCAAAAGGCAGTTTCATTCTTAACTTTTGGGGGAAAGTTTATAGTGTTTTCCACAGTGGCTGCACTAGTCTGCATTCCCATTATCTTTTTTTCCCCATCCTTGCCAGCACTTGTTTGTTGAATTATCGATGGTAGTTAATCAGACAGGTTTGAGGTGATATTTCATTGTGGGTTAAATGTGCATCTTAATGATTAGTCACATTGAGCATTTTTCATATGTCTATTGGCCATCTGTATATCCTCTTTGGAGAAGTGTCTATTCAGGTTTTTTGCCCATTTTTAATAGGTAATTTTTTTTCCTGTGGTTGACTTTTATAAGTTCTTTATATGTTTTGAAAATTAACCCTTTATTAGATGTCTCATTGACAAATATGGGTATCCATCCCATGGGTTCCCTTATTTTTTCATAGTTTCCTTTGCTGTGCAGATGCTTTTTAGTTTGATGTAGTCCCATTTCACAGATCTAGAACAAATATTTCAATAAATTACATGGAACCAAAAAATAACTTGAATAACCTCAGCAATCTTGAGAAAAAAGAAAAAAGTTGGAAGAATCACAATACCTGATATCAAACTAAACTACAAAGCCATTGTAATAAAAACAGCCTGGTACTGGCATAAGAACAGGCATATAGATCAATGGAACAAAACAGAGAGCCCAGACATCAACCCACGTCTCTACGGTCAATTAATATTTGACAAGGGAGGCAAGAGCATACATGGAGTAAAGACAGTCTCTTCAATAAATGGTATTGGGAAAACTGGACAGGTACATGCAAAGAAATTAAAGTACATCACCAAATTACACTATACACAAGAATAAACTCAGAATGAATAAAGGACTCAAATGCAAGCCATGAAACAATAAAAACCCCAGAAGAAAACATAGGCAGTAAAATCTCAGATGTCTCTTGTAGTATTATTTTTGCTGATACATCTCCAGAGCAAGGCCAATAATTTATTTACTGGTGAGCTCTATTGGGTTTTTCTGCTGAGCAGGTCACTGTGAGTTGTGATCACTCCTATTGCTTGGCTCCCATTGGTAGTCACTACACTTTTTACTTGTCCTGGGAATATCTCAATAAATGTGTGATAAAGAAATAAACAAATAAATACATGAAAACTGCAAAAGAAAAAAAAAAAACTCGATACACATTTCTACTGATATTTGCCCCAATTTCCAAAATAAAACAAATTTAAAATCATGTCTGCATTTACTTGGATTTTCTCACTGAGAAATAGAAGCCACAAAGAAGCAATCTACAAGGTAAAATCAAGTAATTCAATGAGTATAGACATTATTTTGTGATAGTTGATAATATAAATTCATAGGCTCATTGCATAGATGACTAATTATTATACTGAAAATTTCTCCAAATATTACAAGGTAAATAATTAATTTTTAATAAATTTCTGATTTAATAAATTCTGTTATGAGCACTATTTATCATCCTATATAATAAAGAGCTAATATGCTAATTAGACCAAACAGCAGAATGACCATCGGATGACCTTCTGGACAACCATCCAGATAACCTTCTGGATGAAGTTGGGGCTGTGAGGGCCGAGGCAGCCGTTGGGGCTTCTGTCTTGGCCTGAGGCAGCCAGGGCTGTGAGGGCTGAGCCCCTCACATGAATTTCGTGCATCGGGCCTCTAGTTATATATAAAGAAAAGTTATATACATATATATATATATATATATATATATATATATATATATACACACACATATATATACATATATATATATATATATATTTATATTTATATGTCCAATTTTCCCAACACCATTTACTTTTCCATATATATAAATGGAAAGAGAGAGAATGAAGTAGAGTTAATTTAGATTAAAAAGCATGTTCATGAATATAGAGCTGGAAAATCATTCTATGACAAAAAGGGATTAAAGAAAATATTAATATAAAGTATATTTATAAATGTATGTGAACATATGTGATTGTCAAGAAGCTCATGAGGGTGGGTTTAGAAAAAGTGGAGGCTCAGGACTTTGGATTCCTGAGAAGAACATTCTTACAACTGCTAAAATGTGACAACTCTACTGTTACTGGACCTTACCTTCATTTGGTGCACAAGATGTAACTGCTAGGCACTTGATCCTCTTATTGAAAAATCAATTTATGCAGTCTGAATGAAATAATAACAAATGATAGTTTTGTTTTCTCAGTATAAGCATTGGTTAATTTTCCTAGTGTGGGAAATAGTTAATAGATCAAACACTAAGAGAAGAAAATTATTTCTATAGATGCCAGGTTGGGCTAGGAAAGTAGGCATTAGTCTTTAAGCAAATTGGCTTTATTTTTCTCCAAATTCATTTCTGAGGTACATGTACATGAAAACATAATAATAAATACTTTCATTTGATGATTCATATTTTTTCAAGTAGTGATCTATATATTCCTGAATATCATAATTAAATACATAATTTTCATGAATAAAGATTCAGATTAATTTAAATGTGACAAAACATCTTTATTTAGGCGTGTGTTTTTGTGTTTTGTTTTTTTTTCCTTCCAATACTAGGTTCATTCTGGGAATAATGAGAGATTTCGGCATTGTGGTCTCCTGTGGAAGTAGTCTCAGTGACAGAAAAAGGAAATAAGCTGAGTTATGGTGCAGAAAAACTCCAAGACTTAACTTGACAGAGTATTAATCGGAGGTTCTTTTTCCCTCTCATACCAGCTTATAATGATGATGTGGTCACTGATGGGTTTATTACATTTTAATGGCATGCACCTTTTTTGAAGCCTTCACTATTCTTCTTTTCATCCATGATGCATGATGACTTCATTTGGAATTTCCATACAGTGTGCTTCATTGTAATATATTTTGGTTACTGGTACTTTGTGAGTAATATGAAGAAAGCAAAATAGAATACTGAAGCAAAATGAATTGAAGAAGAAAGTTTAAATATTTCTTCTGTTAGGCGATGTGAAGTGTTATCTAAAATAAGGAAGATAAGACAAGACATTATATAAAAATATGGGGATAAATTAAAAGAGAAAGAAAAAAAGGCATTTACTTGATATTTATTCAAAGAAGTGAGTTAGTGTGTCTATCCCAACAGTTATACAAAATGAAGGTTGAAATAGACCATGATCCCTACAACCCAAATGCAAGCACATGTTTCTATTATCTCCGCAACCAAAGAACCAATAATGTCTCCCAAGTTGGATGTGATAGACCTTTTACTAAATTCAACTAATCAAAATTATCTTAGAGTTATTTGAGGAGAGAAAATGAGAAGAAGCTGATTCAGGTCTCACTAAAATTGGAGTTATTTGCCAAAAATTGAGATGGAGTTTTCATGTCATCACTACAAAAAGTCCTGTTAATGAATCTTGATATTTTTGAAGACAAAATGTCTATGAGAAAACAAACAAAAAAATAAACAACACATGATGTAACAAAGAATACATGCACCTGTCTTGAATGTATTATGAAGGTGGATGCTCTATTCTTGCTTGGCATGGTGGCATTGCCCTGGTGGCGAGTCTGTAGAGCATGGTTGCTCTTTCAGTGTCCCAACATTTTTAGATCATCAGTAAGTAAAGACATTGAAATCTTCACTGCTGCTCATTAACCATCACAGACATTATTACTTGGCACATCACTCTTCTCTCTGTTGAGGTCAAATTAAACCTTTTAAGTTTTGGTAACACAGGCAATCACTATAAGATGACTAGATGTGGTAGTGAGATATGTATTTGCTATTTAAAGCCTGCCTGGATGTCTCCTTGAGGTCAACAACAAGCATCGTTTTTTTTTAAATCATATGTGAGCTTGCCAGGGATGATGATGATCATGGAAATGAAAATGATGACAACAGAACCCACAATTCATTCAATACTTGTTTTATAATCCCTAAATTAAGCTGAAGAGATTATAAAAATAGCATAAGAATGTTGTACTTATGGAACATATGTATCTGACTAAAGAGATGTGATAAATATATGCATTTACTTATGTATATATATAAAAGCCTAAGCAATTGGATGACCAGATGATCGGACAACTGGACTACGGGATAATCAGCCAGTAGCTATGACATGCACTACCTTCAGGGGGCAAACGCTCAACGCAGGAGCTGCCCCCAAACGCAGGAGTGCTGCTGACAGATGGGCACCAAACACCAGGCTCACAGCTGGTGAGTGCAGCTGTGGCAGTGGCAGCAGGCTCAGTGGGGCAGGATAAGTGGGAGTGATACCCAGCATGGACTAGGGCTCCTCCCTGCTGCCTGCCGCTTCGCTCACTATTTCGTGTTGTGAGGGATCAACATGGACAGTAAGCTAGAGCCCGATGAGCTGGTGGGTAAGGCCAGTCTGTGGCAGGGCGGAGGTCCACTGATCCCTGCAGGCCAGGCCGAGGGACCCCACTGGTGCATGAATCTGTGTACTGTGCCTCTAGTATAAAATATGAAGCAATATTTTTCAAATGGCCAAAGGGACAGAAATTCATAAGATTTAGTACTAGACACATGATGCTAGTCTAAGAAATTGTCTAACAAAAACTTAGATTAAATATGCAAATTCTTAGAAAGGCACAACTACAAATATGGACATACAAAGAAATAGAAAATATAAATTAAGATATAACACATAAGAAGATTTAATGGATCATTTTAAAACTTCCCAGATCTAGATGGCTTTATTGGTAATTTGTACCAAATCTAAAGATAATCAATAGCAATCATTTACAAATACTTCCAAAAATAGGAAAAAATGTCACTTTCCAACTCACTCTATGAAACTAATGTTATTCTAATACCAAAACCAGAGAAATATGTCACAAGAAAAGAAAATTATAGGCCACTATTCATTATGAATATATATGCAAAAATAATTTATAAAACATTAGCAAACATAATTCAGGAAATAAATTAAAAAGAATATACAATGTAATAAAATAGAATTTATCCCAAGTATGCAAGTATGCAAGATTGGTTTAATAAGAATGGGGAGTGACATTTTTAGGGTGTGAGGTTTCCTTTAAGGGTGATGGAAATGTTCCAGAACTAGATAGTGGTCATAGGCACACAACACTGTGATGGTACTAAATGCCACTGAACTGTACACTGTAATAATGGTCAAAATTATAGATCTTATGTTATGTATGCTTTATCACAATGAAAAAATAGTGCTAAAACTAAAAAATCAAGCAATATCACAAATTATATTAACACTAGAGGCCTGGTGCATGAAATTAGTATAATGGGGTGGGGGGTCCCTCAGCCTAGCCTACACCCTCTCCAATCTGGGACCCCTCGAGAGACCCCAGGTAGGATCAGGCCTAAACGGGCAGGCGGACATCCCTCTCACAATCCAGGACTGCTGGCTCCCAACTGCTCACCTGCCTGCCAGCCTGACCACCCCCTAACCACTCCCCTGCCAGCCTGATTGATGCCTAACTGCTCCCCTGCCAGCCTGTTTGCCCCTAACTGCCCTCCCCTGCAGGCCTGGTCACCCCTAACTGCTCTCCCCTGCAGGCCTGGGTACCCCCCAACTGCCCTTCCCTGCAGGTCCGGTCACCCCCAACTTCCCTCCTCTGCCAGCCTGGTCACCCCTAACTGCCCTCCCCTGCAGGCTTGATCGCCCCCAACTGCCCTCCCTTGCAGGCCTGGTCCCTCCCAACTGCCCTCCCCTGCTGGCCATCTTGTGGTGGCCATCTTGTGTCCACATGGGGGCAGGATCTTTGACCACATGGGGGCAGCCATCTTGTGTGTTGGAGTGACAGTCAATTTGCATATTATTCTTTCATTACATAGAATTAGATAGAATAGAGGCCTGGTAAATGGGTGGGGGCTGGCTGGTTTGCCCTAAAGGGTGTCCTGGATCAGGGTGGGGGTTCCCTTGGGGTGTGGGGCAGCCTGGGTGAGGTGCCTGTGGTGGTTTTCAGGCCAGCCATACCCCCCAGCGACCCAAGCAGAGGCCCTGGGATCTGGGATTTATTTATCTTCTATAATTGAAACTTTGTAGCCTTGAGTGGAGCCAAGCCTCCTGCTCCCTCCGTGGCCGCAGCCATTTTTGCTGGGATTTATTTATCTTCTATAATTGAAACTTTGTGGCCTTGAGTGGAGGCTTGGGCCTACCAGGGCAGACAGAAAGCTTGGCTTCCTCCATTGCCAGGTAACCCAAGCCTCCTACTCTCTCCGTGGCCGCAGCCATCTTGTTTGGGTTAATTTGCATACTCCCTCCTGATTGGCTGGTGGGTGTGGCTTGTGGGTGTAGTGGAGGTATGGCCAATTTGCATATTACTCTTTTATTAGATAGGATAATAAAAGATAAAATAATACCATAATTAATCCAATAGATGAAGATAAGCATTTGATAAAGTTTGTCACTCAAACTTAAAAATAGAAAACTTTTACAACCTGATAAAGGGTACCTATGAAAAAACCATATATTATACTATATTTAATGGTCAAAGACTAAAGATTGCTCCATAGATCAGAAGCAAGATGTCCACTCTCACCACTTATGCTCAACATTTTACTGGAGGTTCTACCCAGAGCAATTAGGCAAGAAAAATACATTTTAAAACATTCAGATTGGAAAGAAAGAAGTACACTGTCTATTTACAAATGACATGATCTGTATAAAGAAAAATCTTTAAAAGAACTATTAGAACAATAAAATGAATTTAGCATGGTGGCAAAATACAAGGTCAATATACAAAATTTAACTGTATTTGTATATAAAAAAATTGAACAGACTGAAATGAAATTAGAAAAATAATTCCATTTGCAATAACATGAAATGAATAACATTAAAAAATTTAATAAAAGAAGTACAAGTATTATATAATAAAAACTGTAAATCATTGATAAAAGAAATTAAAGAAAATCTAAATAAATAAAAAAGAACTACCATATTCATGGATTAGAACCCTTAATAAGCATTAAGATGACAAAAAAGTAATACCAATTCTCCACAAACTCATCCATAATATACAATAGAATGCTATACTTCTGATTTCATTGAATGGAACCAGCAATATCCTGATACCAAAATTGCATATATGCCTATTTATGAAAACTCTAGTTGGGGTATCTTTCCCAATGAATGCCAGGTGTGGAGTCCTTATGGTATCTCAAGAGAAGAGGAAGAGTGCTTTTTATTTGAGTGGAATTATATACCTGGGTTTCCAAAGTCTAGCCTGAAAGAAGCGTAGTTGGGGTTTCAGTGGAGCTGAAAGCAAAGCCAGTGTCCAGAGCTCCCATTCCCTGTCACAGCTGGGTCCAGGTCAACATCAGGCTAGTTACAGTCCATTAGTCCATTGTGTGGGGGTCCACATGGCCATCGGTCACCTGGGAGAACACAGGAAGTAGGAGGGAGAGAGCCCCGCAAGGTAGGAGTCAAACAAGAGAAACCACGAGGAGCAAGAAAATGAACTTTTTGTTCAGGGAATTAGGTATCCTAAATCTTCCCTTGTTTGCAGTGGCAATGCCCATTCTGGCCAATGACCTCTGTTCCCAGGTGTGACTGATAGCAAGCTTTACTGGGCATGTGTTTACCTTCCCTCCTGCCCAGTCCCTTACCCCAGTGATCTGCAGGTAATGGACCGTGGACAGATGGCTCCCTGGGTAGGGTTAAGTTGTAGTTTCCTCAAGAAGCTGCCTAAATGGAATCCTTATATTTGGCATTTCCTTTGCTCCTTTCCTGTTATTAATAACTAGGTTAATTACAACGGTATCACAATCTGCATTATCAGTGCTTATTTCATTCTGTTTCCCTAGCAGAGTGCTCATAGCCTACTAAATGCCTCCTCAATACATATGAAACATCTACCAGACAGAGAAGCTTCTGGGATTTAGATAAACCTGATTTCAATGTAGTTTCTGACCCATTCCCTCATGTCCTACATTGGTACAGACTGTCATTGTTAAGATTACACATACAGATGCCTACACTGAATAGATCCTGATTTACAGCTGCCTACTTCTTTTCTTTTTAAAATATTTTTATTGATTCTGAGATTCTATATGTATGAAATAGGCTAGGTTTCCAGAAGCTAGTTAATAACCCAATATTCCATTGTTGGTTACTACTTTCTACTTATTTTTAGTTTTCCCTCCGAACATCTGGAAACTGAAATCTAGGTTAAAATCATAGAACAGAAAATCATAGAACAGAGTGGTAGATCAAATATATGAAATGAGGGTGCTTTTTCTTAATTAAATTGCTTGGGCTTTTGTACAATCTAAATTGCCAAGCTCTGAAATAAATTTCAACAGCATATTTTTTTCTCACCAGAGACATCCTCACTCAATTTTACTCTTTTCCTACCAACATCAAGTTGTCTAAAATCTCAGCTCAGAGGCCTCCAATCTTTGCTTGGAAGCCTTTTTCAATTCCTCTAGAATAGGTTGGGTTCTCCTGTACACTCCTGCTGTGCCATAAGATCAGAGCATCTATCTCATCCTATGGTTATGGTTCTTTGACTGCCTTCCTCACTAGACTGTGAAGTCCTCCAGGATGGGGATGTCTCTGTGTTCCATCTCCAAGAGTAGAGCCTGGGGCATAGTGGTCATGCAATAAGGCAATGTGACTAAGTTAGTTTCTGAAGGAGTAAGGAATGCAATACTGTAATCTGCTTAAACAGAGATTTTAGACGCTTCATAGGAGGAATGAGATGCTGGTCTAGCTTGGGTCATCCCTGCTACACTTAACACTGGTCAGAGAAACATTGCACAAAAGAGCAATGATATAGGAATCTAAAAAAAAAAAAATGTGGTTGTCTTGGAAACCACTTCCTCACTTATAAGATTTTTCAGGGTCATTTTGTAAGTCAATTTGCATGCATTTCTAGTTAGTTTGTCTAAAAAGAAGCAGACACTTCTTTGAGCTTCTGCTCTTATTTTCACATCAATTGCTCTAATATGTTATATTGGGATGGCCCTCCTATGCAATCTCAGGGAATGCCATGATCTACTGCTTCCAGTTATCATGTTCAAATATGTGATCACAAATATTGAAAAAAGAAATAAAACTCTGAATACCACACTATATCTATGTAATCCTCCTATTTGCCTCATTTCAGGGGTTATAAGCTTATAGGATCAAATAGTCTTTCTTCATTTCCTCTGCTGAGGTCAGAAAAGTTGGATTGGATCTGCACTTGTCAATATTTCAATTGCTTTTAGTACCATTTCAATAGATATGTTCTACTTGATTCATATTCTCTGTATGTTTAACATATCTGACCTGTTGTTGGTTTAGTGTCCTTATATCAAGTACTTTGCAGTGTCAAACTTAAATCAAAGAAAATCGAAAGTGCTTCTCAAGATAAGCATATAAAAAGCACTGATTGCATAAAACTTCATTTTATGATGTCAATGTTCATATTTTATTTCCTTCATTCTGTGGTTTCTCCTGGACTCACCTACAGAGCTTTCTATTAAAAATCAATTAAATAGGTACTTAGAAATTAATACAAATAAACATGAGAGCTAAACATACTATAGATTTATAAATAGTAGGAATTTATTTCTTACAGTTTTAGACACTGGACACTCAAGATCAAGGGCTGGGTAGTGTTAGTGTCTGGGGAAGACCCTCTTCCTAGTTGATAGATGCAGGTATTGTGGGTTTTTTTTCCTACAGCTTCACAGGGTGGAATGTGCAGGAGAGCACTCCAGGTCCTCTTTTACAAAGGCATTTATTTCATTGTAAGAAACCTACTCTCTGACTTAATCGCCTCCTAAAACCCTCGCCTTCAAATATTATCACTTTGGGGATCAAGTTACAACATTTAAGTTAGGAGATAAAAAGTTATAGTCTACAGCAAAGTATAATTGTGGTCATGTGTCTATCAAAAATCAAATTTTCTAATTGTGCAAGTTGATTCATTTAATTCAATCAGTAAATTATATACTGAAAATAACCAATACTTGATTAAGAAGGAGTCAATTTTTGTTATTTTTGTTTTGCTTTTTCCTTATTTACAAATTTTATATAAAACAATACATCCATTTAAAACTTGGAAATTAGCAAAAAACTGTGGCTTTTTTCTGTTAAGAACCTATATATCTGCCACACACAATCCGTATTAATGATACATTATAAAAGGTGTCATGTGTGTGTATCCTATATAATAAAAACCTAATAAGCAAATTGTCCAGTCAGGCAGTTGTTCAACCAGGAGACGGGGATTCAACCGCTCGCTATAATGTGTGCTGACCACCAGGGGGCAGCGCGGAACATGGTGGGCATCAGCAACAAGCTGTGACCTCTCCCCGGCTACCTGGGGGTGGAGGTGATGGGGATGGAGGTGTGGTGAGAATGCGGGGTGTCCGCTGAGCTTGCTCTCACTCCCCTGATACCTTCCCTCAGGACAACAGGGCTTGCACACCTGGGAAGGCCCCGCGCTCAGGTGGAGGGAGCCTGTGAGGAGCCCGCCCTGCATGCTTTTTTGGGTGAGCCTGGCCACAGCCGCCGAGACCACAGAGGCCAGTCGTGCTCCCTGTGGGTTCACACAGGAGCCAGTCTGCGAGGTCGGCCAGGAGAGACAGCACTGCCTGCCTGGCTTCTGTGTGGTGCTGCTGGGTGGCCCAGAGGTCCACGCTGCGCCTCGGCCTGCGGCATCTGGCTGCACTCACCGCATCGCTGCGTGGGGACTCTGGGCACTGTTACTCAGGTGGAGGAGGGTGTGCGGGGGCCTGGGAGCCCAGGTGCTGCTCAGGGACCAAAGGTCAGTGGGAACCTGTCCTTCCACACCAGATGCTCATGCTTTGATCACCAGCCAGGCCTAGGGACTGCACCCGTGCACAAATTTTGTGCACTGGCCCTCTAGAATATATATATATATATATATATATATATATATATATATATATATATATATATATATATATAGTGTTGTGTGATATAAAACTACTTATTTATGTATTTATTTATTTATTTTTCTTTATTGATTAAGGTATTACATATGTGTCCTTATTGCCTCATTGCCCCCACTCCTCTCTCATGCCCTTACCCCCTGTTTTTATTTTTATTTTTTTTAATATATTTTATTGATTTTTTACAGAGAGGAAGGAAGAGGGATAGATAGTCAGAAACATCGATGAGAGAGAAACATCGATCAGCCGCCTCTTGCACACCTCCCACTGGGGATGTGCTCGCAACCAAGCCACATGCCCTTGACCGGAATCGAACCTGGGACCCCCCAGTCCGCAGGCCGACGCTCTATCCACTGAGCCAAACCGGCTTTGGCTACCCCCCTGTTTTTAATCAACTAAGTTTATCTCATAAGAATTTCCATGTGGCATTAAGATATTCCACTAATGCACAACTATTTGGCATAAGAAGATTTGTGCTTATAAATAAGCACATACATCTACCTTGTTTTGTAATAGTGCTTTAGAATATATTCCCAGATGTGAATCTAGTGCACCACAGATGAAGAAGCCATTAAAGTCTTCTGATACACATTAGTAAATGAATTTTAAGAACATATGGTAGCCTCTGCTATGACTATTTTCATTTAAGTTTATAAATCAATTTTTGCATAACCTCAACATAGCTTTTGAGAAGCATGATAATTTCAGTAAGAAATAATTGTGACTACCTTTTCACCCTTACTCATTTGAATTATCTTGAGGTATATTGGAAAGCTACTGACAATTTTCTTGGCTGGACAGAGGTTTGCAAGGCCCACATCATTCTTGGGGAGAGGGCAGATATATGAGATGTACTGGATAGAGTAGTGGTAAAGATGCAAACAGGCCTGAGTTCTCATCATAGATCTAATACAGTCATCCCCCTTATCCATGGGGGATAAGTTTCAAGACCCCCAGTGGATGCCTGGAACCATGGATAATACCAGACCATATATATCTAAATCTAGATATATACATGTTTTCTATTCATGTCTTCAACCCCCAAATTCAATGGCTTCTTCATCTTAACTAAGCATATGTCTTTCACTTTGGCTGCAATTTTTGCAGTTTGAGGTCAGACAACAAAACTACCTCAAAGTTCTCTTTCCTTTTTTACTTCACAATTTCAAAGATAGAAGACTTGTTCTTACTGTAGATCTTAGCAATCTCTACAATCTTTTCTTTATTAAGTTGAAAGTTGTTACTTTTTAACTTAAAGGACACACTTTAAGTCTTCTCTCAAACATCTGAATTACCAGCATCACTACTTCTGTGCTTTGGGATCATTACTAATTAAATAGGAGTGATGCAAACACAAGCATCACTCTTGTGTTTGAGTGATACCACGACAGTCAATCTGATAACCAGACAGACTGAGTGACTGGAGAGTGGGGTGCTTATAAGCATGGATACGCTGGACAAAGGGATGATTCACATCCTGAGCAGAATGGAGCAGGACAGCATGAGATTTCATCACACTACTCAGAACAGCACAGGATTTAAAATTTATGTTATTTATTTCTGGAGGTTTCCATTTAATATTGGACATCAGATAATGAGGAACTATTAATGGCAAAACTTGTACAAATTACTTAACTTCTGGGAGATTTAGATTTTTTATTTATAAAATGAATACAAACCTTTCATTCATGTATTCATTCCCTGAATAATTTATTTAAAAATATATGTTGAGTTGCTTCTATGTTCCAGGCATTGTTCTATGTGATAGGGATAGAGCATTATAAACAAAAACAATCAACCAAACAAACAAACAAACAAAAAACACTCGTATCTGTTTCAATTTTGTTCTTTGTTTAATTTGTGGACTGGTGATTGCCAGAGAGAAGTGAACTTGAAGGACTTGGAGAAAGGGATGAAGATGGGAAGGGATTTAGAAGTACATATTGGTAGTTACAAAAGAGTCACAGGGATGTAAAGTAAAGCATAGGGAATATAGTCAATAACACTGTTACAACTATGTATGGTGCCAGGTGGGTACTGGGAATCTCCAGGGGAAGACCATGTAAATTATATGATTGGTCTAAGCACAAAGCTGTGCACCTGAAACCAATACATCATAATATTGAAAGTGAACTTTAATTAAACAATTGAAAATATAAATAAAAATTAGAATGCCATAAAAAATTGAAGAGTGAAGGTGTGATGGTCAGGAAGATAGTCCTGAAGGAGTGGAAGCTATGTGAATGCTGCGAGGAATGATGCTATGGGATTATGCAAGGTATCTTACTTTCTCTTCTCTGGACTTTGCATTTTGCTTGGTTTTGAATTCCAACTGTAAAAGCTCTTAGAGAAAAATAATCTTCACTTACACTAGTGGCATTATGAGAGATAGCATACAATGGTTGACTCTTCTCTCAAGATAGTTATTTTCCTTTCTCTGCTGGGACCCCAAATTTCTGGAAAAGATGCTAGATGAATTAAATGTAAATAGTTACTGAGATTACAGTTATTCTCCCTTAAAATATATTCAAAAGTAGAATATCGGGATTAAACTTGGATTGATGGATTTCATACACGAAAGGCAGGATAGAGGGTAGATTGGAGGTCTAAAACTCATGTGTCTGAATTTGGCTTTGCTCACTAATGAGGATATTACCTAGAAAAATTGACATTTCCTTTTGTAATCTTATTTCTGTCATCTACATGGTGATGTCAACAACCTCCTCTTTTCATGGTTGCTGGGGAGAGTAAATAAAATATCAAATATTGAGCCAAAACCGGTTTGGCTCAGTGGATGGAGCGTCGGCCTGCGAACTGGGGGATCCCGGGTTCGATTCCGGTCAAGGGCATGTGGCTTGGTTGCGGGCACATCCCCAGTGGGAGGTGTGCAGGAGGCAGCTGATCGGTGTTTCTCTCTCATCGATGTTTCTGACTATCTATCCCTCTTCCTTCCTCTCTGTAAGGAATCAATAAAACATATTTTTAAAAAATAAAATAAAATAAAATATCAAATATTGAGCACATGGTAAATGATAAAGTATTCTTGCTATGAGTCAACTCGCCAAAGTCTACATTTCTCACAATAACTTCTCCTGGGATCATGTGTAGTCAGGTGGAGAACAGGCTTTAAAGGCCTGGACACTGTCCAGAGCAACCACCTCCTGCTATTTTAGACAATGCTGGTTACCAGAGAAGACCATGTCCATCTAGGGCCCCAATGTCTCCTCCCCATGCTCCTGGCCTGCACATTCCTGAGTGTGTCTGATCCTTCCTAATTGTACCTTCACTTGGCATTCCCAGTAACTATCTAACAACGTCCATATTTTTAAGAGTCTAATTTCTAGTTAAAATATTGCAGTTTACTCAAGCTGACAGCTTAACCTCTGTGTATGCTTTATGTCAGGATTTATAGGAGTTTTTTCCTTGCTGCCTTTTGATCCTAATTATGGCCAGCTGTAAACTAATTAACCTCTCTAGGTGTTTCCCAGGAGTTTAGAGTGCTTGGCAGCCAGGGCAACAGCAGCACTGCAGCTGGGAATACATGATAAAGAACCATATTGATTCACCAGGCCTACTACCAAGGTGGTAATTTCCAAGATGTCTCCTTGCGAGCAGAGATAACAAAGCAATCCAGAGCAAGGTTTTTGTAATGATCAACACATTAAATGTTCATCTCCTTTTGATTTTGTACCTCAGTCTAGTCTAGTGTCTAATCAGTTAAACTGGAAATGAATAAAATATTTACCTGATAAATGAGCAAAAGAATGGGCATATGTGAGTGAGTAAAAGAATGCAGAACCATGGTATACTAGAGTAAAATCAAGTATTGAACTCAGAGGTATATGGTTTGCATTGTCCACCATGTTGTAAGCCCTTTCGTGGGTCCTGTACTTGGTGCTGAGAAGTGGTTGTAAAGAAGTAAAGAATGGGCTGTAACCCTCAAGAAAAGTAAAATCCAATGGATGGAATAGAGGATCATTCCACTATCTCTTTTACAAGGCTTTCTCTCTTTTATGTTTTTTATTATTTTTCTTTTCTTTTATGTTTTTTAAATCTCCCTTTTCTCAACCAAAAAAGATAATTAAGTCTCTGAGAAAGTTTGAAGATATACCTAAAATTGAATATAGTAACTTGAAGATGAAAACAAGAAATAATTACTTCTAATTGCATTGTTATTTTCTAATAAGTTTAACAGCACATTGTAATTTAACTGAATTTTTAGCAAATATTACTGAACTTATACTGAATTTCACTGAATGTGCTTTATGCAAACAGAGGTTTCAAAACTATTTCTTTGACAGCCCTCATTTGTGCCTCTTCAAAAAAAAACAAAAAAAAAAAAACTTAAGAAGTTTGCTGTAATTCTTTGGTTTGCATATCTCTCTGATTGATTCCAGTAGATTGGACTGTTAAAAGACAGAGTCAAACCAGAATAGATCCTTTGAAAAGGCTTGTGGAATAGATATTTAAATAAATGCATAATGCTTATAATCAGAACTAGCAACCAAAGGTATCCTGTGAGTTATCTGAATTTATCATTAACTAAAAAAATCCTGCGTCAAAATCATCTTATAGTAGAATTTTGTATATTTCATGGTATCAATAGCTTTCTAAAATTATTATCTTAAAAATAAATTTTTACTTTTCTAAAAGAAAGAATTGTTACTTATGCATAATATGTACATATATGGACTATATACATACACATATATACACGCGTACATATATGTATACACAAGTCTGTTCTTATAGTATTACAATTAGGACTTATAGTATATACTAGAGGCCCAATGAACAAAATTCGTGTAAGAGTAGGCCTTCCTTCCCCCGGCTGCCTGCACCTGCTTCCCTCTGGCATCTGGGATCCCCGGGCTTCCCTCGCAGCCCTGGTTTTGTCCAGAGGGTCGTCTGGAAGGATGTCCAGTTTAATTAGCATATTATGCTTTTATTATTATAGATAATTGTACTTTGGTATAAATATTACATATATACACTATATATATGTAGATGTATGCATACATATGTATATGATTATGCACACGTACATATTCAATATATGTATCTATATATACACAAATATATATATCAATCTACTACTTAAAAAAACTATTTTCTGTTGAAATAGTGCATAAGGGATGAAAGGAAGTTGAAATAGTAGCAAAAACAAAGATTTTCTAAAAAAGCAAAAACAAGAACTGTGAAAGTTGTCAAAGACTTTCTAAAAGGCAAATTTCCTAAATTAAATTTCTAGGAATATGAAATCTTTCAACATAAAGTATTCACTTGAGCCTCAATATGAACATAAAATCACATATTAATTTTTTACTGCCAATTACATTGAAAAAATTAAAATGAGTAACATTTTTCAATGATCAAATGTCAAAGCTGAAGCTAAAGGTGTATATTCATGGAAAGAAACATTAGGATTAATTATCTCTCTTATTGTATTTTATATAAATAGGGAGGAGCCAATGAGCCAAAGGACCTGCTCAGTTGACATAATTCTATAGTACTGCCTCATTTGCCCTTGTCCAGATTAGTTTAATTTCATCCTTACTGTGTGACTCATAGTATTGTACAATGCTTAGTTGAACATGCAAAGAGAATAATGCTGAATCTTCAGACTACTTGAAAATGAAGAGACAAAGGTCCGTGATGAAAATATTTAGGATAAAATATTTGCAAATTTTATATCTGATAAGGGATTATTATTCAGAATATAGACAGAACTAAAACTCAACAACAAAACAAAGAAACAACCCTATTAAAAAGTAGGCAAAAGACTTGAATAAGTATTTCTTTAAAGAGGACATGCACATGGCCAATCAGCACATGAAAAGATGCTCAACGTCATTAATCATTAGAAAAATTCAAATCAATGAGGTTCATCTCACATGCATTACGATGGCCACTATCACATTCAAAACATCAAAAAACAAACAAATAAACATATGTTGCTAAGGATGTAGTGAAATTGGAAATTTTGTGCACTGATGATGGGAATATGAAATGGTACAGCCTCTGTGGAAAGAAGTATACCAGTTTCTTAACAAATAAAAATAAGATTCTGTATAAAGAAAATCCTAAAGACATCTCCAAAACCTATTGGAAACAATAAACAAAAAAGTAAAGCAGTAAAGTCACAGGATACAAAATCAGTGTATAAAATTCCACTGAATTTCTGTATATTAACAATAAAATTTCAAAATAAAAAGATAAAATGATTCCTTTTTCAAATGCAACAAAAAATAAAATAGCTAGAAATATGAAATATGTGAAGGACCTATACAATGATAATTACAAAGCATTGTTAAAAGAGATTGAAAAAGACTCAACAAAATGGATAGATATTCCTATTTTGTGTTCATGGATTGGAAGACTCAACATAGTTAAAATGGCAATATACAGAATTAATACAATCCCGATCAAAATTGCAATGCCGTTTTTTAAAGAAATAAAACAAAAATATCATCATATTTGTGTGGAACCACAAAAGACTCCAAATAGCCAAAGTAATCCTGAGGGAAAATAAATAAATAAATAACGAAGGTGGAGGTAGCACATTACCTGACTTCAAATTTTACTGTCGAGCTATGGTTATCAAAACAGCTTGGTATTGGCAGAGAAACAGGCACACAGACCAATGGAACAGAATTGAAGGCCCAGAAATAAAATCACATGTATATGGGCAAATTATTTCAACAAAGAAGCCAAAAACAATGAAGAAAAGAAAGCTTTTTCAATAAATGGTATTGGAAAAATTGTAAAGCCACATGCAAAAGAATGGAACCAGATTACAGTTTGTCCCCATGTATTAATTAAAAATGGATCAAAGACCTAAATATAAGACCTGAAACAATAAATTACAGAGAAAAGAGAGAAACTAAAGTTATGGACTTTGGTCTTAGATAAGAGTTTAAGAATTTTATCCCAAAGGTAAGGAAAGTAAACACAAAAATAAATGAACGGACTCCCTATACTAATAAAAGACTAGGTGGCCCTCGTGCCCCCACGTCATCACAAGATGGCTACCCCCACATTGTCACAAGATGGCCTGCAGGGGAGGGTAGTTGGGGGCAACCAGGTTGGCAGGGGAGGGCAGTTGGGGGCAAGATCAGGCCAGCAGGAGAGGACAGTTGGGAGTGATCAGGCCTGCAGGGGAGCAGTTAGGTGTTAATCATGCTGGCAGGAGAGTGGTTAGGGGGTGATCAGGATGGCAGCCAGAAGCGGTTAGGGGCAATCAGGTAGGCAGGCAGGCGAGTGGTTAGGAGCCAGCAGTCCCAGATTGTAAGAGAGATGTCCAACTTCAGGTTTAGGGCCGATCCCTAAACCTGCAGTCAGATATCCCCCGAGGGGTCCCAGATGGGAGAGGGTGTAGGCTGGGCTGAGGGAAACCCCACAGCATATGAATTTCATGCACCTGGCCTCTAGTATATTATAGAAACATAAGCTTGAAACCTATATGATCTTATTAACAAATGTCAACCCAATAAATTTAATAAAAAATAAAAGAACAGACTTACCATGTGATCTATTAATTCCACTTCTGGACATACAGGTATTTGTGCATGTATGATCATAGAAGCTTTATTTATAACTAGAGGCCCGGCGCACAAAATTCATAAATGGGGATGGTCCCTAGGCCTGGCCTGTGATCAGGGCCACCTTCCCCAGCTGCTCACAGCCAGCCCCACCCCTTTGCAGCCAGCCCCGACCCCCGCCGCCACCCACCCCAGGTCCCCATTCACCATCAGGCGATCGGAGCCTGCCGGCTGGGGAAAGAGACAGAGAGATGGTCAGTGCGCCTCAAAGTGACTGGTCCAGTGGTCATTCTGGTCATTCCACCATTGGGGTCAGTTTGCATATTACCTTTTTATTATATAAGATAGAGGCCTGGTGCATGGGTGGGGCCAGCTGGCCTGCCCTGATGGGGGTCCTGGATCAGGGTGGGGGGTCCCCACTGGGGGATGGGGATGGCCTGGGGAAGGGACCATGGGGGTTTTCAGACTGGCCACACCCCCAATCAGGGCGGCGGGGCAGGCCTGGGCAAGGAGCCTCGGTCGTTCTGATCTCTGGTTGTTCTGATCATTCTGCTGTTTCAGTTGCTGGGCTTTTATTATATAGGATAGCTAAAATATGGAAGAAACCCATCTTTCCACCAAAAGTTTAACATATAAGCAAAATTTGGTACATACATACAATGTAATATTATTCAGTTTTAAAAAAGGATATTCTGACATACAATGCAATATGGATGAAACTTGAGAATATTATCTATAATAATAAAAGCATAATATGCTAATTAGACAATATGCTTGCTAATATTTGATAAAACCAGCTTCTCAATATGGCATTTCCTCAAAAAATTAAAAATAGAACTCCCATTCGACCAATAATCCCACTTCTAGGAATATATCCCAAGAAATGCCATATTGCTTTCCACAGTGGCTGCACCAGTCTGCGATTCTACATTTAAGCCAGTTCTCAAGGGACACCGTGCTGCTTGGGGAAGCCCACACCGGACACCAGGAACCTGGGGAGAGGAGAGGAGGAAAGGGAAAGGTGATTATGACATATTTGCGGAAACCTGAGCACAACCTGAGAGCAGCCGATACCCTTTCTTAGCCAAAATGGAAAGTTAAACAACAGCAACAACAACAACAAAATGGAAAGTTAGTAAGGAGGTGGAAGGAGAATATAGGCCATGGCAGCCTGACAGTGCAGGGAGCTCTCATTTTTGTGGCCACGGGCCGAACAGAGCCGCTAACTCTCCTTGTTCGGGCTGAGCGGATGCGTGTTTACTTTGTAGGATCTAAACCAGAGGTCCTCAAACTATGGCCCGCGGGCCACATGCAGCCCGCCGACGACATTTATCCGGCCCGCCAGGTGCCGCTGCCTGTCCTGCTTAGCAGCCGACTCGTCCCGGGCCCTCAGTGCTCATAGGAATTTGTTCATAGTTTTTTTTAAACTATAGTCCGGCCCTCCAACGGTCTGAGGGACAGTGAACTGGCCCCCTGTTTAAACAGTGTGAGGACCCCTGAATTCTAAACAAACCTTGGAGCCAGAGGTAAATCCCAGTTTTGTGGAGACTTAGGTTTATTTTTTTAAGGAGGGAGTGGCTTTCATAAAGAAAACAGTATATTTAAAGTTAAAATATCAAATTAGAATGGGGAAAAAAACACAAAATTTACAAATCTCAAAAGCTGTTACATACATGGATACCACATTATCAAGAAAAATAGCATAATTCAAGGAGATTAAAGCACATACATCCTCAAGTACTTTTTTTTCTTAACTCAAGTTTTCCAACACCTCAAGATGCTTGGAGGGGATAAGGCAGGATCAGCTGAAGTGGGCAAATAGCAGTGGTTTTAACCTCTGTGGACAATATACCCGACTTTTGCAATTTTTACTGGATATATGGCCAAGTGCATATGGAGGTAAATGGAGAGTCGGTACAGGGGAAGGTCCGGAAGCTTGACCTTCCTGGTCTGCAGTTAATGTGCCTCAGAATGGGCTTCCACAGTTTGTGCTCCCCCACCCCTCTGCCAATTCCAGGGAAGACAGAGCTTGGGGATATTTTGGAAAGAGCAGAGAGCTGGGCATGTTGTTTGTAGCAATCACAGAGATGACCAGAAGAGATGCCCGTGACATAAGCACAGGTCTGATTGGAGGAAAATAGTCACTGTGTAACAGACAACCAAAGGGAGAAACTCAAGGTTAAGTGAGTGTAATAGGGGGAAGGGCACATAATGAGAACAGAACCACAGTTTAATGATTATTCACCTTACTAACTATAGATAAGAGGTTTTCTTACAGACTCTGGGAAACTGGAGGATGAAACAGGCTGTAAAAAGATAAGGTGCCTTGATGGGTCCATTAATAGGAAAGGAAAAACATTTTGAGAACAGACCAAGGACAGGCTGTTCTTTGATTTGGTTGCTATGCCTGGATCCTGACCCCGTCCAGGAATTTTTCTCAGGAATGCTGACCATTCTCTGCTCCAGGAACAGACTGAGCTGTTTGTAATATCATAGAGGATTAGCCACCTTGTGTTGGGACTTTGAGCTCCTGAAGGCCAGACTGCAGACCCTCCCTTCCCTTACCCTGTTACACTTGCAGCTGCATGTAGCTATCATCTCCCTCACCCAAATATAAACAGGCAACTGGCCAGGGGGGTCAGAGCAGAATTTCCAGGATGACCTACTACTCTCCCCATACTGTCAACATTATCGGAATAAATGCTCATATATGATTCAACCCTGTCTCTGCTTAATTTGGCTCAAGGAGTACCAGGCAGCCCTGGACTCATTTAGTGCCCAGTATCAAGTGGAAGAAACTAGAAGAAGAATGATGGGGTAAGAGATCAACCAGAGACTTGTATGCATGCATATAAGCATAACCAATGGACACAGACAGGGATGGGTGGGTGAGGGTATGTGCTGGGGTGTGGGGGGTGGCCAAGGAGAGGTCAATGGGGGAAAAAGGAGACTTATAAATACTTTAAACAATAAAGAATTTAAATTAAAAAAGAGAAATAATGAGGTGATTCCCAATATGAAGTTAAATTACCTTCTTTTTTTAATCATTATTTCACTCTGATTTTATCTACTGATCTGTTTAATGATTAAGTGGGGTAACATATTGGGCAATATGCTTGCTAATCCTATCTAATAAAAGAGTAATATGCAAATTAACCATCACTCCGCTACACCACAAGCCACGCCCACAAGCCAATCAGGAGCAAATATGCAAATAAACCTAACCAAGATGGCTATGGCCACAGAGAGCAGGAGGGAGGCTTGGGTTTCCCCAGCGATGGAGGAAGCCAAGCTTTCCACATGCCCTTGCCGGCCTAGGCCTCCACTTAAGGCTACAAAGTTTCAATGATAGAAGATACATAAACCCAAACAGAAATGGCAGCAGCCACAGAGCTGGAAAGAGCAGGAGGCTAGGGTTGCCCCCGGCGATGGAGGAAGCCAAGCTTTCCACACACCTTGGCCGGCCCAGGCCTCGCTTAAGGCTACAAAGTTTCAATTATAGAAGATACATAAATCCCAATAGAAAAGGCTGTTGCCACAGAGCAAGCAGAAGGCTTGGCTCCGCTCCAGGCTACAAAGTTTCAATTGTAGAAGATAAATAAATCCCAGATACCAGGGCCTCCTCGTGGGTCACCCGGGGGCATGGCCGGCCTGTAAACCACCACAGGCCCCTCGCCCAGGCCACCCCACACCCCAAGGGAACCCCCACCCTGATCTGGGACACCCTTCAGGGAAAACCAGCTGGCCCCCACCCATGCACCAGGCCTCTATCCTATCTAATAAAAGAGTAATATGCAGATTGACCATCACTCCAACACACAAGATGGCTGCCCCCATGTGGTCAAATATCCTGCCCTCATGTGGACATAAGATGACTGCCACAAGATGGCCTGCAAGGGAGGGCAGTTGTGGGTGATCAGGCCTGTAGGGGAAGGCAGTTAGGGGTTACCAGGCCTGCAGGGGAGGGCAGTTGGGCTGCACCCAAGCATGCAGGGAAGAGCAGTTGGGGGGGACAAGGTTTGCAAGGGAGGACAGTTAGGGGCAAACTTGCTGGCAGGGGAGCAGTTAGGCATCAATCAGGCAGGCAGGGGAGTGGTTAGGGCAGCCGTGGGCAAACTACGGCCCCCGGGCCGGATCCGGCCCATTTGGCTGTTCTATCCAGCCCCCAGAGCTGAAAGAGCAGAGGGTTCTCTTGCTCTCCCCTCCGCCCCTTTACTTTGAATTTATATTAGTTTACACAAACACTCCATCCATGCTTTTGTTCCGGCCCTCTGGTCCAGTTTAAGAACCCATTGTTGCCCTCAAGTCAAAAAGTTTGCCCACCCCTGGGTTAGGGGGTGATCAGGCTGGCAGGCAGAAGCAGTTAGGGGCAATCAGGAAGGCAGGCAGGCGAGCAGTTGGGAGCCAGCAGTCCTGGATTGTGAGAGGGATGTCCGACTGCCCGTTTAGGCCCAATCCCGGGATCGGGCCTAAACGGGCAGTCGGACATCACTCGAGGGGTCCCAGATTGGAGAGGGTGCAGGCTGGGCTAACGGACACACACCCCCGTGCATGAATTTTGTGCACCGGGCCTCTAGTATTTGATAAAACCAGCTTCTCAAATTACCACCCAAAACTACATGTCTACAAATGTCTCAGTCTTTTTGTTTACTTTTTTTACCCTTGATAAGATAGCTTTTACCCTGAATATGTTTTTATGTGATGTCCTTGCACAAATGTATGGTCAACTAGGTGTGTGTGTGAGTGTGTGTTGTGCGTAAGAGTTTCTTACCTGCAGTGTGTAGGGAGACTGGTTTGTGGTGACTCGTTGTGAGTAGTGTAGTGTCATAAATAATTTTGTTACAAATAACTGTCAAGTACCAAAGCTTGAGAGCAAATGGACTACTTTTTAATGTAAGAGGTTATTCCCATTGCAATACTACAGCTCATTTGTCATTAAATATACATTATTTACTAAAGAGGAAAGAGGTGAAGTTAGAAATAGTGTGCTTAACTTCTTGCACATTAAACTGGGTGGACCATGGGAACTAATTCAGCACATGAACATAATTCTTCACATGAGCTATCATACCAACACAGAATGAATGACTGCTCATTTTATAGAAAATGTGGGGATTTTTATAGTGAGTTTGGAAAACAAAATTAAGGAATTCTGAGGAGTTATTTTAAAAGTAGGATTTTTCATACAAGGGACATCAAATTTTAAAAAGCTATCTTATATTTTAACCCTTTATATCTGCCACTTTTTCAAACTTTCAAGGGCAACTGCTTCAAGTAGAGCTCTGCTCAAACCTGAGATTGCTAGATGTGGCTGAGAGTCAGTAGAGTCTGAATGTCTTTTTTCAGTCTCACCACTTCTGTTAATATTTGCCAAGGAAGTGAAACGTTGATGCTGTCAGAGTTTTTGGCATACCTGTTAAACAGAATAGTTACAAAGGCTGCTTAAAAACCTATAATTTTTTTTTAAATAATGGAACAATCTTTTGCCTCCCACTTCTAGGAATATATGCTAAGAATCCCCAAAACACCACTTTGAAAGAATATATGCACTCCTATGTTCTTTGCAGCATTATTTACAATAACCAAGATCTGGAAATAGCCCAAATGTCCATCAGCAAATTAATGGATACATTTACACGGTGGACTACTATGTGGCTGTGAAAAAAAAAAAAGAAAATATTACTTTTTGTGACAGCATGAATGGACCTGGAAATTATTATGCTAATTGAAATAAGCCAGTCAGAGAAAGACAAATACCTTATGATCTCATGTATATGTGGAATCTAATGAACAAAATAAACTGATGAACAAAATAGAAACAGAGGCATGAATACATGGAACAGACTGACAGTTGTCAAGGGGGAGGTGAAAGAGAGGCTGGATGAAAGAAGATGAAGGGATTAGCCAAAGAACATATATGCATAACCCACAGACACAGACAACAGTGTGGTAAGGGCCAGAGAGAAGGGGTTGGGCCTGGGTGGAGGAGGGATAAGGAGGTGGGGGACATCTGTATTAGTGTCAACAATACAAAGCTAAAAAGAAAAAAAAAAAAAAAGAAGAAGTGCAGCTTATGCCACGTCTTATTTCATTCTCAGCATTCCTTATGTTTCTTTCCCAAAAGCATTGGTTTTTAATCCACTTCTGAAATCTCTACCCAACTTGTGCAGAGTGTTTAGGAATAATCCCTCAGTAGAGATTTAATGAGATTCTATTATATGTCAGGCCCTAGGATATGTGTTAAGTATTCAGGGAGGACATTTGACTCTTGACCACAGGAATTTGCAGTCTAGTGGGAGACACAAGTACAGGCCAGATAATTCTAATGTAGTATATATAATAAGAACAATGCTTGAGCTAGATTTAGGGTTTGATGAGAGTACAATGGAAAGAACTGTCATCCATATATGGGAGTCCAATGAGAAGTTCCCAGCAGTGGTGTCAGGAACTAAAGGAGGTAATTGTGTTTAGAGTATGAGAAACAATGAAGAAAGTGGCATAAAGTTTATTTGGAGGAGTGGAAAGGGATGAAAACATTCTAGGCATATAAATCATGTCAAAAATGGAATTTATTCAAAGGTAATGAGAATATATTGAAAGAATTTAGGTAAAAAAATCAAGTGATTTGCTTGATAAACTTTGTAATCAAATCCAGTTAGAATTATATTGCACTGGTCAGGGAAGATACTGTGAGCAGTTGGTTTGGAGGTAGTTGTCATGATGATGGTAAGGAATAAAAATATTCTGTATAAATTTTTGGGGTAGAACCAGTAGGATTTGGTACCAGATTTGATGTGGGAAGCAGAAAACATCGAAAAATCCAAACAGAGTTTAAAGATTTGGTTTAAGTAACTAAGAGAATAACAGTACTACATACTGGTATATAGAATAATGGATTACAACAAAAAGTTTGGAGTTTTACATGATAAAATCTGAGATGGCTGTAAGTCATCCAAGTGAAGAAGATATAGTCAATTCTCTATTCATGGTATTATGTTCTGTCATCTTTCCACAAACAATGAATGCGTGAATGCTGAAATATTGCCCCTAAGGGAAATTCAGGGTTAGCTCCTAGGAGCCTCTGGTCATGTTTTCATTAACCAATTAAGATGAAACCTTTTTAAATGTGTGTCTCTGCTTGAAAGCAGAGCATAGTCTTCTTATATTTATGAATATTAGAGAGCCTTTTAGAAGCATTCTTGGGGGTCATTTTAAACACACAAAAATCATACAAATTTGAAAAACATGACATAAATAAATTGCAAAAACAAACAAACAAAAACACTTGTTTACAGTATAAAAGCTGAAACAATTAGACAAAGCATTGCCTTGTTGGACCTCAACTGAGAATGTGTGTGTAGGATAAAAATAAAAATATTTGGTGCTCTGTGTATGGCCATGGCCATGAATGATGACAAACATGCCACAAGTACTCATTTTGGGGTTAGAAATAATTCTGAGTAGGTGAATTCATAAAAACATAATCCACCAATGTTATAATGAGGTTTAACTATATTCAAGTTTACAGCTCAAATAAGTCTGAGAGGAAGGTATATCTTTGGGAGCCATCACAAAAATAATATTATTTTGAATTTTGGGAATGGAGAAGATCACTTAGAAAAACTATAGAGAAGAAGGTTCAATACAAAGACTTGAAGTACTCTAGTCTTCATCCTAAAGGAAGAACCGGTAGTAAAAAAGAAGTGAGAGGCAACAAAGAGTGAGAAGATAGAGAGGACAAAGAGAATGTGGTGCTAAGCACTTAGGGAAGAGGGTGTATACAGGGAGAACACCCTCTGAGTTGAGGGATGATGCGGCTAAACTATAAAGAAAGAAGCAGACTTTGTACTTGTGTTATAAATGCTGTTTGTGTCCTTTACTAGAGCACTGCTCAGTGGAGTGGTGGTGGAGCCAGATTGGAGAAAATTGTATCTGTAAGTATCAATAGCAACATCAACAAATTTTGTACAAGGAAGAGTAGAAAATGGCATCTGGAGAGTGATGAGGAGCAATGGGAGTTTTTTGTTTTTTTTTAAACTAGGAGTGTAGATTGTCATTTCTCCAAAAGATCACCAGAAAATCTTTTGGAACTGGAAAGCTAAGTTTATTAGACTTACTTCAGTAAGCAAGAATACTGACAGCCTTTATAGTTTTAATTTATAGTTTTTCAGAAGGGGCTAAAGGAGGATGTTTATATGGTCAAGATCTAGACTGGGTGAGTTAAGGCAGTTCTTATCAGGCAGAGTTGTCTGGATTTTTGTGTGTTTGTTTGTTTGTTTTGGCCATAGTAGGAGTATTTAATTATTTATTATTTTAAATATATATTTTATTGTTGATAGTACTACAAATATCTCCCATCACCCCCTTTTACTTCCCTCTTTCCCACCCCTACAACCCCCCAGGTCTTCACTACCATATTACCCATGTCCATGGGCTATGCATATAATTGTGTAAGTTATTTGGTTTATCTCTTCTCCTCCCCCCAATCCCACATAGAGATATGCCATACATCTAGGCTTCAGGTCTTATTTGTTGGTCAATTCATTTTGTTCATCAGATTCCACAAAAAAGTGTGATCATGTGATATTTGTCTTTCTCATTGGCTTATTTCACTTAGGATAATGTTTTTCAGGTCCATCCATGCTATCCCAAAGCGTAAGAGATCCCTCTTTTTCACAGCTGCATAGTATTCCATAGACTAAATGTCCCACAGCATTTTTATCATATATTCATATATTGATGGGCACTTGGGCTGTTTCAAAATCTTAGCTATTGTAAATAACGCTTCTATGAACATAGGGGTGCATATATTTTTCTCTGATTGGTGATTTGGGGTTTTTAGGATATATTCCCAGAAGTGGGATCTCTGGGTCAAATGGAAATTACATTTTTAAGTTTTTGAGGAAACTCCATACTGTTTTTCATAGTCGTTGCACCAATCTGCATTCCCAACAGCAGTGACCAATGTTCCCCTTTCTCCACATTCTTGCCAGCACTTTTTTTTTTTTATGATGGTCATTCTGACAGGTGTGAGGAGATATCTCATTGTGGTTTTAATTTGCTTTACTCTGATTATTAGTGAATTTGAGCATTTTTTCATATGTCTCTTGGCCATTTGTATGTCCTCTTCAGAGAAATGTCTACTCAGGTCTTCTGCCCATTTTTAATTGCATTATTTGTCTTTGTTTTGTTGAGTTCTGTGAGTTTCTTTAAATTTTGGTTATTAACCCCTTATCAGATGTATCATTGGAAAATATTTTTCCCATATTTGGGTTCTCTTTTCATTTTGTTGCTGGTTTCTTTTGCTGTGCAGAAGCTTTTTATTTTGATGTAGCCCCATTTATTTATTTTTCCTCGTTTCCTTTGCCCTAGGAGATGTATCCATAAACTCATTGCTACATAAGATGTCTGAGATCTTACTGTCAATGTTCTCCTCTAGATTTTTATGGTTTCATGCCTTACATTTAAGGCTTTTATCCATATTGAGTTTATTCTTGTGTATGTATAAGTTGGTTGTCTAGGTTCATCTTTTTTGCATGTATCTGTCCAGTTTTCCCAGCACCATTTGTGGAAGAGACTGTGTTTACTTTAGTTGTCTGGAATTGAACAGAGTTTATGACAAAAGAGTTTTGCATGAGTGCACATCCTGAGGCAATTGTCTAAAAGAGGCTTTGTTGAGCAAGTTGTTAGTCTTGATAAAGTAAACTATTTCAGTTGGCTCACTGTCTTATCTTCTAGAAGCAAGTCTTTCTTGGAGCAAATAGCTGAGCTATTTTCTGGTCCCATTTGAGCTGGGCACAAGAATAGGAAAATATTACTGGTTTCAGTTTATATAAGTTATTTGAGAAGTCTATACGTTATTTAGAAGTGCTCCCAATTGTGTGAATAATGCAGGTATAAAATGAAGATGATCACAACTAAGAGTCTGAGACATGAAAATTCAATCTTTATTCAGAACACAAGCAGAGACTCTGATCTGAAAGGGGTGGGAGGATCTCTTACATTGTAAGAGAAAATCAGGGTAAGAGGAAAGCTGCAGGTACAAGGGGATAGTAGACTCTTTGGCTCCTGCATTTCTCCTGAAGTCTCAGAGAAATGAGGGAAAATGCCAAAAGAAAAAACAAACAAACAAAAAAAGCAATCTTATCCTTAATAAGAATACTTTAAAATAATGAACTGCAAAAACAAATTAATTGCTTTATTTACACTTTTGTTCTGTTCTAGTTTCCTTTCAAGCAACCCCTGCCTCTACTCACTCCACAAAGTTATATGAAGATATTAAAATAAATAATATACAAAAAAGTGTCATTCACACATTGAAGATGCTCATTAAAAAGTTGACTTCTAGTCATCATTCATTTTATTTGCTTTCTAATACAGTGTGCTTCCTTGTCTCCATTTCTATTTATTTTCTAACTTCCTTCCTTTTATAACTTGTCATCTCTACTCTAAGGAGTAGACTATTTCTTCCACACTCTAGTCCTGCCTAAGGAGGGAATCTTAATATTTATATAGTCTACAACGACAACCAATGTGTCTGAAGCTCTAAAACTCCTGATTTTGGAATTTCTGCTACTGTTTATCTGGACCCTTCACCCCCACCCCTACTGCTCCCTTCCCTACAAGTTAAGTAGAAGAAAGTAATACAGGGTCCCATGTCTGTGTCTTCTGTGTGCTCTGTGTCAGACTCCCCAAATATAGCTCACTTCCCCAACTACACTTTCTCCAAAGATATTCCATCCCTTTGTTACCAGAGAGCCACCCAAGTCAGAGGGATAGCTGTTGTCACACTTGCAAGAAAGAAGTCAGGTCTTTTACTATCCATACATGCTTTGGTACATTTTTTTTAGGCTATATCTATTATAAAGGATGTACCTTGGACAAACCTCTCCAAGAATACCTTCCTAATAATTCCCCTGGTATAATTATATATGGATCTAATCTAGAGGAGTATTTCAGATGAGTATTGTCTAAATATAGGAAGGGATAAAATTAACTGCCCAGAAGAAAAATTGGAACTTCTGGATAATAGTAGATACTTGTTCCTCCTCAGATCCTTCCTTGTCTAACATTAGACATTTTCTGTTCCTAATCAGTGTTACTGGTTTAATATTATTGCTTTTGTTCCTGGTATGTAAATGTTATACTAGATGCAGAAAAACAAAACTTGACAAACAGCAAAAAGACTTGGATCATCATGACTCAAAAATTAGAAATGATCCAGAATACTTTTTAACAAGGACATATAGGATCTGACTGCCTTCCATTTACCTGTTTTTTGTTTTTAATAATAATAATTCGACTTTAAGTGCCATCTAAGGTTATGGTCTTGCCCCATCCCCAGTGGTCCACCTTTTTCAGCAAGACAAATGCTGACAGTGAGACATCCTAAGAATGAGCCTTCCTAGCACAGTGGGACTCCAGACTCCATTATCCGACCAAAAGGTTGGTCATCAATGCATCCTTTGGAATTTTTTATGACCAAAATGGGGATATGTGGATGAAAGGGGCCACATGCTGGCCTGACAGGCTCGGGGAAGGCCTGCATGACAGTCTTGCAAACTCAAAGACCTAAAGTAACCACAAAGGATAGTCTGAAATTAAACTTTAACTAAAAGCAGGTATGACGGGTGGTCACCTCCTAGGCCAGTATCTTCACTGACAAGGTCAACCTTTACCTTAACTGAGCATATCTGTCTTTTTTGCATCTATGATAACATACCCTTGAAATGTCTGGGTAATTCATAACTTCCCTTTTTCGGGATCCTTTGGGGCACAACCTAATGTGTCTGGGTGCCAGGACAAATACCACAAATTCCTTCATTGTTATTGTTATCATGTTAATTGTTGACTATTAACTATCCTGCACCCACCTAAGTATGTGTCTATCATTTTGCTTTTTATCCAATCCCAGAGATTTCCCCATTTTGCTTTTTCCCACCTCTCTAGTCTATCACCAGTGGATTTCATGTAACCCACCTATATCCCCTCCTTTGATTGCAATGTATAAAAATAGATGAATAACTGCCATTCTCTGGAGCATTATCCCAATCTGTTGAGATACTGCTTCCTGGCAATCATCAACAATTTGGCTCAAATAAACTCACAAAAATTCTTCAAAAAATAAAAAAAAGAAAGAAAGAATTCAGACAAGTGACAGAAAGCAGTGTTGAATCAAAGCAAGTGAATTTCTGAAGAATATTTTGGCATAAAGGACAAGCGGTCAACTCAGCTAGTCTGAGCACCTCACCTGGTGGGGGTTCAAGTGTTTTATACGTTTTCCCTCTATAGATTTCAAGGTTTTTCTGCCAGCTATCTCTCCTGCCTAACATTCCCTCCTCAAGTGATACCATCCAAATGCAATTAGGGTTGGAGTTTTGATGGTCAGTTTTCTGTATGTATTTCCTGCTGATTGAGGATGTAGAGCTGGTTCTGGGGTGGCATCACCTGTTTCTTATCTAGGCAGCTGGGGATTTGGGTTTTGTATAGAATTTTTCAGCACCCTGGTTGAATGAACATTTGTAGGAAAATTGCCTCTAGCCTGGAAGACACAAAATAGACAAGGGTTTTAAGAATACAGTGTTCAAAAAGAAGTGGGAGAAACAGGGAAACAATGGGTCCTAGAAAGTGTAGCAGCCAAGAGCTCCATGACCAGATGCTAGACCAGAAACTCCACTCTCAAAACAACCTACTTTCTATTCTATATTACCAAAACCATACATTTCCCCCCAATTTAATTAGAATTCATAGAAACTTTAATTTTTAGTAACAACTAAAAGCAATACATTTCATAACTTTCAATAACGGTTTTTTCGTGGGCAAATACTTGTGACCTGGTGCATGGATTCATGCACTTTGAAAGGAAATTAATTAGAAGGTGGCTGGTAGGGCCGGACTGGGCAAAACAGGCTGGACATTCCCTAGAGCCAAACTCTCACTGTCTCTCCCTGGCTGGCCACACCTGGGGTGGTGCCATGGCTCAAAGTGTGTCTGCGGAGTGAGCGGGGTCCCACTGGCAGATGGGGTCCCCTGGCCTGGCCTGCGGGGATCAGGCCAAAACTGGCTCTCTGACATCCCCCGAGGGATCCCAGAGTGTGAGAGGGCACCCTGCAAAGTTGCTGTTGTGGTGTGGAATCCAAACACAAGTGTGCAGTAAACCAGATTTGGGGCTGACAGTGCCCCAGCAACATCATAACCCATGGCCGAAGGTGGAATTGTGCAGCCCCAAAATGAATCAGGCTCCCTCCTCTCTGGTTTTGGGGTGTGTCACCCAAGAACTGCTGCTGCCAAGTCACTGCAGCTTGGCAGCTCTAGTGTTAAGCACCTGCCCCTTAGTGGTCAGTGTGCATCATAGTGACACATCGGATGGTGAGCGGGACACTTAGCATATTAGCCTTTTATATAGATGACAGATAGATAGATAGATAGATAGATAGATAGATAGATAGATAGATGATAGATACTCACAATGTTTTAAGAGGCATAACAGAGATAACATGAATTATTCCTTTTGTGTGTTTAAAAGTGAGTTGTTTAATTGTCTGGTGTCCTTGAACACTTTCAGGAGGCTGGAGAAGAAGTTGTGACGGGGAGAGAGGGGCGTTGCGGGGAGGTGGAAATATCTGATTTGGGTACTTCAGCGGCTCCAATTTAAAAGCACCATTTTTTCCTTTAGCCACCTGCTGCTCCCACGGTCTGCACAGGGTTTTGGGTGGTGTTAATTCTCCATTGTTCTCAGCAGCTCCTGGGCCTCCAGGAGGAGGATTTAGTGTGCTTAAAAAGACTAGTTTTTACAAATTTCCTTCAATTACCTTAGCCTTGTTTACATTTTTAATTACCCAGTAGGAAACATATTTGGCATCAGTATACACCTTCAGTCTTTTTCCTTTCCCTAATTCTAAGGCACTTGTGAGACTTATTAATTCTGCCAGTTGTGCTGAGGTTCTGGGTGGTAAAGCTTGGGCCTCTATTACTTTATGTGAGGAGACTATGGCATATCCAGCATAATGTATCCCTTCTCTCATAAAACTACTTCCATCCAAAAATGAAACCTCAAGGGGGAGAAAAATGGCGGCGGAATAGACAGACGTGTTCCGAGCCTTGTCCCAGAGCAGAAAGAAAGAACAGCTGAGGGTCGCACTAGGAGTGTTTGTTGGCAAGTTGGGGGACAGCTGAACTCCAGAAGAAGGTGGGAGACTGCTAGACGGGATTCCCCTGACCTGGCAGCTCCCACTGCGGCTGGGTCCCCTCCCGGAGCTGCGGGCTTGGACACGGAGTTGCCGCCATCTGGAACCGGAAAGTGGAGCTTATCGGAAGCCTGAGAATCCACAACTGCGGCACCCACAGAACAGCTGCGAGCCCAAGAACAACGCTCCCCAATTGGCGCAAACACACGGGTTCAGAGGAGCTCTACACTCCACCACGGAAAGGTCAGATTTCGCCTAGGATAAGGTGAGGTCTCTGGTCCCAGCGTGAGAGAGGAACGCGCATTTTGCGGGAGCTGGAGGACCAGGGAAGTCTGTGCCTAGAAAAATCGGTGGCTGCTGGGGCTGGCGTGATCTGTGAATGTGGAAGGGGGTCCTCAGAGCTGCTAACAGAAGGGCTCTCTAAAAAGCAACCCATTTTGATCTGAAGTGCAGGGACACCCTAAGAATTTCAGGGGTGTGCTAGACTTACGCGCAGCCACAGAGTGCGCACACTTGGGCTTTTTCCTCTTGAAATTCTTGCTTCTGATTACTAAGCCCAATTCATAGGTTCACCCAGTTGGGGGCACCCTGGGAGACTGCAGGGGAAAGTTGTTTTTCTGGAACCTGGGGATCGGAGCGGGGAGTGACCATCCGAGAGCCAGCTCTGAGGCAGCCCACTCCCACAAACCGGTAGTGAGTGCCACAGGGAAAGAAGGCTCTAACACTCCCTAGAGAGGCCATAGATAAACCCAGAAGTCAATCCAGAAACACTGCCACCCAGGGGCTGAATCACAAATTGACTCTTGTGTAATCAAAAATAAAGGAATACGAATTAAGACACACTGCCTGCTTAAAATCAGGACTGGCTTACATCACTGAAGAGCAGTGGAACGCAGGGAACTGCAATACTGTCCGGACTGAGAAACAGGCGTGCCAAACAGAACAACAGAGGAAGTGAATGACCTTCACTACTCCACATTTTATTTTTATTTCTTATTTTTTTATTTTCATTTTTTGCATCTTTTACTCAAGAAACTAATTTTTTTCCTCACTTGATTTTACCTTTTTAATTATTACATTTTTATTTTCAATCCGTATTATTACTACTGCTATTTTATCTTTTTTTTTTTAAGTGTCATTTTATTTTCTCTTCATTTTGTTTTGGGATTAATGTTCTACATTCTATTTTTATCTTTCCTTTAGCATCATTTTACTCTATCTCAAATCTACCTTTATGCCATCATTCTCTTCCTCACTTTTCCCTTTTCAGTGTCCTGTTTATCTTACCCCTTTCCTGCTTTAGATTTTCCCTATTCTTTCTGTTTACCCCCTTTTAAAATTTCACCCTACTTATATATCTAATCTCCAATCCCCTGCTCCAAGTCCATACATACCTCTCTCTTCGCTGTCTTAACTATCCAAAAAATTGTTTTTCTCTCTGTCCTTTTGTTGTTGTTCATTTGAATGTAGATTATATCGAATTTTTATGCTTTTTTGTGAGATTGTTTTGCTTATTCTTCTTTTGTTTATTTTTTTGTTTGTTTAGTGCTTCTGTTTTCCCTTGCCTCACTCAATATTAGTTGGTGTTGTAGTTTGTATTAATCCCCAAGTACTTGTTGCTGGCATTTGCTGGGATAAGTGATTGTTCTATTGGAGTTTTATCCCCAATATATATAGTCTGTTTCCCTTTCTCTCTTAGTCTCTTTCTTGTCTCTCTTACTTTTTTTTCTTCTTTTTTTCCCTTTTCCCAATTTCATTTTGACACCCCCCTTTTTTTTCTTCTTCTTTCTTTCTTTTTCCTCTTCTTCTTTCTCTACTATCCCCTAATTTGCCTTTCTCTGGTGGTCACCTTTATTGGAGGTTATTAATATCGTGAATACATTTCTGTTCAGTGCCTTGTGTGTTGTACCTGGTAGTGCTGTATTTTGTGCCTTTAAATTGACGCAGGAGAGAGAGAGAACTACATAACCAGACACCCAGAGAAGAGAGACCATGGGGAGACAAAGACACAGCCCGCATATGAAAGAAAAGCAGGCATCACCAGAAGGAAGTAAACGAAATGGAAGCAAGCAACCTTCCAGAAAAAGAATTCAGAGAAATGGTCATAAGGTGGCTGAAAAGAATGGAAGACAAATTCGACAATATGAGCAAGAACCAAGAGGAAATGAAGAAGAACCAAGAAGAAATGAAAAATGACATCGCTGCTGTAAAGAACTCAATAGAAAGCATCAAGAGTAGACTAGAAGAAGCAGAGGACCGCATCAGGGGGCTAGAAGACAAGATGGGAAAAAATACCCAAGTAGAGCAACTTCTAGAAAAAAAAATTAAAAGGCAGGAGGAGAGCCTAAGGGAACTTTGGGACAACACGAAACAAAACAACATCCGCATAATAGGGGTTCCAGAAGGAAAGGAAGCTGAGCAAGGAATAGAAAACCTATTTGAAGAAATAATGACAGAAAATTTCCCTGATATAGAGAAGAAAAAACCCACACAATCCAAGAAGCTCACAGAGTCCCAAGCAAAATGAACCCCAAAAGACCAACGCCAAGGCACATTATAATTAAATTGGCAAACACCAACGACAAAGTAAGAATCTTAAAAGCGGCCAGAGAGAGACAGAAAGTTACATACAAAGGAACCCCCATCAGACTAGCAACTGATTTCTCAACAGAAACTCATCAGGCCAGAAGGGAATGGAATGAAATATACAAAGTCATGCAAAGGAAGGGTCTGAATCCAAGAATACTGTACCCAGCAAGGCTGTCAATCAAAATTGAAGGTGAAATCAGGAGCTTCACAGACAAAAAAGGACTAAGGGAATTTATTACCACCAAACCAGCAATGCAAGAAATGCTAAAGGGTCTGCTGTAAAAAAAAAAAAAAAGAAATAGGAAGCGAAGAAGGAACACAGGTGTAAAGAATAGGAATGGCGACAAATAAGTACCTATCAATAATAACTTTAAATGTAAACGGATTAAATGCCCCAATAAAGACACAGGGTAATGGATTGGATAAGAAAACATGACCCATATATCTGCTGTCTACAAGAAACCCACCTCAGAAAAAAAGACGCACACAGACTGAGGGTGAAGGGATGGAAAAAGGTTTTCCAGGCAAATGGAACTGAAAAATAAGCTGGGGTAGCAATACTTATATCTGACAAATTAGATCTCAAAGTGAAGGACATAACAAGAGATAAGGAAGGCCACTTCATAATACTAAAGGGAGCAATCCAACAAGAAGAAATAACTCTGGTAAACATATATGCACCCAATACAGGAGCACCCAAATACATAAAAAAACTCCTGGAGGATATCAAGGGAGAGATTGACAGCAATACAATCATAGTAGGAGACTTTAATACCCCACTATCACCATTGGACAAATCCTCTAAAGAAAAAATCAGCAAAGAAACATCAATCCTAAATGACTCACTAGACCAGATGGAATTAATTGACATCTTCAGAACATTTCACCCCAAAGCCACAGAATATACATTCTTCTCAAGTGCACATGGGTCATTTTCAAAGATAGACCATATGTTGGGACATAGGCAAAGTCTCTTCAAATTCAAGAAGATAGAAATCATATCAAGCATCTTCTCAGACCACAGTGGCATAAAACTGGAAATCAACTACAATAAAAACAACCCAAAGAAATCAAACACATGGAGACTAAACAGCATGCTATTAAACCATGACTGGGTTACCAGAGAGATCAAAGAAGAAATAAAAAACATCATGACAACAAATGACAATGAAAACACTACAATCCAAAATCTATGGGACACAGCGAAAGCAGTCTTGAGAGGGAAGTTCATAGCTCTACAAGCCTACTGCAAAAAACAAGAAACAGGGGTAATAAATTACCTAACCCAACAACTCAAATAGTTAGAAAAAGAGCAACAAGAAAAGCCCAGTGTAAGCAGAAGGAAGGAAATAATAAAGATCAGAGCACAGATAAACGACATAGAGACCAAAGAAACAATACAAAAGATCAACAAAACCAAGAGCTGGTTCTTTGAAAGGATAAACAAGATTGATGAACCTCTAGCCAGGCTCACCAAGAAGCAAAGAGAGAGGACCCAAATAAACAAAATCAGAAATGAAAGAGGTGAAATAACAACAGATCCCGCCGAAATACAAAGGATTGTTAAAAAATACTACGAACAACTCTATTCCAACAAACTGGACAACCTGGAGGAAATGGACATATTCCTAGAAAAATATAACCTTCCAAAACTCAACCAGGAAGAATCTAAACAGCTCAATATGCCAGTAACTATGGAAGAAATTGAAGCAGTCATCAAAGAGCTTCCGGCAAACAAAAGCCCAGGGCCAGACGGCTTCACAGGAGAGTTTTACCAAACATTCAAGGAAGAACTAAAACCTATCCTCCTCAGACTATTCCAAAAAATTCAAGAGGAAGGAACACTTCCAAGCTCCTTCTATGAAGCCAGCATCACCCTAATACCAAAACCAGATAAAGACAACACAATGAAAGAGAATTACAGGCCAATATCCCTCATGAATGTAGATGCCAAAATCCTCAACAAAATTCTAGCAAATCGGATCCAGCAGTACATCAGAAAGATCATACACCATGACCAAGTAGGGTTTATCCCAGGAATGCAAGGATGGTTCAATATCCGAAAATCAATAAATGTGATACATCACATAAACAAATTGAAAGATAAAAATCACATAGTCATATCAATTGATGCAGAAAAAGCATTTGACAAAATCCAACACCCTTTCTTGATAAAAACTCTCAACAAGGTGGGAATAGAAGGATCATACCTTAACATAATAAAAGCTATATATGATAAACCCACAGCTAACATCATACTCAATGGGCAAAAACTAAAACCATTTCCCCTAAGAACAGGAACAAGACAAGGATGCCCACTCTCACCACTCCTATTTGACATAGTACTGGAAGTATTAGCCATTGCAATTAGACAAGAAGAAGAAATAAAAGGCATCCAAATTGGAAAAGAAGAAGTAAAGCTGTCCTTATTTGCAGATGACATGATATTGTATATAAAAAACCCGAAAGACTCTATCAAAAAACTAACAGACTTAATAAATGAGTTCGGCAAGGTAGCAGGATACAAAATTAACGCCAAGAAATCTATGGTATTTCTATACACCAACAGTGAACTTACAGAAAGAGAGACTAAAAAAGCAATCCCATTTTCCATCGCACCAAAAAAATTAAGATACTTAGGAATAAACCTAACCAAGGAGGTAAAAGACCTATATGCGGAAAACTACAGGACACTGAAAAAAAGAGATAGAGGAAGATGTAAACAGATGGAAGAACATACCATGTTCATGGATTGGTAGAATCAACATCATCAAAATGTCCATACTACCCAAAGCAATCTATAGATTCAATGCACTCCCCATTAAAATACCAACAGCATATTTCACAGACCTAGAAAGAACTCTCCAAAAATTCATCTGGAATAAAAAAAGACCCCGAATAGCCACAGCAATCCTGAGAAAGAAGAATAAAGTAGGAGGGATCTCAATACCAGATTTCAAGCTGTATTACAAAGCCACTGTCCTCAAAACAGCCTGGTACTGGCACAAGAACAGACATATAGATCAATGGAATAGAATAGAGAATCCAGATATCGACCCAAACCAATATGCGCAATTAATATTTGACAAAGGAGGCATGAGCATACAATGGAGTCAAGACAGTCTCTTCAATAAATGGTGTTGGGAAAATTGGACAGATACATGCAAAAAAATGAAACTAGATCACCAACTTACACCATACACAAAAATAAACTCAAAATGGATACAGGACTTAAATATAAGACGGGAAACCATAAAAATACTAGAGGAATCCACAGGCAGCAAAATCTCAGACATATGCCAAGAGAACTTTTCCAGTGATACTGCCCCTAGGGCAATGGAAGCCAAAGAGAAAATAAACAAATGGGACTACATCAAAATAAAAAGCTTTTGCACAGCAAAAGAAACCATCAACAAAACAACAAGAAACCCCACTGTATGGGAGAACATATTTGCAAATGGTATCACTGATAAAGGTTTAATTTCCAAAATCTACAGGCAGCTTATACAACTTAATAAAAGGAAGATAAATGATCCAATAAAAAAAATGGGCAACGGACCTAAATAGAATCTTTTCGAAAGAAGACAGAGGGAAGGCCAAGAGACACATGAAAACATGCTCAAAGTCACTTATTATTCGAGAGATGCAAATCAAAACAACAATGCGATACCATCTCACACCTGTCCGAATGGCTATCATCAACAAATCAACAAACGACAAGTGTTGGCGAGGATGCGGAGAAAAAGGAACCCTCGTGCACTGCTGGTGGGAATGCAGACTGGTGCAGCCATTGTGGAGAACAGTATGGAGTTTCCTCAAAAAACTGAAAATGGAACTCCCATTTGACCCAGTAATCCCACTCCTAGGAATATATCCTAAGAAACCAGAAACACCAATCAGAAAAGATATATGCACCCCTATGTTCATAGCAGCACAATTTACAATAGCTAAGATTTGGAAACAGCCTAGGTGCCCGTCAGCAGATGACTGGATCAGAAAACTATGGTACATCTACACAATGGAATACTATGCTGCCATAAAAAAGAAGGAATTACTACCATTTGTAGACACCTGGATGGAATTAGAGAACATTATGCTAAGTGAAATAAGCCAGTCAATGAAAGAAAAATACCACATGATCTCACTCATTTAGGGATAATGAAAAACATTATAAACTGATGAACCAAAAGATAGTTACAGAGGCAGTAAAGCATCAAACAGAGTGTCTAATTACAGCGGTAAGGTTAGGGAGAGGTGGGGGAAATAAGAGATCAACTGAAGGACTTGTATGCATGCATATAAGAGTAACCAACGGATGCAAAACATTGGGGGGTGAGGGCAGGTATGGGAGTGGGGTGGGGGGGGGCAATGGTAAGATATGTACACATATAATACCTTAATAAAAATTTGAAAAAAAAAAATGAAACCTCATCTGGATTTAGCAGAGGTTGGTCTTGAGATCTGACTTGCCTGCATAGACTTATCTATGACCTCACAGCAGTTGTATTCTGTTTTTGAATTGGATGCAGGCACTAGGGTAGCTGGATTCAGGACTGTTCAATTCTCTATTTTCACTTGAGGATTTTCAATGAAGGTGACCTGATATTGTAACATGTGATTATTAGTAAGCCAATGGAGCCCCTTGGTATTTAACAAGCGTCCTATTTGATGAGAGTCATATAGGGTAATTTCTTGTCCTAAGACAGTGGTCGGCAAACTCAGTCAACAGAGCCAAATATCAACAGTACAACAATTGCAATTTCTTTTGAGAGCCAAATTTTTTAAACTTAAACTTCTTCTAATGCCACTTCTTCAAAATAGACTCGCCCAGGCCGTGGTATTTTGTGGAAGAGCCAGACTCAAGGGGCCAAAGAGCCGCATGTGGCTCATGAGCTGCAGTTTGCCGACCACAGTCCCAAGATATTTTAAAAGCTTCCTCTAAGAGCAGGGCAGCTGCCATGACTACCCTCAGATAGTGGAGCCAGCCCGAGGCTACTGTATCCAATTATTTTGAGAAGTAGCCAAGTGGTCTCTTGGTAGGTTCCAAGGCCTATGTTAAAACCCCTAATGCCATCCTTTGCCATTCAGTGTCATACAATTGGAAGGTTTTTCAAAGTCCTGCAAACTCAAAGCCAGAGCTTGAGCTAAGGCCTTTAAGCCTTCTAAGGCCCTTTGTTGATCTTTTCCCCATTGTAAATTAGGTGTTTCCTGCTGATTGATTTCTTTTAGGGTCTCATAAAGGACTCAGGCTTTTTCTCCATATCTTGGGATCCTTAGTCTACAGTATTCTATCAGCCTTACTAGCTGTCTTAGAGTGGTAGCCTCGGGTTACCCAGAACAGCCTGGATCCCGTCTAAAGGCAACATTCTTTTCCCAGCAGTAAGCAAAGGCCTAGATATTCTACTCTTTGTTGAGGATTTGAGCCTATTTTTAGAGACATTATATCATTTCTCAGCCAGGAAATTTAAGGTTTGTATTACATGTTTGTGCCTCAATTCTTTAGTAGGAGAACAGATTAGTAGGTCCCCCCTCCTGCCTCCATCAAAAGATAGGTCTCTTACATTCTCTGCCAAGGCCTGTCCAAATAAGTGCAGGCTATCTCTGAATACTTGGGGAAGAACTGTCCATGTAAGCTTTGTTTATGTCCCTGTGTCTGTCCATTCAAAGGCAAACAAGAATTGGCAATGTCAGTCTAATGGGATATAATACTGAGAACCATTGAGTTTGAGAGTGAATTTCTTTCCTAAATTGTATATAGGAATCATAGCTTCATTGATAATTCATAAACCTTGGACCAATCTATGTGTTACAACATTTTTTTCTTAACAGGTAGGATAAGGGTGTTACTGGGGAATTCCAACCTTTTGAAAGCCTTCCTTTGCTTTGGGTTTTATAGGATATTGTTGCTTATTAGGAAATTTCTTAGGATCCTTCACAATAATCATGGCCGGCTCTGCCCTATGGGTTTGGCATGAAGTTCCCATGGCCTATTCCTCTTCTTACAAGTAAGGTCCTAAATGGAATGGGACTCTCAGTATCTATTGAAAAATCTCTAAGCTTTTAGCTTTGCTTAAAATATTTCTCCCTGCCCAAGCTGGTTTGGTTCAGTGGATAGAGCATCCGCCTGCAGACTGAAGGGTCCCAGGTTCAATTCCAGTCAAGGGCACATGCCCGGGTTGAGGGCACGATCCCCAGTTGGGGGCATGCAGGAGGCAGCTGATCAATGATTCTCTCTCATCATTGATGTTTCTATCTCTCCCTCTCCCTTCCTCTCTAAAATCAATAAAAATATATTTAAATATACATATTTCTCCTTAACAATGAGTGGGACATTCTGTCATAACTAGGAACTGGTGCACAAAAGCAGTCACTCTCCATAGGCAATTGAAAGGTTGTGTAAAGTATTTTCCCTTGCGTTTTCTGTCTATTCCGGTATAATGTTTCTGACAGAAGAGAGAGATCCCCAGTAAGAGGTCAGCATAGAGATAGTAGCTCCTGTGTCCAAAAGGAAATTAATGGGCTTTTCTGCCACTTCAAGGGTTATCTTTGGCTCCATCTCTTCAATTATGATGCTCTTAGTGGGACCTGACTGGGGAATAGGGCCCCTTCAATTCAAGGCCATCGTATGGGTAGGTTCTTGTGTGGGGACCCTTTGCCCCCTGGGAACAGTCCCTCTTCCAGTGACCAAACTTGTGTCAAAGGGAGCACAGTTTTGGAGGAGGCCCCTTTCCAGGACACTCCCTTTTCCAGTCTGGACTGCCTGCATTTATGGCAATTGCCTTGCTCAAAGGAGCACTTTTGGGCTTTCCCTATTACCTTGGCATCTTAGGCCTCTATCCTTGTATAGTGGCAAGAAGATGAGCCTGCCTTTATCTTTGTGTTTTTCCTTTTCTAAAATCCTCTATTCTTCCTCTTTATCCTTGTTGTAAAATATCAAAGATGGTACTTTTAACATCTCTTCCATGGAGGTAGCTCTTCCCATTATTAATTTCTGTATTTTCTTCCTAATATTGGGAGCTGATTGGTTCATGAATTTCTCTTTCAGGACAATCAATCCAACTGAATCATTAAGATCTAGTTTGGTGTACTTAATTAAAGCTTCCCTTAGCCTGTCTGTAAAGGAGGTGGGATTTTCTTGCGGACTTTGCTCAATGGTTGCCCAAGGTTTTTATAATTAACAGTTTTCTTTTGTGAGGCTTTTATTCTCTGCAAGACCTAAAAAATAATGTGATTTCCGGCCTATCTCCCATTCTCCAAATCATAGTCCCAATTAGGATTAGAATAGGGCCTACTTTTCTGGTGGGTAGTTGTCATATAGCATATGGACCTCATTTGCCTACGTCAATGCCTTTCCCTTAATGCTGTCATTTTCTGAGGTGGTCAGGACTTCTTGGAGGATTAAATTAACATCCCTCAAAGGCAAGTCATCCATTAAGGTGAGCTTTTTCCATTCTTAGAATAATTTGCCAGAGTCATCTGTAAATACCCCAACCTGTCCTTTATGCCCATTAAGTCTTGTAAGCAAATGGAGCCTGGGATTTCCCTTAAAGGGAAGAGTTAAGATTGTATTCTTTGTTTGTCTTTGGAATTTATTGTTTTACTAGAGGCCTGGTGCATGGAATTCGTGCATGGGACCCCTGGGGATCGGGCCTAAACTGGCAGTCGGACATCCCTCTCACAATACTAGACTGCTGGCTACTAATTGCTCACCTGCCTGGTTGTCCCTAATTGCCCCCTCTCCCTGCTGGCCTGATCACCCCTCACTGCCTCTGTGTGGCAGCCTGATTGGCCTTAACCCTGCTGGCCTGGTCACTCCTTACTGCCCCACTCTGCTGGCCTGGTCACCCCTAACTGCCCGCCTCCCTGCCGGACTGGTCGCCCCATGCAGCCTGCTGTTCAGTCATTTAGTCGTCCCTCACTAACCCTCCTGCTGGCCTGGTCGTAGGCAGCCATCTTGTGTGGGCGTGAGGGTTAATTTGCATGTTACCTCTTTATTATATAGGATCTTTCCTCCTACTGGCTGATTCAGTATGGGATGGTGCTAGTTCTAGGCAGTTGGTTGTTGAGGCATCATGGGTAAAAACAGTCACCCTCAAGATTTAGTTCTTTCTTTGCTATGGCTGTTAAGAGTGTAGGATCTACTTTACAGTTTTGTGGTTGTTGCTTTTTTTTCACATTTTAGAGTTATTCCTCTGGGCTATGAAGACCTGAACATATCATATTTCAGTCCACTTTCTCTTCCCTAGACAGAATAAGTCTAGTTGCAATATTGTACTATAATTTAGGCTTCCATTTCTGGGCCAAACTTCCCCATCTCCTTATTCATATTGGAGCCAAGTTGTATTACAAAAGAAAACCAATCTGCATTTTTAAGACCTGAGGGTCAAAATTTTTCCAGTTTTTCAAAATGGATCCCAGAGGTGAATTTCATGGTATTGAATTTTGATTTCCCATCTGAAAAGAATAGAGAAGATCATACCAGAGAATGGGCACTCCCATTCCTTCTCCTATGTTGTTTCCACCATCTGGAGAAGACATCCTTTCTCAGGCATGGGTTTCCAGAATTAACTAGTCTTCTTGGCTCAGTTACCCTTGGACATGTCTACCCCATGCCATAAGGATGGCCTTACCAATGACCAGGGTACTAGTCAGTTGCCCTGGGAATGGATTTTAACCCACTCAGATAAGGGACTCAACTCCATGTTGGTCTCCTGAACCCATCCTGATGTCTCTATTCTCATTTGACTTAAAACACTCCTTTGCCTCTGACCCCTTCTTCCCTGTACCATGGAGGGAGGCCTTATACCTTCCAGGTGCACTCCTATTCTATTTAGGCAACAATGTGTCTAGTTACTCACCCTTTTTTCTTGTCAAAGATTCTGCTAGAGCAAGAATTGAAGTATTTATAGTTCCACCAGCTGTTGTAAAGATGGGATCCTTCTAGGTTCTTGCAATGTTTTCATTCCTTCAAAAAAAGTTTGCTAACCAATATATTTGTCCACTGGAGTGCCTGAACACCTGCTATTCCTGTCTACTCCCCCAGTCTCCTGGGTCCTGCAGAGCTATGAATAACAGATGCCTAATAGAGTGGGTAACCCTTTTTTAGTCCATATCCAAGCAGGTAATTTACTGATATCCCCTAAATTTTGGTAAGGTTCAGTAAGTTAACGGCAACATTTTCTGTTGCCCTGTCAGCCTTCTCAAGCTATTTAACAAATTGTCTTTGGGTCTCAAAGTTAGGTATTAGAACCCAGAGTATGTATAGAAAAAGGCCCCTTTATCCAATTTATTCCATAATTGTCCCAGAACCAGTCCACCAATTAATGCAATGGAGTAAAGGGCCCTGATCAAGCTGTAAAATAACATTAAGATATTAGCTTCAATTTGTTCAACCAGGGTATCTCCCCTGTGCCTCTGCTCACACAATAATAATAGTTGTCAGTTAACAGCTTCTGGCCAGTGTCTTTCCTTACACTCTCTCTATGTAAAAGGCTAATATGCAAAGTGTCCCTGCAGGAGTTCAACCCGGAGACCAGGAGTTCGATCACTCACTATGATGTGCGCTGATCAACAGGAGCCAGCAAGGAATGAAGGAAGGCCCCAGCCAGCAGCCAGAAGGCCCCAATCGGCCCTGATTACTGGCCAGGCCTAGGGACTCTACCTGTGCATGAATTGTGTGCACCAGGCCTCTAGTGTTCATATAAACAAGCAAGGGAAGTGACCTCTTCCCCCAACCTGGGTAATATCTTGTAAACACATGGGGCCCCCAATAAGGTCTATACATGCAGCCCTGCACACATAGCAAGTTCCTCCCCTGCAAGCACTACAGAGAGAGTATAAATGCACACAGACTTGCCAAAAGCCTGATGGGGCAGAGAGATGCAGCAGCTTATTGGCCAAACAGTGGCTTAAATTTATTCTTTTAGCAGTCATGTCTGTGAACAGATGGGCTAGTAATTAGATGTAGTGGGTCTCTGTGTGCTGTTTGAGAGTGGAGATCCAAGAATTTGTTACCCTTCTGGTCATCCCACACTCTCTAATTTGTCTCAGTTTCTCTCCTGGCCCTGTAAAACAACCAGCAGGGCTTGGAATGCTGGGTGACTAATGCTATGTGCATATCCCCGGATGAGCCAGTCAGTTCATTACAAGTTAAATGGAAGTCCCTATCAGGCCCCTGAATGTCTTAGGGTTCAACTCTAGACACCATTACATAAGGACATTCAAGATTCGAACCAGAGAGAAGAATTGACTTTTTTTCTTCAGACCCTAGGCAAAGCCTAGGTGAGCCGAGGTATGCATCTTTCTCTTTCAAATCTGTCAATGGACATGCCTTATTCTAATTGCCTAATTCTTATGCCACTGCTCTCTCCTCTTTTCCCAAGAAAACTAATACACATGCATAAACAGTTTCCTGACTGGGAATAAAGCTTACTGCTTTCCTGCATCACTGTCAAAGTGAAATCAGGTGATTTAGTGATCCGAGTCACAGCACCAGAAGAGCACCTAGAGCACTCACAGCACCTAGAGCCATCTAGGTCAGAGGGACTAATCCCCTCCTTGACTCTTATCTTGCTCATTAGAAAGAATTCAAACAAGTGACAGAAAGCAGAGTTAAGGTAAAGCAAGTGAATTTCTTAAGGAAGCAAAGCAAGTGACTTTATTAAGAATGCACTTGGCATAAAGCACAAGTGGTCAACTCAGCTACTCTGAGCACTCCATCTGATGGGGGTTCAAGAATTTTATACATTTCCTCCTGTAGGTGTCAAGGTTTTCCTTCTGGATAGACTACTTCAAGGACCCTTCATACACTGTGTGGCTTTTCCCAGAATTTATGAAAACATCTGGTGATTTTATCTTGGAAAATCCCAAGACTGCTTATTTCTTTGTTCAGTGGGTGAGATAATTTCCCCTTCCCCCCTTCCCATCCTTCAGTCCTAGCAGCTATATCCTGCCTAACTTCTCCAGGTATTTAGTACATTTTAAAAGGTCTATTCCATAGCATGATATTTCCCAGACTTTACTAACCAAGTTATGTCTCAGATAATCCTAACAACTGCAAAATATGGCTTAGACTTAAGCTGGAATAAAAAGCTTCTTAAGTCAATCAGTAGTTTATTTAAAATATATTTTTGTTGCAAAGATATGAAAACCTCTGGGCAAAGGAAATTTGGTAATATTTAAAAGAACATTTCAGGGTTCATATAACTCCATCAGCTAAGGTATGTAACATACCTGAGCCTGTGTCCCAGCTCTGCCACTCACCAGCTGCATGATCTTGGAGAACTCATATTTCACAAACTGTTTCTCATTTGAAATTAAAATATAAAGGTATTTTGTTGAGTTTTAGGGAGATTAAGAATATATGTGACAATACTTTTGAATCAGTAATATTAATAAAATGGATGTTATTGTGAACTGCAAGAAACCTAACTACTCAATTTATAATTTAGCACTTTTCTAAATCTTAATAGTTCCTCTAACTGGGATAACACAGAGGCAATAGAGATAAAAATAAAAAATCTTCACCTGAAAAAAGAACATTGAATTTTAATTTCATACTTGTCATTTTATTAGCTGCATATCTTTGCAAATATACTAAGCCTCACTAAGATCCTCAACATAAAATGAGAATAAAAACATCTATTATCAAAATACACTTTATGATTTAGTCATAATTCATAGGTAGAAAAGACCTTGCTAGCAAGGAAACAGGTACATTTAACTTGGTTTAAAAAATTGCCACTATCACAAAGAAGAAGGTACAATCCCTTCAACGTCCTGGAGCTTTGCAAGATATGATTGAGAAATGCCCCATAAATGTTGAGAAGTTTTGCTAGAAGGTTTCTGACAAATAAAGAATTCAACATTTGTTTAGTAGTTTGCATTAGCTTGGCATATAATAATTACTTTATATAAATTATTGCATTCTTTTATTTTATAGACACTTCCATAAAAGAGTGAGTGACCTAATTTGGCACATAAGGCAACTACTAATTGAAGAGATTAATTACATTATCTACAGACACAGAGCTACTGAATGAAAAGGCAAAGATTTATAACTCAAGTCTGTTTAGCAGCAACAGTCTATGCTTTTTCTAAAACACCTCCTATATTTTCTTGACAATGGAAATGTTCTTCATTATTTGCTGTCTATTATCAGTACCACACCATTAATGTGCAGAAAGATAATTCCATACTTCTAAATGATACCCACAATGTCAGCTGCTTTTTCCCAATAATTAAAAAATTTACTTATTAACACATTCAACAAATAATGACTGAGTACTTATATATTAAGACTCAATTTGGTTGTGCGTAACAGAAAAAATAACACTCAGTGATTAATGAATGTGTTTATATATTCCAGGTAGTGATAGAAAGTGCAGAGGTGGGCAGTAATCACTTCATTTGCAGCTCTATCCTGCTGGTCTTTCTATCACACCCTCAGCATGTACTTCTTAGTCACCACCTAATGGCTGCAAGATAGCTGCTGGACTTCCAAATTTGCCTTTAATATATGAAGAAAAAAAGAGAAAAAGGCAAAAGTCTTGTGCCATGATTTCTGCTCCTGCTGACAAAGTAGTTTATAAGAAAGAATTCCATGGAATGAAATTACATAGAAAGACAGGATTTAAAAATAACTATTTTTTAAAATAATAGATTTATAGAAAAACTGTGATGATAACATGAAAAGTTCCCAAATACCACATTCCTCGATTCCCTATTATTAATTTCTTACATTTATTACTCAGTGAACAAAAACAGATACATTATTACTAAATAAAATTCATACTGTATTCAGATTTCCTTAGCTTTTTTGTATATTTTTTCTGTTCCAAAATCCCATCAAGGCTACTACATCATATTTCATTGCCGTATCTCCCAAGGCTCCTCTTGACTGGGAGTTTGTCATAATTTCATTGTTTTGGATGACTTGATAGTGTGGGGTGTTCTTATCAGTTTTGTGTGTGTGTGTGTGTGTGTGTGTGTGTGTGTGTGTTTGGTTAGTTTTCTGTAGAATGTCCCTCTGTTGAGATTTTGGTGATTTTTTTTTAAATGATTAGACTGGAGTTGCAGTCTTTGGCAAGAAGACCACAAAAGTGAAATGCCATTTTCATCACATTTTATCAAGAGTACATGATTTCACTGTGGATACTGCCCTTGATCACCTGGCTGAAGTAGTATTTATTAGTTCCTTGTTTGCCAGGTATGTTCCACCTCTATGAAGGCAGGGTATTTACATAAATCATTTGGAGTTTTACTGCAGGAGAAATCTGTCTCTTTCCTCATTTTTTAATTTATTCATTCTTTTATTTATATCAGTATGGGCTCATATATATTTATTTTGTATTTCAGGTTATAATCCAATATTACTTTTTTAAACTATTTTCCATGAAAAGTTGGGCATACTTTTTAATATACAATTCTTGGTAATATATTAACAAAATTTCTAAAGGCTTAGAAGATTTTAAAAACATGATAAACAAATTTGTGTAATTAACATATGTAGGACTTGGAATCTAACAATGAAAGAATGCACATTATTTTAAAGAGTGTGTAGAACATTTACTAAAACTGTCCTATGAAATGGGTTAAAAGGCAAGTCTCAACAAGTTCAAGAAGCTGGAATAATCAAGTGTATGCTTCCTGACCACAGTGTGAAATTAAGCCAGCATAAAAACATTACTAACAACTTTTAAAATAAAGCAAAATAATTTTCAATAAATAATTGTTTAAAAAAGAAGTCACCCACTCCTTAAATGTGAGCAGTGCTCAATTATTTTCTTCCAAAAAAGTTACTTCTGAAAAGATCAGGGAAAGTAACATTACAGTGGAAAAAACAAGCACTACTTAAGCCAGGTGATTACTGTCAGTACCAGCTGTCATAAATCATGTTGATAGCTTATAACCCTAATATGTCTCGAAATGGCACTTTCCCTCTTTGATCGTCTCCCCAAAACACATCAAGCTTTTTAATTATGATAAAAATATCAACAAATTCTAATAGAAGGTTATCTTGCAGCATGCTTGACTAGTACTTCTCAAAACTATTATGGTTATTTAAAATAGGAAAGTCTGAGGAACTGTCTCAGTCAAGAAAAATCTAAAGAGACATGATGAAATGTCAATATGGTATCCTAGGTAAGATCTTGGAAGGAGGGAAAAAATCAGCTTAAAATTGTGGAAAATATTAAATCTAGTAAATTTTTGGTGGAATCTTTAGTACAATATTTGTACAATATTTACAAATAATGACAGTTTTACTTCTTCCTTTCCAATTTGGATGCCTTTCATGTTTTCTACTCGTCTGATCGCTATGGCCAAGACTTCCAGTACTATGTTGAATTAGAGTGGTGAAAGTGGGCATCCCTGTTTTATTCCTGGTCTTAGGGGAAATGGTTTTAGTTTTTACTAATTGATTATGATGTTGGCTGCAGGTTTGTCATGTATGACCTTTACTTTTTTGAGGTACGATCCCTCTATTGCCACTTTGCTGAGTGTTTTTAACCAAAAAGGGTGTTAAATTTTATCAGATGCTTCTTCTGAGTCTATGGATATGATCATAATGATTTTTGTCTTTCAATTTCTTTACGTGATGTATCACATTTATTAATTTGTGAATATACTGCAAGCCTGGAATAAATCCCACTTGATCATGGTGTATATGACCTTTTTAATATATTGCTGGATCTGACTTGCTAAAATTTTGTTGATGATTTTAGCATTTGTGTTCATCAGGGATAATGGCCTGTAATTCTCTTTTTTAGTAGTATCCTTATCTGGTTTGGGGATTAGGATAATGCTGGCTTCATAAAAAAAACTTGGAAGTGTTCCTTCCTCTTGGATTTTTTGGAAAAGTTTCAAGAGGATAGGTGTTAGTTCTTCTTTGAATGTTTGGTAAAACTCCCCTGTAAAGTGGGGCTTTTGTTTGCTGACAGTTTTTTTTTTTTTTAGTATTGCTTCATTTTCATCAATGGTTATTGGCCTATTCAAGTTTTCTGATTCTTCATGATACAGTTTTGGAAGATTGTATTTTTCTAGGTATTTGTTAATTTCATCCACATTGTCCAGCTTGTTGGTATATAGTTCCTCATAGTATCCTATCTAATAAAAGAGTAATATGCAAATTAACCATCACTCCACTACACCCACAAGCCATGCCCACAGCCAATCAGGAGCAAATATGCAAATAAACCCAACCAAAATGGCGATGGCCACAGAGAGCAGGAGGGAGGCTTGGGTTTCCCCAGTGATGGAGGAAGCCAAGCTTTCCACATGCCCTTGCCGGCCTAGGCCTCCACTTAAGGCTACAAAGTTTCAATTATAGAAGATACATAAATCCAAACGGAAATGGCTGCAGCTACGGAGCTGGAAAGAGCAGGAGGCTAGGGTTGCCCCCGGCGATGGAGGAAGCCAAGCTTTCTGCACACCTTGGCCCACCCAGGCCTCGCTTAAGGCTACAAAGTTTCAATTATAGAAGATACATAAATCCCAATAGAAAAGGCTGCTGCCACAGAGCAAGCAGAAGGCTTGGCTCCGCTCCAGGCTACAAAGTTTCAATTGTAGAAGATAAATAAATCCCAGATCTCAGGGCCTCCGCTTGGGTCGCCGGGGGGCATGGCCGGCCTACAAACCACCACAGGCCCCTCTCCCAGGCCACCCCACGCCCCAGGGGAACCCCCACCCTGATCCGGGACACCCTTCAGGGCAAACCAGCTGGCCCCCACCCGTGCACCAGGCCTCTATCCTATCTAATAAAAGAGTAATATGCAGATTGACCATCAACACACAAGATGGCTGCCCCCATGTGGTCAAAGATCCTGCCCCCATGTGGACACAAGATGACCGCCACAAGATGGCCAGCAGGGGAGGGCAGTTGGGAGGGACCAGGCCTGCAAGGTAGGGCAGTTGTGGGTGATCAGGCCTGCAGGGAAAGGCAGTTGGGAGGGACCCAGGCCTGCAGGGGAGGGCAGTTCGGTGGCACCCAGGCATGCAAGGGAGGGCAGTTGGGGGGACAAGGCTTGCAAAGGAGGACAGTTAGGGGCAAACTTGCTGGCAGGGGAGCAGTTAGGCATCAATCAGGCTGGCAGGGGAGTGGTTAGGGCAGCCGTGAGCAAACTACGGCCCCCGGGCCGGATCCGGCCCATTTGGCTGTTCTATCCGGCCCGCGGAGCCGAAAGAACTGAGGGTTCTCTTGCTTTCCCCTCCGCTCCTTTACTTTGAATTTATATTAGTTCACACAAACACTCCATTCATGCTTTTGTTCCAGCCCTCTGGTCCAGTTTAAGAACCCATTGTGGCCCTCGAGTCAAAAAGTTTGCTCACCCCTGGTTTAGGGGTTGATCAGGTTGGCAGGCAGAAGTGGTTAGAGGCAATCAGGAAGGCAGGCAGGCGAGCAGTTGGGAGCCAGCAGTCCTGGATTGTGAGAGGGATGTCCGACTGCCCGTTTAGTCCCGATCCTAGTAGGATCGGGACTAAATGGGCAGTCGGACATCCCTCGAGGGGTCCCAGATTGGAGAGGGTGCAGGCTGGGCTGAGGGACACACACCCCTGTGCATGAATTTCGTGCACCGGGCCTCTAGTTTTTTCATAATCCTTTGTATTTCTGTGTAGTCAGTTGTTACTTCACTGCTTTCATTTCTGTTTTTATTCATTTGGGTCCTCTCTCCTTGTTTCTTGATAAATCTAGCTAAAGATTCATCAATATTGTTATCTTTTCAAAGAACCAGCTCTTGGTTTCATTAATCTTTAGTGTGTTTTTTTTTAATATACCAATAATGAATTCTCAGAAAGAGAAACTATGAAAACAATCCCACTTACCATGACAACAAAAACAAAAAATTAAGATACTTAGAAATAAACTTAACCAAGGAGGTAAAAGACTTGTACTCAGAAAATTACAGTACATTGAAAAAAAAAAGGTAGAGTATGATATAAACAAGTTGAAGAATATACCGTGTTCATGGACAGGTAGAATTAACACCATTAAAATATCCATACTACCCAAAGCACCTATAGATTCAATGCAAACCCTACTAAATTACCAATGGAATATTTCACATATTAAGACCAAATACTCCAAAAATTTATATGGAAACAAAAAATACCCCAAATACCTGTAACAATCTTGAGAAAGAAGAACAAAGTTGGAGGGGTCATGATACTAGATATCAAGTTATACTACAAAGCCACTGTACTCAAAACAGCCTGGTGCTGGCATAAGAACGGCATAGAGATCAATGGAACAGAAGAGAGAACCCAGAAATCAACCCAAGCCATTATGCTAAATTAATACTTGACAGAGGAGGCAAGAACAGACAATAGAGTCAAGACAGTCTCTTCAATAAATGACACTTGAAAAATTGGACAGATACATGCAAAAAAACAAAATAAAACAAAACAAAAAACAACAACAACAAAAAATAGACCACCAAATTACATCATATACAAGAAAAAACTCAAAAAGGATAAAAGACCTAAATGTAAGTCGTGAAACCATAAAAATATTGGGAAAAACTATAAATGTAAGTCGTGAAACCATAAAAATATTGGGAAAAACTATTGGCAGCAAAATCTCAGACATCTCTCATAGTAATATGTTTAACAATACATCTCATAGGACAAATCAACAAATGATAAGTGTTGATGAGAATATGGAGAAAAGGGAACCCTCATACACTGCTGGTGGGAATGCAGACCCATGCAGCCAACAACAATATGGAATTTCCTTAAAAAATTAAAAATGGAACTCCCATTTGACCCAGTGATCCCACTTATAGAGATATACCCTAAGAAATCAAAGACACCAGTCAGAAAGAATATATGCACCTCTATGTTCAGAGCAGTGCAATTTACAATAGCTAAGATTTGGAAACATCCTAAGTGCCCATCAGCAGATGAGTGGGTTAAAAACTGCAGTACACCTATGCAATGGAATACTACTCTGCTGTAAAAAAGGAAGAACTCTTACCATTTACAACAGCATGGACAGATCTAGAGAGCATTATGTTAAGTGAAATAAGCCAGTCAGAGAAAGATAAGTATCACATTATTTCATTCATATGTGGAATTTAATGAACAATATAAACTGATTAACAAAATAGACCCAGAAGCTTCAAATAGGCTGTCAAGCCTTAGAGTGTTACATTGCCACTATACAATCAATACTTATATTGTCAAAGAGTAGTTAGTTCATGGAAAAATGTTTTCCATATATCACTAAATGTTTTTTTTTAATATTACAGGACCATTAGTTCATTATGCATATATTTTCCCAAAAATTTTTACAGAAAAAAATGAGTTATAATAAGAGTGACTATATCTTTATCTTTCTACTATTATTTTCCACACTGTATATATATCCTTTCTAATTTCAAAAATAAATATAAAAAATAAAAAGAAAAGAAATTCACTCATTTAAATGTTCTTTCTCTGTAGTTAAAGTTTTGTTTCTCTTTACTGCTTTTAAGAATACTTTTATTTATCTTTAATTTCTTAATTTTTACTAGGAAGGGCCTTACTGTGAATTAATTTGTTTATCATTTTATGGTGTTTTCCAGGCTTGTTGAATCTGTATATATATACATATCTTTTGCCAAAAAATGTAAACTTCTCAATCATTACTTGTTTGAGCACTTTTTAAATGTTTTAAATCTTGACCTCTTTCTCCTGGTAGGGACTTTGATGACAAAAATTTTAGAGCTTTTATAATGGTACACTGGGTCCCTCAGCCCAGCCTGCAACATCTTGCAGGGAATGGGCCTAAGCCGGCAGTCGGACATCCCTTTCACAGTCCGGGACTGGTTGCTCCTTCCTGCCTGCCTGCTCGCTGCACCTTACCACTGCTCCTTAGTGCTGTCGTAGAGGCAGGAGAGGTTCCTGCCACTGCCTCTGCACTCACCAGCTGTGATCCCAGCTTCTGGCTGAGCTCCTGCATTGAGCGTCTGCCCCCTGATAGTCAATGTGCATCATAGCGACCAGTAGTTCTGGTCGTTCCGCCGTAAAGGTTGCTTTGGTCCAGGGTGTCAGTATTTTTCCATGACCTCTTCTCACTCATGTGGCTTCACAGCTCCAACAAGCAAAAGCAGAGAAAGAAAACATGGTGTTAACTCCTGATCTAAGTGAAAATAATAATAAAATAAGCATGATGTTATTTCTTCAACCAGCACTTTCCCAATACCCTCAGCAGCAATTACTTTTATTGTTTTACTAGAGGCCCGGTGCACAAAATTCGTGCATGGGGGAGGGGGTGTCCCTCAGCCCAGCCTGCACCCTCTCCAATCTGGGACCCCTCGAGGGATGTCCGACTGCCCGTTTAAGCCCAATCCCAGTGGGATTGGGCTTAAACGGGCATTCGGACATCCCTCTCACAATCCAGGTCTGCTGGCTCCCAACTGCTCACCTGTCTGCCTTCCTGATTGCCCCTAACTGCTTCTGCCTGCCAGCCTGATCACCCCCTAACCACTCCCCTGCCAGCCTATTTGCCCCTAACTGCCCTCCCCTGCAGGCTTGATCGCCCCCAACTGCCCTCCCTTGCAGGCCTGGTCCCTCCCAACTGCCCTCTCCTGCTGGCCTGATCACCCACAACTGCCCTCCCTTGCAGGCCTGGTCCCTCCCAAGTGCCCTCCCTTGCTGGCCATCTTGTGGTAGCCATCTTGTGTCCACATGGGGGCAATCATCTTGTGTGTTGGAGTGATGGTCAATCTGCATATTACTCTTTTATTAGATAGAACAGAGGCCTGGTGCATGGGTGGGGGCCAGCTGGTTTGCCCTGAAGGGTGTCCCAGATCAGGGTGGGGGTTCCCTTGGGGCGTGGGGTGGCCTGGGCGAGGGGCCTGTGGTGGTTTGCAGGCTGGCCACGCCCCCTGGCAACCCAAGCAGAGGCCCTGGTATCTGGGGTTTATTTATCTTCTACAACTGAAACTTTGTAGCCTGGAGCGGAGCCAAGCCTTCTGCTTGCTCTGTAGTGGCAGCCATTTTTTTTGGATTTATGTATCTTCTATAATTGAAACTTTGTAGCCTTAAGCAAGGCCTGGGCCAGCCAGGGTGTTTGGAAAGCTTGGCTTCCTCCATCACCAGGGGCAACCTTAGCCTCCTGCTCTTTCCAGCTCCGTGGCTGCTGCCATTTCTGTTTGGGTTTATGTATCTTCTATCATTGAAACTTTGTAGCCTTTAGTGGAGGCCTAGGCCAGCAAGGGCAGGTGCAAAGCTTGGCTTCCTCCATTGCCCGGGAAACCCAAGCCTCCCTCCTGCTCTCTGTGGCCTTAGATATCTTGGTTGGGTTTATTTGCATATTTGCTCCTGATCCTCTGGTGGGCGTGGCTTGTGGGTGTGGCTTGTGGGTGTAGCAGAGTGATGGTTAATTTGCATATTATTCTTTTATTAGATAGGATTCTTCTGCCAATCAGGAAATGATCCACTTTCATTTCTCTTTTCATCTTCTGGTTAGTGCAAGACATTAGCAATATTCCCCTCCCTTATAGTTACATGTTATTTTATTTTCTTAGTAACAAAATTACTATGTGAAACAGAGCCTACTGCATATTCAGACAGAAATACAAAATGGTTTCTGCACATACATTTTGAAAATTGTAATGTTATTTATAGTTCCTCAATTTTATTTACTGGATCTCATTGAATATTAATTTGCTGCATGGATCCTACTTTAGAGAATCAATGTTGGGTGAAATCAATTCCATCCCTCTGGTGAAAGTATTTTCCTCTTGCCTTTTCATATTCTCTTTACAATCTGTTTATATTAACTTTATATGACTGATACAGAAAAAAGTTCTTATGTGTCTTACGCTTGAGAATGTTACATGATAAAAGGAATATATTATTTGGATTTGCAGGAAGAAAACCAAATCCCATTAGAAGGCTTGCAGAAAATAAAGCATTCTGAAAGTGTATTTTTCATGCACACTTGCATATCCTCCAAGATAATGGGAGTTAATTATTTCTGACCAGTGCTTCAGGTCAATAGGCCTGTTGGGAGATATGGTGGGTAAATATGGGTGGTTTATGGGCCACTTAAGCTGGAAAATGCAGAGGCAGAATGCCTTATCATTATTATTTTCCAGAGAAATAAATTATTGCGTGGGAATTTAGTGAATAAGTGAAATGTTTACTTGGTGAATTAGTGCTTCTTGTGTTTTTAAGCAAGGATATTACCTAGGAACACTCATACCTCTTTCCCAGCTCTCATTAATGGTTCCTTTCATTTTGTGATCCCACCATTATCTCCAAAATGCCCAGAGGGCAACTAGAAAGTCCATGAACAGATCCGCAGCTAACTCATCACATGCAAACATAGTCTAGAGAGACATACAAAGTGATTTCTTCAGCAGCAGCATCTTTGTGCTCCTCTGGTGTCAGTCTCAGGTGAATTTTCTCCCTCCAGTCTATCTTCTTTTTATTTCTACATCTTCACCCAGGCTTCCTGCTACTCACACCTGCCACTGTTTCATTCCAGCCGAGTGCTGTATGATCAGGAATGTGGAGGTATCAGCCCTCCTTCTTATGCCATTGAGGTTCTCCATAGTATGTTTGAGCTCACAGTTCTCCACAGAAGCACTAGCTATTTTAGACTGGTCAGTACAGGTCCTCTATGAGACAAACTATGTCCATAGGCATTGCTTCTCATAGCCTAACTTCAAAGGTTTGCTAGAAGAAAAACACTCCCATTTCAGAAAGAGTGTAAGTGAAAAAGAAAACAGAGTTAGTGAAATAGAAAGCCCTGAGCTACCATTCATTTAGTCATTTAGAATGTAATGAGACTCGTCTAAGCACCTATAATTATCCAAGCTTCTAGGACATCAAAATAAGTTAGATGCTTTCTTTTTCTTAGAACATCTCTTTCAAATGGAGAAGTAACACATGTAAATAGATGAATGACACTGCAATGTGTCATAGGGCTATAATGAGTCTAAACAAAACAATGTGGAGGATAAATTATTTCAACAGGACAAAAATTGAAAGCTGTGTTTTTCAGGTAACAATCTACCTAAAGAGAATCAGAGAACAATGGAAGTACCACTTTTCATCTGCAATGTCCACAAGCTTCCTACAAAAGAAATCTGATAATGGATACATTTATTCTATTTTTTTTTACTTTATTTTTTCAATTAGAATTGACAGACAATATTATATTAGTTTCATATGTACAACCTAGTGATTAGACATTTATTTTTTTAATTATTTATTGTTGAAAGTATTACATATGCCTCCTTTTTCCCCATTGACCTCTCCCAGCCTGCCACCGCCACCCAGCATAGGCCTTCACCCACTATTGTCTGTGTCTATTTGGTTATGCTTATATGCATGTATATAAGTCCTTTGGTTAATCTCTTACCCACCACTTCCCAACCTCCCCTGCCTTCCCTCTGATGTCTGACAGTCTGTTCCATGCTTCTATGTTGCTGGATCTATTTTAGTTCATCAGTTTATGTTGTTCATTATATTCCACAAATGAGTGAGATCATGTGATACTTATCTTTCTCTGACTGGCTTATTTTGCTTAGCATAACACTCTCCAGGTCCATTCATTTTGTTGCAAATGGTAAGTTCTTTCTTTTTTTACAGCAACATAGTATTCCATTGTGTGGATGTATCACAGTTTTTTAGTCCACTCATCTGCTGATGGGCACTTAGGCTGTTTCCAAATCTTAGCTATTGTAAATTGTGCTGCTATGAACATATGAGGGGGCATATATTCTTTCTGATGAGTGTTTCTGATTTCTTGGGATAAATTCCTAGAATTGGAATTACTGGGTCAAATGGGAGCTGCATTTTTAATTTTTTGAGGAATCTCCATACTGTTTTCAACAGTGGCTGCACCAGTCTGCATTCCCACCAGCAGTGTGCGAGGGTTCCCTTTTCTCCACATCCTCACCAGCACTTGTTGTTTGTTGATTTGTTGATTATGGTCATTCTGACGGTGTGAGATGTTACCTCATTGTTGTTTTAATTTGCATCCTTCAGATAATTAGTTACTTTGAGCAGTTTTTCATATTCTCTTGGCCTTCTGTATGTCCACTTTCATGAAGTGTCTATTTATGTACTTTGTCATTTTTTTATTGGATTCTCTACCTTCTTTTTGTTAAGTTGTATGAGTTCCCTATAAATTTTGGAGATGAAACCCTTATCAGATGTAATATTGGCAAATACGTTCTCCTCTGAAGTGGGTTCACTTGTTGTTTTGTTGATGGTTTCTCTTGCTGTGCAGAAACTTTTTATTTTGATGTAGTCTCATTTGTTTATTTTCTCCATAGTTTGCATTGTCCTAGGACAGTGGTCGGCAAACCACGGCTCGCGAGCCACATGCGGCTCTTTAGCCCCTTGAGTCTGGCTCTTCCACAAAATACCACGGCCTGGGCAAGTCTATTTTGAAGAAGTGGCTTTAGAAGAAATTTAAGTTTAAAAAATTGGGCTCTCAAAAGAAATTTCAATCGTTGTACTGTTGATATTTGGCTCTGTTGACTAATGAGTTTGCCGACCACTGTCCTAGGAGCTGTATAGTAAACATATTGCTATGAGATATGTCTGATGTTTTGCTACATATGGATTCCTCCAAGATTTTATGGTTTCCCATCTTATGTTTAAGTCTTTTATCCATTTTGTGTTTATTCTTGTGTATGGTGTAAGTTGATGGTCTAGTTTCATTTTTCCTCCAACACCATTTATTGAAGAGTCTGTTTTGACTCCATTGTATGCTCCTGCCTCCTTTGTCAATATTAATTGAGCATAATGGCTTGGGTCAATTTCTGGGTTCTCTGATCTCTTCAATTGTTCTATATAACTGTTCTTGTGCCAGTACCAAACATTTAGAGAAGAGTGGCTTTGTAATATAACTTGATATCTGGTATTGTGATTCCTCTTTGTTTTTTTTTTTTTTTTTCCTCAGGATTGCTGTGGCTATTCAAGGTCTTTCTTTATTCCATATAAATTTTTGGAGAATTTCTTCTAGGTCTGTGAAATATGCCATTGGTATTTTAATGGGGATTGCAGCGAATTTATAGATTACTTTGAGTAGTATAGACATTTTAATGATGTTGATTCTACCAATCAATGAACATGGTATATTTTTCCAATTGTTTATATTTTCTTTTATCTCTTTTTTCAACGTCTTCTGGTTTTCTGAGTATAGGTATTTTATCTCCTTGGTTAAGTTTATTTCTAGATAGCTTACTTTTTTTTGTTGCAATGGTAAATGTGATTTTTTTTTTAAGTTTCTCTTTCTGAGTTAATTATTGATGTATAAAAATTCCATAGATTTCTGGGTGTTAATTTTGTATCCTGCTACATTGTTGAAATATTTTATTAAATCTAGTAGTTTTCTGATGAAGTTTTTAAGGTTTTCTATGTATAATATAATGTCATCTGCAAATAATGAGAGTTTTACTTCCTCTTTTCCAATTTAGATGCCTTTTATTTCTTCTTTTTATCTGATCACTATGGCTAGCACTTCTAGTACTATGTTGAACAGGGAGTGGTGAAAGTGGGCATCCCTATCTTGTTCCTGTTCTTAGGGGAAATGGTTTTAGTTTTTGCCCATTGAGTATGATGTTGGCTGTATGTTTGTCATATGTGGCATTTATTATGTTGAGGTATGATCCCTCTCTTCCCACTTTGCTGAGAATTTTATCAAAATGGGTGTTGGATTTTGTTGAATGCTTTTTCTGCATCAATTGATATGATCATGTGATTTTTGTCTAGCAATATGTAATGTGCTATATCACATTTATTGATTTGCAGATGTTGTACCATCCTTACATCCCTGGAATAAACCCCACTTGGTCATGGTATATAATCTTTTTAATGTATTGCTGGATCCAATTTGCTAATATTTTGTTGAGGATTTTAGCATCTGTCTTCATCAGGGATATTGGCCTGTAATTCTCTTTCTTTGTAGTGTCTTTATCTGGTTTGGGATTAGAGTAATGCTAGACTCATAGAAATAGCTTGGAAGTGTTCCTTTTTCTTCAATTTTTTGGAATAGTCTGAGGAGAATCAGTGTTAGTTCTTCTCTGAATGTTTAATAAAACTCCCTTGTGAAGCCATCCGGATCAGGGATTTTGTTTTATTATTATTAGTAGTAGTAGTAGTAACTAGAGACCCGATGCATGAAAATTCGTACAAGAATGGGCCTTCCTTCCCCTGACTGCCAGCACTGCCTTCACTCCAGCCCGGAGCCGCCTTTCTGCCTTCCCACACTGTCCAGAGGCCTGGAGCAGCTGGGGAGGTGCAGAATGCCTGCATCGTCACCATGGCGAAGATGCAAGTGTCCCACCCCAGGCCGCTCAGTGCCTGCATATGCAAATTAACCCACCATCTTTGTTGGATTAATTTGCATACTCACTCCTGATTGGCTGGTGGGCGTCACAAAAGTATTGTCAATTTGCATCTTTCTCTTTTATTAGTGTAGATGCTTCAATTTTATCAGTAGTTATTGGACTATTTAGATTTTCTGATTCTTCCTGATTGAGTTTTGGAAGATTCTATTTATTTATGAATCTGTCCATTTCATCAAAGTTGTCCAGTTTGTTGGAATAGAATTGTTCATTGTATTTTTTCCCCCTGGTGGGGTCAGTTGTAACTTCATCTCTTTTATTTCTGATTTTGTTTATTTGGGTCCACTGTCTTTGTTTCTTGTTGAGTTTGGCTAGACGTTCATTAATCTTATTTATCCTTTCAAAGAATCAGTTCTTGGTTTTATTTATCTTTTGTGTTAGTATTTTTTTGTTGTTGTTGTTTATTTGATTTTTGTTTTTTGGTGTCTATGTCATTTATTTCTGCTCTGATCTTTATTATTTCCCTCCTTCTACTTACTCTGGACTTATCTTGTTGCTCTTTCTAATTCTTTAAATTGTAGGCTTAGATAACATTACACATTTTTCTTGTTTTTTGAGGTAGGCCTGTAGTGCTATGAATTCCCTCTCAGGGCTGCTTTCACTATATCTCATAGATTTTGGATTGTTGTGTTTTCATTGTCATTTGTTTCTAGGATGTTTCTTTTTCTTCTTTGATCTCTTTGGTAACCCATTCATTGTTTAATAGCTTGCTATTTAGCCTCTGTGTGTTTGCTTGTTTTTGAGTGTTTTTATTTTTATTTTTAATTTTTTAAAAATTTATTTGAGAGAGGAAGAGAGAGGGAGAGAGAGATAGAAAAATCGATGATGATATAAAGTCATTGATTTGCTGCCTCCTGCAGGTCTTTGGCTGAGGATGGAGCCCTCAACCTGGGCATGTCTTCTTGACTGAATCAAACCTGGGACCCTTCTTTGTACAGGCAAATGCTCTATCCACTGAGCCAAACCGGCTATGGCTTGAGTATTTTTATTGTAGTTAATTTATAATTTATATGCCATTGTGATCTGAGAAGATGCTTGATATGATTTCAATCTTCTTGAATTTATAGAGACTTAGCCTGTGACCTAACATGTGGTTCTATCTTTGAAAATGTCCCAATGTGTGCTTGAGAAGAATGTGTATTCCATAGCTTTGGGGTGAAATGTCCAGAAGATGTCAATTAATTTCATCTGATCTAGTGAGTTGTTTATGATTGCTGTTTCTTCTGTTGATTTTTTTTTTTTTTTTGTCTAGAATATTTATCCTGTGATGTCAATGGGATATTAATGTTCCTTAGTATGCTCTCGTGAGCTGGGTGTTCTAGGAAAGGCCCCTCGTTGACTTATTTGAGTTCTCCTGATATAGTTGGGTCTTGAATGTTATATGTCCCATTCACAGATGAACTCTCCTCATAAGTCTGTCTGACTATGTGAGCTCACCCCGACCTTGTGCAAGCTGTTGCGTATGTGTTGCTTGCTGCTCCAGGCAATGCACAAGAACCACCGATTCACCACTTGTGTTGGGCTCCACAAGCCTTGCCCACAAGCAGGAGGGGTCAATCTGCCCTGTAAAGTAGGCTTGCTAGCAGTGTGTGGTGCTCAGGGCTTGGTTCAGCAAAGTTCTCCTGGGTCCCTGGGCTTTGCCTCTGCCTGGCCTTTTCCTGTAAGCCACATGTCAATCTGAATCACTCAAGAAGTCTGTTTCTGATAAGGGCTTTAGGAGGGGAGAGGTGCTGTTTAGCTTTCAGGAATATGGTGGTGTGTTTTCCTGCCCCACTTGATTGTTGACGTCCTGTTCCTGGGAAGGATCTCTCCCCTCCAACTTGCTAATAAGTGATATTGGAGCTCACTGAATTTTGCTCTGATGTTGTTGAATCTGTTCCCTCTGGTGTGGTCTATCCTGGGTCTCCCTGGGAGCTGCTGTAGTGCAGGTGAATGTGAGTCACTGTCCCTTTATGGACCTGGGCAAACTGATTGAGGTCCAAGGGTTTGAATCCCCTAGTATTCTAGTGGTCAGGAACTCCTTATCCCCAAGGACTGGGTGTGCCTTGAGTCTCCTGCCTTGATTGTCTCTGTTCTGAGTTGTAATCTCTTCTTCCCTCATAGATCTGGTAACGCAGGTAGCTGCAGAAGCTCAAGGGTCTGTGGAGCCACGTGGGCAGTCCTTCTGACATGTGCCTCCCTGTGAGGTCCTAGAGCCCTTGGCAGGGTCTCTTCTTGAGATCCCTCTGAGAGTGACTCATTGGGGAGGTCCTGGAGCCCACAGCAGGGGTCACTGGTGATGTCCTGCTAGCGGACTGCTCACTACACGGGTCCAGGGTGGTGTCCAAGGCTAGTCTGCATGGTGGCAAGGCTGTGCTCCTAGCCTCTGCTGCTCCCACCTTCAAGATGCCCTGGTTTTTGTGCCAGAGCCGCTCCTCCTGGGGGAGTGCCTGTGGTAGGTAGCAGGGGTTCTTTGTCCAGGAGTGCCTGATCCACCACCCCCAAGACTCCTGCAAGATCTGTCACACACACACACACACACCCCACATATCCACACACTCCTCTCTCACTCTATTACTCACACTTTCTTCCTCAATCTAGTCCTGCCGAGCTGCCATGTTGCATCTCTCAGATGGTATCCCTACCACTTTCTTTATCTGCTCATTTATTGGTGAACCCTTTGGATGCTTCCAAATCTTGGATGTTGTAAATATTGCTGCAATGAACATATGAATCATATAATGTCTTTTTTTATTTAGTGTTTTGGGTTTTTTTCAGATAAATTCCCAGAAGTAGAATCATTGGGTCTTTCTTCATCTATTGTTACATATCATTTGTTGTTGTTTTTTTTTATTTTTAATATATTTTTATTGATTTTAAAGAGGAAAGGAGAGGGAAACAGAGAGAGAAAAAACATCAATGATGAGAGAATCATTGATCGGCTGCCTCCTTCACACCCCCTTGGGGGCTCAAGCTCGCAACCACAGGCATGTGCCCTTGACCAGAATCGAACCCAGGACCATTTAGTCCATAGGCCCAATGCTCTATCCACTGAGCAAAACCAGCTTGGGCTATCATTTGTTTTAAAGTTCATTGTGTCTGGTATAAGTTCTGCTACCCCAGCTTTTTTGTTTGTTTGTTTCTATTTTCATGAAATATCTTTTCCCATCTTTTTGCTTTCAGTCTGTGTGTGTCTTTTATCTGAAGGGAGTCTCTTGTAGATGGCATATGAAAGGGTCTTGTTTTGTTATCC